>NC_134499.1:36636231-36946231 GCF_040206685.1 Ascaphus truei
GTGTGTGTGTGTGTGTGCATTGACTGGTGCTGATGGGTTATATGACACTTCCGCGCTTGGCAATTAATTTTCCCTGCCTCCCCAAGCGCCTCGCTTTGCTAAGCGTACGTGCACAGCGTCAGCGCGGCCATGCTAATTTGATTACATAAAAGTGAGCGCGCCAAGCGTGGCAGCGGCCTTAGGCTGCGATTATAGTGCCGGCGACGCACTATTAATATATAAATTACTACATTTACACAGTATCCCTGCTGCTGCTGGAATGTGGAATGATGCAGTAAGCGGGGATTGCACATGTATATAGTGCGAGAAAACGTGGGCAGCCTGTGTGATACCGATAACTACACAGGGGGCTCGGGCAGCCTGTGAGGGGGCTCGGGCAGCCTGTGAGGGGGTTGGGCAGCCTGTGAGGGGGCTCGGGCAGCCTGTGAGGGGGCTCGGGCAGCCTGTGAGGGGGCTCGGGCAGCCTGTGAGGGGGCTCGGGCAGCCTGTGAGGGGGCTCGGGCAGCCTGTGAGGGGGCTCGGGCAGCCTGTGAGGGGGCTCGGGCAGCCTGTGAGGGGGCTCGGGCAGCCTGTGAGGGGCTCGGGCAGCCTGTGAGGGGGCTCGGGCAGCCTGTGAGGGGGTTGGGCAGCCTGTGAGGGGGCTCGGGCAGCCTGTGAGGGGGCTCGGGCAGCCTGTGAGGGGGCTCGGGCAGCCTGTGAGGGGGCTCGGGCAGCCTGTGAGGGGGTCGGGCAGCCTGTGAGGGGGTTGGGCAGCCTGTGAGGGGGTCGGGCAGCCTGTGAGGGGGTCGGGCAGCCTGTGAGGGGGTTGGGCAGCCTGTGAGGGGGCTCGGGCAGCCTGTGAGGGGGTTGGGCAGCCTGTGAGGGGGTCGGGCAGCCTGTGAGGGGGCTCGGGCAGCCTGTGAGGGGGTCGGGCAGCCTGTGAGGGGGCTGGGCAGCCTGTGAGGGGCTTGGGCAGCCTGTGAGGGGGTCGGGCAGCCTGTGAGGGGGTCGGGCAGCCTGTGAGGGGGCTCGGGCAGCCTGTGAGGGGGTCGGGCAGCCTGTGAGGGGGTCGGGCAGCCTGTGAGGGGGTCGGGCAGCCTGTGAGGGGGTCGGGCAGCCTGTGAGGGGGTCGGGCAGCCTGTGAGGGGGTCGGGCAGCCTGTGAGGGGGTTGGGCAGCCTGTGAGGGGCTTGGGCAGCCTGTGAGGGGGTTGGGCAGCCTGTGAGGGGGCTTGGGCACCTGGGTGATGCACCTGGACACCATCTTGAACAGTTTTCACCTTTTCTAAAGCAGACTCTCCCCTTTGGGAATAGCCATTATGGGGATAAAACCCCATTCTTGTTCAGTTGTGGGAATTAGGTTTTCTTGCGACGCCCACATACCACGGACTGCGAAGGAGAGGAGCTGGGGTTTGCCCACTGGGACTTATTTATTAACCACTTTGCTGCCAGAAAACCCAACAGTCCATTGCAGAGCAATGAAAACATTTGAATGTTTAGTGAATAATATATGACGGGTGTAAAAGCCGCCAACAAAATGTTTTCATTAATTTATCATGGTTATTGCATGCCTGCAACAATGTGTTAAACATCCTTCCTGCTGAAATAACATTTCTTTATTGACACAGTTTAAAGCAGATTGACCTTTAAAATTATATAAACAAAGTCAATTACGTTAACAACATTTAGAGATTTAGAACTGGGAGGTGGGGGGGAGAGATTTTGCTTTGGGGACACCCAATTCCTAAGATATTTATGCTTCTGCTCCCTCTTGGGAAATCAATATGGCTTCCATATGCAAGCCTCACTCCCACTGGCCAATAGGAAGCTGCAACATCAGAGCAGGAGATCGCATCTTCTTTTGGATGATCTTAACGGTCATCCTTTAACTTTCACTGGCTCATAAAAAAAGCCAATATCTCCGTGCTCGGAGTTGGGATAAGTACGGGGGTTCAGCTTACTATTCTGCAAATTAAAAAAATCCATCATTCCCGCTTTAACCCTTTGGGTGTCTCGAGATGTGGCCACATCATCATGGGGTCTGGTGCTCCAGGGGCCCAACTGGAGCAGGGATGGCCACCTCCAGTCCTCAAGGACCACAAGCAGGTCAGGTTTTCAGTAAATCCCTGCTTCAGCACAGATGGCTCAATCAGTGGCTCAGTCATAATCACTGAGCCACCTGTGCTGAAGCAGGGATATCCTAAAAACCTGACATGTTGGTGGCCCTTGAGGACTGGAGTTAGCCATCTCTGATGTAGTAGCCACGCCATGCCCGTTGTGTGCTCAGTTCCTAGGGTAGATCACACCCTTCTCTCCTACGGAGGAGAGCAGTAAGCTCTCCCTAATGCAGAGAAATGGAAGAGGCGACACCCAACCCTTCCGTTTCTGGGTTAAAGGTAGAATAAGCCTATTGAGTTTAATACTGATGTGGGAGACTCCACTTAAAGAGCTACAGTCCCTCCTTGTGAATTAATCCTACAGTGAATCAGGTGGCGACACCTTGGACAGCATGTCCCTAAGGGCCGGGTTTCATTGTACCTGTGCATTCAGTGTATGGTTACATCATATGCTTGCTGCATGACTCTGTATATAAACAACATTACACACCTATCAGACAAAACAAGAATCATATTAATCACCAGTCCGCCAGCAGAAAACACGCCTTGCACATGGATAAGCACAAAATCCCACGTCCTCAGGGCAACTGCAAGCCTACAGTGATGTCAGATATTTTGTGAACCATTGCTTTTACACCAAACATCTGGGGTGAACATGTTCGCTCGGTCTCTAGTAAATCCTACTTTCAGGAAGAACTGCAAACAATGCTTTGCCGAGTTTGGCTTTTGCAGTGCGTTTCCCATCTCTAGTGCTGGGCAGCAAACGATGGGTGTGCACGGCCCTCTGTGCCGCACATGTAGATACCTACCCACCACACCTCCAAGCTCCAGAGAAAACTAGGTCTTAGCACATTTTTTATTTCATCCCAAAGTAAGATTTGTACAAATGGATTTTTGTTGTCCCCCCGGGATGTCCTCAGCTCCGGTGAGGACCGGGTTCTCGAGACACTTACCACTGAAGGAAGCCCCGATACCTTCCCCTCCAGGGGAAACACAATGGATGTTCAAATCTCCTGTGTTACGTGGCCCAATAGAAAGCCCATGTCACTATGCCACGTTAATCCCATCTCTACCATGGGGGTGAGCAACGAATGGCAAGAAATGGGTTCCAACCCCGTGGGCAGATCCCAACTAAAAAGTGTAGTTATGGGGAAGGCAGAAATAACGTCATCAATTGAACACGGTAAGTGATAAAAGGAGGTCTTACCACGTCCGTAGGCTCTTGCTTTCTTCGGATTCAGTTTGGGCTTCAACGGTGCTCCTGGCTTTAGTTTAGCTTTGGGGAACTGTGACAGATAGGTCATCACGGAGTGTTCATCCACACCGGGGTGAATGATTTCTTCTGGGGCAATCACCTGGAACATTAGAGATTTTAATAGTGAAGAACAGGTGCACCCTGATCATGCCCTAAAGAACCGCAAGATTCAAATGTACAATGAACCCTCTACCCCCTACCCACCCTTCTTTTTCCATGGGTGGGAGGCAGAAGGTCCCCGGAGCTGAACGGCGTTAACTTCTGCACTGGGAACCCCTTGGTTTCAGAGATACAAGGAAAGGTGCTTTCCGCACAGGGCCACCGACAGTGGGGGGGGGGGGGAGGGGGAAGAGGGGACAGGGAGTGGGGGAGTGAGAGAGCCGGACATAACTCTACTCCTGTGTCCTGCTTCCGCATACTTAAATCTCACTGGTCATGCAGGGCCAAAAAGAAGCCACAACTGGTGGTGATGCAGCTTCTTACTGGTCCACGCAACGTGGGAGATTTAAAGTGCCATTTTGTTTCCCCTGAAGTGGAGCTACCTTTACAGGTTTGTAGCTTTCTGGAGCTTGGAATCCAATGTAAACAAATATATATATTGGAGCACAGAGGACGGCTCCTTTAATGCATAACTTCCATTATATTCAGTATATTGACTGGTGTGGACAAAAGTGGACCGTTGTTCTGAACATTCTTAAAAGGATAATACCACTTATCGGAGAAGCATTTTGGGAAAGTATTCAGGGGCAAAAAACCTTCTTAGACATTTTGCTGTTCATTTCCTAAGTCAAGATATATGATTTTTAACTTGAGGCCCCAAACCCGGAACTGGGAAATCTGTGTCAAAAGTCAAAATCTTGATAAACAGGTTTTTTACTTTGGACAATGCTGAAGGGCAGGAACCAAACCAAGTTTAATGTGCATTTATTTCAGGGGTGGACCACTCCAGTCCTCAAGGGCCACCAAACAGGTCTTCAGGATATCCCTGCTTCAGCACACGTGGCTCAAAAATCAGTAGCACAGTCTTCAACGTAGTCACCAGTGCTGAAGCAGGGATATCCTGAAAACCGGACCTGTTGGTGGCTCTTGAGAACTGGAGTTGCCCACCCCCTGCCCAAGATTATACATAATACTTTCATACATTGCTCTCTTTATTAGAGAGGTGTGAATTTGCGGAGATTCTCTTCAATTGTTCCGATCAAACATTCCAAAAAGTGCAAAAATACCGCATACTTTTTGATTACACTTTTGGTGCCTAATGTTCTAGCAAAACAGCCCAAATTGTTCAAAATTCGCTATTTAGCTTTATTTAATTTGTGGCCTGCAACTTTTTTTTGTTGTGTGTTTGTTTTAAAGTCATGGAAATTAAGTGAACATGTAACGCCCGTTGACTTTTTTAGCGTTAAGCGAACTTGTTACCGACTTTTGCATCAGAGAACTTTTTCGCCAAACCAAAAAGAGCCAAATCCCGAAAAGTTTGCTAACTAGGGGGCAAAAAGTTGCCACATTTCTCCTCTTCATATAGTGTAGCATGTTCTTTGTCAAGCCGAAGGTAGGTAATATTTCCCTATAACTTGGAACTTAGCATGTTCCATCGCCCATTTCTTATATAAGCAGACCGGAGTCACAGACGCATCGGATTCACTTTCCCCTTCTCATTTTGACTCTATGCCCAACTGGTTCTTTTATGCCTGCGGTTCTCAACTTTTTTTTCCCCTCAATATCCGACTAGCACACTCTCTACCCACATTTAAGACCCACCACAAAACACACCTGCTTAAGGAAGCATACGAGTAGCTCCGCAGGCTGATACTATACACCTGATACATAAAGCTTGGCCCCCTGCAGTGGCACCAAACAGAACACCCTCCTACAGTCTCTGTACGTTCTTCCTACCAACCAATTAGATTGTAAGCTCTTCGGAGCAGGGACTCCTTTTCCTAAATGTTAATTTTGTGTCTGAAGCACTTATTCCCTTTATGTGTTATTTATTATTTATATGATTGTCCCGTGTATTACTACTGTGAAGCGCTATGTACATTAATGGCGCTATATAAAGACATCCATACATACTATTCCACATATTTTTGCACAGACGGTCCTTGCTGTACATGTTTTGTTACCTGAGGAACTCCCAGCCAATCATCAGCTTGCTGCATGGCCTCTCGGGCATTATCCACAGGCTTCTTCGGATCCCAAGTCTCCCAGTCCGGACACAAACCTGTGCAGAAAGAACACGCATTGTGGGTACGATGGAAGAGCATTAACCCCGTCACTGCTGCTTACATCACATTGCATATTCAGATCCAAGAAAAAAATGGGAACACTGAAAAAGTTAAATAAAAAGGAGACATTTAATTTAAAGGGGATGCTGGGAAACAGACAGGGGCATTACTGCGCTTAGGGGAAAAACAAAAAACAAATCACATATTGGAAAAATAAAATGTTAATATCACTGTCGCAGGTAAGTGACGGTTTCATTAGGAAAGTCAGATCATGAGAATAGCGCCAGTGTGCCAAAGGAATGGTCCTCCCAGTTAATAAGACTCATGCCAAATGAGTGGGATGTGCTGGTCTTGTGCTGAGCCTAATTATTATTATTATTATATGAGGGTAAATCCATGTATACAGGTGCATAGTTATAAGAATTATTACCTGGTGCACAGCTGTCAACCAGTGCGCCCAAAGCTTTTCCATCCTGCCAGTTTTGGCTAAAATTGGTAATAGGCAGGTCAGGAACTTTGTTCTGAATCCAGCCAAGAAGTCTTTGCTTTGGGGTCTGCTTTTTGGATTCTTCATCACCTTCGTCTTCCCAAACAGGCATGGAGATGGAGTAGTGCAGGATAAGGGTCCATATCATACCTAGGATAAGCTTCAGATTACCATCCACAATGGCTTTGCTGTCTGGAAAAATAAATAATATAGGATGGTATCAGTAATAATAATGGGCCCTACTACAGCAATGTACTGTATCAGATCTGAACTATACAATGTCATATTTGTATGCCGCTGATTTTCAATGGGTTGTCTCCAATTAAAGGACATCAACTATAAATGAAAGTTGGGCAAGCTCGCGGGTTCGAAATCAGGACGCCAGCGTTTGTTCAGATGTACAGTACTACGGAGTCAATTATTTAATTCAAGCGAAATTGCGCCGTGCTTTACATTTCCGAAAAAATGGAAAATAGATTTCCTGCTTGTTTTGCGTTTTTTCCCATTATTTTGTTTACAAATAAAAAAAAAATAAAGAGTTCAAGCAAAATTTAAAAAAAAACAAGAACAAAAGGAAAACGAAGAAATAACACCAATGACAGCACCTTCCTTTAAAATGCATACTGTACAGAGCCCGACGGACCCACCGTTTTAACCCAAAACATATGGGGTACTGTCATTTCCCTTTCTTGTTTAATGAGAAATTGTTCACGCATCACTTTATTATAAAGTGCAGAATTCAAGTAATTTTCTCTTTAATTTGCCAGAATTATTCTGATATCTGATGAGCTACTGAAGAAAACCCATAGAACAGGGCCGGCCAACCCCCAGTCCTCACGGGTTACCAACAGGCCAGGTATTGGGGAAATCCCAGCTTCAGCACAGCTGGCTCAATAAGTGGTTCAGTCCTGATTGAGCCACCTGTGCTGAAGCAGGGATGTCTCCAATACCTGGCCTGTTAGTGGCCCTTAAGGGCTGGAGTTTGCCACCCCTGCCACAGAACAAAGTCCTACAAAACTCTAATCTGCTCATCTGACACCAAAGTCCTTTACAGTAAAATTCCTTGTGTAAAACAACGTTCAGTATCCTCTTATCCAGGAATTCCGACGACGGCCCCGCGACGGGAACAGGACGCCCGGCGTATGTAAGCTAGCTAAGCAATATCCCAAGCTCAACACCTTATGTCATTTTAAAACATGCTGTGATCTGTGTCAAGCAAAACAGCCATGAAACTGATTTAACAAGGAGGATTAAAGTTAATCCACATAGTGAGCTGGTGGTGACGGAAAGAAAAAAACACAACTGCATAGAAGTAACCAACTTGCCAAAAGATTTCCAATACCCAGTATAATTAAATCAATATTTGATGCCATGAGTATCATCAGCGCAATTTAAATCAAAGAAACAGGAGGTTAAAGATTAAGTGAATTCTATTGTTTCATTGTTGTACGATAAATATTCCATTGTGAAGTGTTGTATGTTCTAAATGGAGAAGGAGTGACACTGACTGGCACTGAGTGTGAAGCAGGGGAGCCTGGTTCAATTCCCAGTGTCGGCTCCTAGGGACCTTGGGCAAGTCACTTTATCTCCCTGTGCCTCAGGCACAAAAACATAGATTGTAAGCTCCCCGGGGCAGGGACTTGTGCCTGCAAAATGTCTCTGTAAAGCGCTACGTACAACTAGCAGCGCTACACAAGAACATGCTATTATTATTATAATTTACATCCTAGTTCTTACATAGTACAGTGCTCCCTGATCCCAAATCACCAGGGCAGACAGCCCATACACCCACCAATAATACAATCAGGATTCGGATGTCAAACTCTGCATAAAAATTGTAAACCTACATTTTTTCTTAATTAAAAGGCGCGGTCACCCTCCAACCCCCTTATTTTTTTTACATGGGTTGGAAACAGTGGGTCTCAGTAGCCGAACCCCGCTTATTTCAGCTCCAGAAATCCCCTGGTTCCCCAACATACTTTCCAGAAAGTTGCATCCCCATCCACGGGAAACCAAAATATGTTTAAATATCCTGTGTTACACAGGTCAAAAAAAGGAAGCCGCGTTCCTATTGGCTGGCGTGACACAGGGACTCGAACACCAGGAAGTAACCAGCGCCACCTTTCCCGGGTATCTCGAGAATCAGGGGGTCCCCAGAGCTGAAATTAACAGGTTCCCCTGCTTCACCATCTATGTAAACCAAACACAAAAAGATACCAAATGAGGAGTGCTTCGTAAAGAGAAATTGTAATTTATATAGGCACAGAGATTCTGAAGGTCAAGTAGGTCACGGTTGACATTTTGTTACCTAGTTTTCAGGGTCTAGAATAATACCTGCGCTATGTGCCTCGGGCATTACCTAAACTGGTACTGTAGGTAGTGAAATGGTTAAGTGAATTTATTTTTCAGTAGTTGCTCCCGTCATATACAATAAATTCCTTTGATCCACAGTATAAAGTTTCTGCTACACAATTTTTACTAAAGCCATCAGGGTCTAACGTTAAAGACCCGAACCGAGTATAGAAACAAAGAGGCTCTTTTATGAGGTTGCTTAAAGAAACCGTTCAATCATGTTCTTTTGGAAGTCGGGCTTCGCTAAATATTACTTCCTAATGAAAGTAATCAATTGCGCTTGAGTATAGCCAATGTTCCCATAAGCTATTGCTGCCAAGTACTGGTTGGGTCCTGTTGCCAAACCTCAAACGGTTCTTATATTTTAAGAAATGAAACAACAGTGGCATCAAAAAGCTGCCAAAGGGGAGTCATCAGAATGATGAAATTAAATGAAAACGGGCCAAAAAAAAAAAAATCGAGCTTTTGAAATGAAACCTGCTCCAGAAACATGGCCAATATGCAGACGTGACATGCAAGTGCAGGATTTTAACAGATACATGTTGTATTTCTTCTATATTCCAATGTCTGCGTATAGTATAAACGCCGGAGAACAGAACGTTGCATGCAAAGAGTAGGCAGGATGGATTTAAGTCCGAGTTAGTCAAGTGGTTGGTCAAGGTTGTAACATTTTACCTGTCGTCTCAGGCTCTGGGCATCGCGGCCCAAACCCCCGCAGACTGCCACTCACTAGAATGGTAGTTAATGTGGCATTGCCGTGCGATACCCGGATCGGCGCTTAATGAAACTCCCCCCTTGATCTTGGTCATGTTGGCTTTTGCTACATAAAAAAAAACAGACCTCAAAAGTGGATGTTTTCAAACAAGAGCAGCTCGGGTCAGACATTTAACTGCCCCGCATGAAAACTCGGCGTTCCTTGGACATTTCTCCAAATGGAGCAAAAAAAAGAAAGTTAATAAAAACAGGATTACTGCATGGATAATAAAAGAATCCTTACGTGGCCGTTTCTATAAAGTAACTGTATTTACAAGGAACGTGCAATGTAAGGAATGTTTATGTATATTTACATTTAGTATTTCCATTTGAAGATGAAGACTAATGTGTGTTTATTTTTCTAAAGACATGGAAATTAACAACACATCCTAGTTTAATGCTAAACCAGCCATATCTTAGCGCTGCATATACAGTGGGTGACGAGTGATAGGGATTACTGATGCTTAAACCATTACTTAAATAAACTTTAAAACTAAATCACAATTCAACTTTATTTTTTTTATTTTTTTTTCAAAGAAAATTAAATTTCTTTTCTTCCTTCCAATGTAAAATCTAAAGACTGTGCCCTGATGTTTTATAAACAGATCTTTTTAAGTCAGGCACTGTAACATTCCTGTTTTTTAGTCACTTTAACAACTGCGTATATTCCATTTTATATGTATAACACACATTCTAAATATTTAGTGGCATTACGGAGACACAAGGGGTAACATTTCTCTTTCGGAATCTCTTAATCCTTAGGAGTACATTACAGCCACGTCTGAACAAGTCTATTTATCTTAAATGTTGACAAGGATTTATTACCATCCCTGCACTTGTAGAGGAACCTGCAGTGTATTAGGAAGCAAAAACATGCAAAAAGCAAAATATTGTTCCATGTAGCGCTTCCCCAAAATACAACCTGATCCTAGAAGGAAAGTATAGAGACAGTAGTATGGAAACACTAACATTGTAGTAGCAATACTAACCCCATTTTTCATATTATTTTTACAGCATTAAAGCCAGGGGGTCTTTCGGTGGGGAAAGGGGTCTTTCTTTTGGGGATGTCACGGTTCCCAACATACTTAACATTTTAGTCACCAGTGTTTTCTAGATATTCAAAAATGGCCGCCAGCTCAATAGCATGCTGTAACATCATCCACCGATGGAGTTGTGTCTTCCGATTGGCCCGCAGGACAAATGCCAATTTGGCGACCATTTTGATTTACCAATGGGAACACCGGCAACTAAAAGGGTAAGTATTTCAGGAGCCAGGAGTCTCCAAAGGTAGCAGGTCAGTATACAAAAAGTCCTTCTTTTACTTTAGTAGCCATCAGTATCTATTAATCATAGATCTCAGCTGAAGAAGATTTTAGTCTCATTCATCTGCACTGAACTATTTTGCAACAATAAAGCATCGTCACAACACCCTGCACAGGGGGTCATAGTTCCAATGCTATCTACGTAGTAACCGTGAGCGCTTATATTCGTTCCCCCTGCTATTGTTCTATTTTGTTACCCCAAAGACAGCTCTTACTACTACATACCTTTCCTAGTGTACTACACACGCACTGCAATAAGTGGATAAAAAAATGAGTATTGCCGATGAACGAACTAACTATCTGGACTAGAGAAATCACAGGGAAGGCTTTGTATCCCAGTGTATGTGTTCGGAGGCTGCTCAATGCAGTCCCCTTTGTTCCAGGCAGGAAAAGAATGTTAAAGTGTTGTAGCTCTTGCGTGTGTGCGCGTGTGTGCGCGTGTGTGTGGTCTTGTACAGCTCACTTTACAGAACCTTTGGCCCGTAGCACCAGCAATGTCATCTTTTACAGCTGCTTTTTAAAACGTTTATGCTACCGACTTAAATATTGTCTTTTCCAATGGAAGCCATGTGTTTCCATTAAAGCAATGCAAAACATATCAGATCGTAATAATGTGTAAATAAACACATATGTGGTATATGGATCATTGGGGAGGCCTTCATCCAGGAGTGGATCAGCAAAGGCTGAAGACGAGGCTATATTTCATCTCCAGTCCTTATGGATCCACTGCTGGATGAAGGCCTCCCCAATGATCTCCCAGGTACTGCGGTTGCAGCCTCTTCTCCACGTTGCTCCAACACATTTTCTAACTTCATCCTCACATCTTCCTTTCGGTCGTCGTCTTGTTCTTTTGATATCCCTTGGAATCCAGTGGAGTACAATCCCTGTCCAACAATGGCATATGGACGTCAATTAAATGTGTGCCGCCATATTAAGAATGTTACCCAGCTGTGCGGCAGTTCACACTTATTACCATCCAGGTAAAAATCTGCCAGAAGGGAGGACGTCTGAAAGGTTGCAGTCTAACCACTAGTTCACAAAAAGGTATCACTTCTGTCTGACCTTCTTTTAGAAGCCCTACAAACATTATATTATTTTTTTCCCAAGCTAAAACCCGGTAACCCTTTACACAGAGGTAGGCGATTCGCATTGAAAGACATCTGTATCCATGAGATGCAGTAAGGTGCTGTATGGATGTCTATATTCTGTGTTTTTTGGCACACAAGTGTGATTGGATACCAGTCAACAACCATTGTATAAGAGAAAGCAATTCAGTAGCAGAGAAACACGGGTTGCAGTTATTCAGTTGCCGAGTATTATACAAGGCAAAGAAATAATGGTCTTTAAATCAGTCCGAGCACCTGTCCTGCACGCAGTGTAATGTGTTCCTGCATTCACAGCTTTGTGGGGGAGGAAACTGCTAAACTCTAGCACTATTCACAGCAACCTTACATTGTACCTCGTATCTAGCCATCTACTCAAAATATCCCACAACTGAAATAACAGCAATTATGACACACACCGTTGAATAAACATAATGTGCATAGAAAGGTCTTGACACTTGCATGTGATTACATCTAAATATTACTATTGAATAGGCACAAGCCAGCAATGCAAGCAGCTAAGCTACTTTGAAAGCGGACCAGTTTACAGCCCTATTGGAGAGAATGATATCCCCTATTCTTTTATACAGGACCTCCTAGATGTCAGCAAAAAAAAGCCTCCCGACCTTAATTCTGGTGGATTCACCTTGCTGATGTCACATCTTCCTTCCATCATGCCAACCAATCAGAATGGTCCAATGGGACAGTGTCGCAGAACGCCCCACAAGATGGATAATTTAGCCAGGTATATATATATGTATATATATGTATATATGTATATATGTATATATGTATATATATATATATATATATATATATATATATATATATCTATATATAAGTTCCAGAATGCCACAGTTTGGTTTGTAACCATTTGTATATATCCTAGTTTTAGCCACATAGCTCAAAGTAACCAGGTAACTGTATCTCGCGGTCTTGTATAGACCCTGCTCCAATGCGCGTTGGTTACTGCTGCATTAATGTTCATGATGGAGATTTGCTGTTGAAGGTAGCTCTTAACGAAACATTTTTGCTTTCCACTTTTATTATATAATGAATCATCTGGAACTATCTTACTTGTTCTGGATGGGATTACATTTCTAAATGCCATGTTATACCAACATTTCAATTATCTTGTCCACTGATAGTTTCTAAGCACAACACTCATCTCAGAGGGATTCCCACGTCGAGATGGGCAACATGTTTTGGATTCTCCTCGGATCAGATAGTCCCTTTGGCCCGAGGATTTCTGTGAATTGGTCCCAAAACTGACAACTCCGTAACGGCAAATTAAAAAGTCCCGTTTTTTCTTAAAAATAGGTTTTAAGTGGGCGGTCTCCGGAGCTGAACCCCATTTAATTCAGCTCCAGCGACCCCCCGCTTCCCGAGATAAACACTTCCGAAGGGGGTGCCGGTATCTCTGTGCTTTTTGGACAGTCACGTAGGCCAATAGGAAGCCATGATCAGGACATTTAAACTTCACAGATACCAGCGCCCCTTATGGAGCCAAGTATCTCAGGAGCAAATTCAAAAGAGAGAGAAGTGGGTGCTCAAATAGTTCCAGAATACAGTGTTATTATAATTATAGCCAACGGTGTAAAAAGACAGACTCGTGCATGGAGTGGGACGTGCAGTAAAGTTGGTGAGAAGCCTTGTGCACATTATTCATAATAAACCCTCCTGAAGGTAAACGGCAAATGATAGTGTCCCACACAGCTGGAACCTCATTGGGGGTACAATAAAGTATATGGCAATCTACAACAAGACACATTACTCACTTCTGCATCATCTTTATCTTCCATTTCTTCTTATCTGATATGAAAATTCTTACCCACTCCCAGAGTCTCTTTGCTGAGGTGTGACCAGCTACAAGTAGAGAAGTCCAAGTGTAGGGATGCGAAGAATGCTGAATCTGCAGCGCACAGCCGAGGGAGCCAGGCGGAGTTGTAATAAAACAATTTTATTAAATCACCAAAAGGAGGTATAGGAACCCTCCTATGCGTTTCGCATCCCTGCTTCAGCACAGGTTACAGTCACTGAGCCACCTGTGCTGAAGCAGGGATATCCTTAAAATCTGACCCATTGGTGGCCCTTGAGGACTGGAGTTGGCCACTTCTGACGCAGAGCCTTAGAAAATCAGCGGGCAGCCACAGATGGCGCTATAGGTCTCTATTTTGTTTATATAATTCTGTTGGCCAACAATTGCTGCCAAAACTGCTTTAGTAATGTTGTGGCTAACGGTATGAAGATGTATGACATCCTATGATCATCTATGGTTGGTACATGCAGGCCAGGCTTGACCGAGCTTGGGTGATGGTTCTGGATTCTCTGCTAGGACTTGCAGATCAGGGTGCAAGAACAGGGACCTGATTATCTCCATGACCTGAAGTTCCAGGGGCTCTTACCCATCTGAGCGAGACTACTGACTTTGCCACCAGATACTCGGGGCCACCCTTCTCAATTATCATTGGATGTGCATCAAATCTGGATTTTTTAAGCGAGTGTTGCAGTTAAATAAATGCATCTCTAGTATATGGTCTGAGGGACTGACTAGTTTTCAAGCAAGTGAAACCTATATCATTCATCGGGTCTACTTTTCATTTGACATAGTATGTATGACATGGTATGTATGACATGGTATGTATGACATGGTATGTATGACATGGTATGTATGACATGGTATGTATGACATGGTATGTATGACATGGTATGTATGACATGGTATGTATGACCTACGTTGCTCAGCTGCTTTAAGAAACTGAAGGATCTGAGCTTCACCTAATGAGTGCAAGAGACCAGCAGTGGATCTTCCCCCCCCCCCCCCGTACATTAGCCAGAAATAGTTACAGGACCACCCAAACAGTCACTGTAATGACTAACCATCTCCAGCTAGAGGGTATGCACAAGAGACTCGAGCGGTCTCTACTGAAAGACATACTTCTGTAGTAAGCTCTGTACAGTATCTGGTCAGAAAGAACTAAATGAAGCATTTTATGGTTTGCTACTTTTTAATCACCTCTCCTGCTTATCACAGATTAGTTAATCTGGACAACTGCAAGCAGCTGCTGTCACCAGCATTTCCTTGAAAGCACACAGACACGCGTGTGGCTATGCAGTGCTGCAAAAACATCTGTAAAAAGAAGCAGGCGTTGAGGCAATAAACCGGCCAGCTGTGCAGTGACAGCTAATTGGACACACATCTTTGTCACATACAGTAGATGTTAGGAGTATAATAAGTTATGTGTTTATAATATATTCTTGGATAACGCTGACACTATTCATACAACACCATCCGCAGCAGAATGTACAAGGACTTGCAGCCTTTGTCAGGAAGCTTAGAGTCTAACTTTGGTGCCTGATGCACCGTGTGAGAAGCTGCAACCCTTTTCGCTGCCCCGGTAAACCCACGGTGTTAAGGATCTGGACCTGGGTCTCTCAAATAATAATCATTGTCCTAAGAAAAATATCAACATTTTAAAGGGGAAATTGGATTGTGTTCAATATTTGAAGCAGATGTGCTGACCTTCTAGAGCAAACTGGGTGAGTGCCGTTGCTTGCAGATATAGTACCTCAATGTACATGTTGTAAATTGCAACAGGTGGCAGGTAACATACCTCTTCCCAGCCCTACTGCCAATAGTACAGCGCTACAAATCGGCGAGCATCCTTAATGCTAAAGCACTGGCCTCTAACGCAGTCCGGGTCTGAGAACGCAGTCCTGGTCTGAGACCCCTGTCAGACCAGTTCTCCATGTCCCACGTAACTAACAGGTAAATGGATTGAAATGTGCACAGGCAGGGCCAGTGACGTCACAATTCTCTGCTTCCGTGATATGTGGGGATTACCCCAATTATGCCATTTGAACAAAAATGACTTCTATGAGTGAGACACCATTAAAACGTCTGAGACTGCGGATGCTACAGTCAGTGAGACTGCCACCAAATCGGTGACACTCACATAATATCAGTGAGAGTTGACAGGTCTGTCTCATGTACAGTATGAGGTCTCAAAAGCTCTATTAAGAACACTTATTTTGGTCAATTAAGCATATTTAATCTGCGTTTCCTGAATCAAGAGACTAGATCCCTGCAATTCCTAAAAGATGGCGAGCTCTTTCCGGCAGAGATTCATTATGTTTCACTGGCAAAGCTACATAAAAATAAATTTAAAATAGCATATAATTCAGACTTTGGAGCAACTACACACTCAAAAACCTCCCTCTGGCTGCACCCAAGATTGTATCACGGCAGCTTTTATACGCAAACCCCAGGAGAGATTCCCAAAGTGAAATACCCCAACAGCAAGTTAATCATTCTCAGCATTCGTGCTGGCCTAAACCGTGGGGTCTTTCCTGCCCTCCTGCGAGGCAACAGAGGCAGTAAAATACCTACAGGTGTTAAAAACATGAGTCACATAGCACTCAGCTTTGGCGAGGCTACTGAAAGGCGAGCGAGTGTGGAGAGTGTGGAAATCCCGCATTCTATAGGGTCACGTAATGATTGCTCCCAGATTCCCAGCTGCAGTATAATGGTAACACTGCAATCTTCTCACCCTCATCACTAATTTCTCTTCAACAGAAAGCCATTGATATTTCTGGTCAAAGTAAACGCGAGAGGTCATGTTCCAGGCAGGTTATAAAAGACATTCCTATTTCCAATGGAGCTTCATGCTGGCAGTTTCTACTTTGGCCAATATGTATGAAAATGCGGAACCAGGACTGGTTATGTCTCTCTGTTGTAATATGAAGCATCTGGCTTCCTGCAGCATTACATTCTCACTAATTAAGGACGACAAGTATTGACCGGTAGTGCCCCTTTGGCAAAACCAAGGCCATTTAAGATGCCAATGCATTAAATAGCAGAAAAAGGTCCAAACAAGATTTCTATCCGATTACGAACGGTCAACCTAAAAAAAAAAAGTGTTTGAAAAACAAAAATGTATAACAAGGTTGCCTAGGCGGGATGTACATTTGCTGCTTATTAATGCCCAATGGTCTAACAGTACATTGGATACTCTCACAATCAGAAACCTCCAAACCCAGCGTGGGCATCCTGAGCACACTTCCATGCACGCCCATGCACTTAGCTATGGCAGTTGCTGTATTTCAGTGACCGCTATATAGAAAAACATTGCTTAACATTCTCTGATCTGTACGAGTTCAGAAGGTCTAACAAATACACATTTTAGTTTGCAAAACAGTATTAATTGGCAATAGATATATAGTTGGATATATATTAGTATTTTCCCAATTATTTATTTTTCATTCATATAAATGTGACCCTCCCTGCCCGGCTCAGAGGGAGATTACATTGGGGTGCTATATTGGGCTGCTCAGCATAGTTTACCCCAAAGCAGGGTGCTGGGCGATGAGGTAGCAAAGGTGAAAATTATGGGCGCAAGGAACTTTTGTAGTAAAACCCCATCTTTATTCACGTCCCCATGCACGGGGCAGACACATACTCGACATAGTTGACATAGTTGTACGTTGCTTTACATACTCTTGGTTACTCATTGACTCTGTGCTTCCGTAGGTGCCCACATTTAACAGTCAGAGGGAGGTGCATATACTTGGCTGCTTTACATGCATTGGATCAGGCCCTCTTCGGAGTAACGTCAATTATACCCCATCTACTTTGGGCCCTTAATGGGATCTTGGCTGGTTCTGTGCAGGTAACGATTATACCCCATTTCGAGTTGGGTACTGGCACTTCCCTAGTGGTTGAGGAGAATACATAGGTGGACCCAACTGTAGAGATGATCCATTGAAGCCTGAGAGCCCTTTGCATATGGTCCTCTGTGGCATGTCTGAGGCCCCATCTCTGGGACCTGCGGGTTTCTGTTGGCCATTTCATTGGGATCCTTACTAAAAAGGTACTGTCCCCATCTGTAACAAACAGGGGGGAGGGGGGCTGATCTCTACTATTACTTCAGAAACATAATCCCTATCTACACTCCAGGAACCTAACCATCCTCCTCTACTATGTACTCCCTGGTGACATCAGTATCACCATGGCAACACAGGGTGGTTCTTAGCATATACGGCTCTATTAACCCCTTGCAACAAATCTGGTAACCCCATTGAGTGGGGTAACATAATAATAATATTTTAATACACTTGTCGATTCACCCAGTAGTTCCCAATTTAAAACAAATATTGAAATACTAGCGAGATTGTTTTTTCCCCCCCAAAAGTATCAACGTACAAAAAGTGTATAAATCACAGGTGTTCTGCATTGTGAATTTGAAAAGTTTACTTTAGCAGCAATCCAGGTTTCATATTTCAATTTTATTTGTATTACAGGATGGAAGCTGGGGGTCTTCTGAACTTGATATCAGCTTCGGGGACCCCCTGCTTCCAGAGATACGTACATCCAGAGGGGGGTTGCCGGGATCTCTGGCAAGTTTAAAGGCCCTGGTCACTTGGGCCCATAGGAAGCCCCAACTGATGACATCACAGCTTCCTACTGCCCGCGTGACATTTAGATGCTGCCTTATCGTTGGGCACAAAAGTTCCCTGGCTGCAGCTATACCAGCACCCCTACACAGGTAAGCATCTCTGGAAGCAGAGGCCCCCCAGAGCCGAAATTAACACTGTTCAGCTCCGGAGAACCCCTGCTTCAATCCAGTAATACATTATTATTTGTAATGTTTTAATTAGACCAGGATTGCTGCGTTAATAGATTACACCGCATGAAACACAGATCCTGATGCAACTCTCCAAGTGACAATGATATTTTAATTAATCAGCCCCATGATGAAGACTCCATGCTATAAAAATGCTGTTTAAAAAAAACCCCAAACTAACGTTCATTACGATTAAAGCATCAGCCCCACCTAATAACGCATACTGCAATAAATGAACGCATTCGCGGGTAATGTAACACTGTGCACAATTTGAATGTCTGTTTCAAAGCTTAAAGATGTGTTTAATAGCTTTTCTAATTCATGTTAAAAGCACATATATATAACACGCTGCTTACATCATGAGCTACAGGAGTTAAAGTAGTTTACCTAATTAAGGTGAGAATGCTGTAGGGCTTTGGGTTGAGTAAAAAATTCACACATCAGTGGACGTTTTAAGAGGCTCCGCCCTAATACCTCACAGGAATATTTCTGTAAAAAATGGCGGCTTTAGCATTAAAGCTGGCAGGACGAATGATCTTCTTGCGGTTACAAGCCTCCCTTCACCAGGATTTCATCCTCCCATCTTACTTGGTCTTTTGATATCCCTGGGAATCCAGTCGAGTACCATCCCTATCCAACGATTATCATTTCTTTTTAGCGTGCGTCTTGCCCATCGCTATCTTCATTTTTTCACCCTTGTGATGTCGCCAACTTCCGTTTTGCTTTCTAATACATTATTTTTCCCGTCTCCGGGTAATACCCAGCATGCATCTCTCCATAGCTTCGGAATGGTATCACAACCATATGTGAGCCCAGTCTGGATATGGATAGATACAGCGCACACACAAATCTATGACTACACCACATATTACATATACCAAGGTTTTATAACTTAAAACAAACCTACACTTCCTCTGGATCAATACGGCTACTAGATCATACTCTATACACAAAATATCATTTATTTATTGTTGTGAAAATTAATGTCATGTTTTGTTACATTAGCCAAAGCGTTCAGATGGGAGAGCCTACGTGTGTAAATAAGCACACACAACAACGTCCCACATTTGGATAAGACAACTTGTGTGCTCTGTACATATAAATATAATCTCCCTACTGGTATAAAAAAAGGATCATGATGTGTAAAGAACACTGATCTAGAACATAATCCCTGTTGAATTTATTGTTCCGATTACATTTTTTTGATATATAAATGTAAATACAGCACCTAAAACCCCCCATGTTTCCCCGTTTCCCTAAAGCTGCTATGGAGAAGGTGATTCATACTGTACGTGCAAGTGTTTTCTTACAAGAACCTTTCAAGGTGGCTTAACACGCCACCACATTACGACCTTCACACCAACCTTTGGCATTCTGACCTGTCCAAAACTGTCACTAGAAAAGACCTGTAATCCCCTATTTGGGAGGTAAGATTGTCGCTGCAGAAGGGAGCAGCAGCTGGCCAGTCAATATGGCTTAAATAACATTGTAAGCAGCAACTCTGCAGCACTGTGTTGAAATACAAACATTAGCTGTTGGTGCAACATTATGCAAGTCTCCTTGTGTTGGCGCTCCAGTTATAATTTAGCTTCATGGGTTACATTTTGCTGATGCATTAATATATATATTTCTGCACGCTTTAATTTACAGCCGGAAATGTGAGGAAGTGGAGTCTTGTTTATCCCGTTTCCTCCACAGCAACAATAATATACTGTATGCCGGTGTATGCACGTTCTGTCAGGTCATAAAGCAGGGAGCTAAAACATTCCCAGACAATGTCACATTTATTTAGCAGCAAATTATTCTTTTTTAATTACAGGGTTGAAGCAGGGGGTCTTTGGAGATGAACTGTGTTAATTTCAGCTCCACGGGCCCCCTGCGTCCAGAGATACTTACCGGCACCCCATACACAGGTATCTCTGCAGGTAGGGAACTTGTGTGCCTAACGGAATGGCAGCATTTAAATGTCACGTGGGCCAATAGGAAACGGTTATTTCATCCCTTGCAGCATGGAATTGGCCCGCGCCCCCAGGACATTTAAACATAGAGATACCGGCGCCCCCTGCGTATCTTGGAAAGCGATGGGTTCCTTGCGGCGGAAATTAACACGCCGTTCCTCTCCGGAGAACCCCTGCTCCAATCCTGTACATTTTCATATTTTTTATAAGGTCTTTATTAGCAAGATTGAACCCCAGAACATATCACCAGTGTGCACTTCGGTCCTAGGTGGTACCTTATCTGGAACTGTACACAGCATTGCATCTGATTGATGGCATCTGCCGCAAACGGTACTTTTGTGTCCTTTTTTAGATCGCATTTTATGTGAATGCGCTTTTTACAGGTTCCCAGCGATCGTAAATCACGGCGCTATCGTTTCCGAAGTCCATTTGCATTGCTTCACCAAATGCGCTCGCCATTCTCAAGTACTAAAAAGAAACATGTGTTTTTAAGTCCTGAAAGTGGACACGGTTCATTAAAAGCAGGCAATTTTCCCAAGGTTTTATTAACACTCTGGATGCTGGATATGCACCTGCATCCCGATACTTTGTAACGCAGCACTAAGGGGTTACATTAATTGTGCCATAAAAGATTTTGGCTGCGACATCTGAAACTTGTGGAGTAACGTTTTATATTACACTTTGTTCAAACAGAAGGATATTGTAAAGACATGCTTTAGTAATGTACTGAAATGTTTTAATGCACAGGGCTGTGTTACTATTCCTTGATGCGTGTATGCTCGGAGGTGTTGCACCGGGCAGAGCATCAAGAGGAAAAAATAGTTCTTTCGACTGACCTCTATACAAGGTCAACGAGTGTTCCTTTTCCAGGAAAAAGGTGAAAAGGTTGATCGAACGCCTTCAATGAGAAATGATTTAACCTGCCCCAAAGGAGAACAGTGCGGCAGCTTTGCAAGACTGGAATCAACGCGTTCATGTTCTCAGGAACCAGTGCAGCAATTTGGACTCTCTGGGCAGGGGGCCACAGTCCTGAAAACAAATTCCGTTATTGTTTACTCTGCGTTGCCAATTCTTCAAAACTCACTCCGGAGAGACTTTCCCCACTTACACAAGTTGAAGGAATGGTCGGGAGCGTAGGGGTTTGGACGGGAAATAGATCGGTACTGGTAATCCAAAAATATCTCTATATATAAAACTTTAGGTGCAACTGTATCCAACGTCTTTTAACCCCATTCACTGCCGGCAATGCCATACATTGGCCCCAATCCTCTCAATAGCATTCCATTCTTCCAGTGAGTATAATGGGAAAGTAAATGAGAAGAGGGCCTACATATAATAATATAACACAGGCCTTCATTCTATTCAGCTCTGTCTTTAGATCGGCTCTACATTTGTCATGCTTGTTATACAATTCAAGATGGTCAGTCCACTGGGGCACATCCATGTCTGTCCAGGTTGTAAAGAACATTGGAATTTACAAGCCTTGGTTTATAGCTTGCACATTTAATTGTTCTCTTAAAGTGCAAAACAATCCATTAAGATCTTGCGACATTGTAGAGTATATTCTATATTATTATTATTCTATATAAGCTTGTTCAATTTAGTTTCTCGGCCGAAAAATACCTTGTCTTTGGGGATTTTCGCCCACAAAAAAAAGTCCAGGACAGCAAATTCAGGTTACACCAAAAAAAACAAAAAACAATATGCTGTAACACAAACTTCAGCAAAAATGTTCTGCAGCTCAGGTTAGACAGCAGCATAGCTTACTGATACAGGGCAAGAGACATTGTCTGCATGTGATAAAGGATTCTGGGTATTTGCATGCAAATGATCCCATCAAAAAAGTCACTTCTGATTGCAAATCCTTTCAGATGGATTCCCAAGCTTACATGAAGCTTTTTTAAATCAATGGCACACATTTGATTTTATGCCTAAAATGAAAAACATCGATACGCAATTCAAATTTTTTTTAAAATGACGTCTCAAATGATCAGCGGAAAGCCTTTTTATTGCTGCTTTATGGCATGCTCTGTGGTGTGTAGGATAATTTCCCAATCCCGTGCGTTTCTTGACAAATAGTTACATAACATCCTGTCGCGAATGTATGTCCTGGATTACAAGAAGTAATTTGAGTAGTTCAGTATTAGGCGATATCTTTTATAGTTGGACTAACTATTGATATTATAAGACAAGATTGAGAGTTCTCTCTTCCTCAGGTCGGGAATAAGAGGAAGAGGGAGAACTCTCGCAATATTGTCTCATACAGGCATACCCCACATTAACGTACGCAATGGGACCGGAGCATGTATGTAAAGCGAAAATGTACTTAAAGTGAAGCACTATCTTTTCCCACTTATTGATGCATGTACTGTACTGCAATCGTCATATACGTGCATAACTGATGTAAATAACGCATTTGTAACAGGCTCTATAGTCTCCCCGCTTGCGCACAGCTTCGGTACAGGTAGGGAGCCAGTATTGCTGTTCAGGACGTGCTGACAGGCGCATGCGTGAGCTGCCGTTTGCCTATTGAGCGAGATGTACTTACTCGCGAGTGTACTTAAAGTGAGTGTACTTAAACCGGGGTATGCCTGTAGTATCAATTGCTCGTCCAAATAAAAGTATTATCATGTAATGCCGCAGTACTCGTGTGCTCTGCACTATCGCAGCTGGACTAACACGGCTATTTCTATTTAATTCAAGAAGTAATTTAAGATTTTCACTACCCCTAACTAAGTTGACTCGGGAAAGAAAAAAGGGTTAAATAAAACTTATACTGCTGGTCTCCTGTTAGCAAGCAATTTTTTCCCCCTTGCTCAGCACCTGAAAAAGCCCATTTATTTCAATAAAACAATAACCGTGACATTATACCGGCAATCCAACAACCCCCCTCCCCTCATTATTATTTATTATTTTTTTGACATCGGATTGAAGCAGGGGGGTCTCCGGATCTGAACCCCTTACATTTCAGATACGGGGACCCCCTGCTTCCGGTAATTACAAACCTCCGTAGGGGGTGACGGTAGCCTTTCCGGCTCAGCTACCAGGGTTCACATAATGGCCGCTTTTCAAGAGCTCCCGCGCCCTGCGGGCCAATAGGAAGCCGTGACATCATCCGGTGCGGCGTCCTATTGGCCGACATGATGCAGGAGCTTTAAAAACTTGCAAGAGATACCGGCGCCCCATTAGGAGGTAAGTATCTCCGGAAGAAGGGGGGGGGGTCTCCGGAGCTGAAATTAACGGGGTTCAGCTCCGGAGACCCCCTGCTTCAATCCTATCTAAAAAAAAAAATGAAGAAAAAAAAAAGGCTTGGATTACTTTTTTAAATAAAGATACAT
Source organism: Ascaphus truei (assembly GCF_040206685.1). NCBI lineage: Eukaryota > Metazoa > Chordata > Amphibia > Anura > Ascaphidae > Ascaphus > Ascaphus truei. Next base: position 36,659,742 of record NC_134499.1, read on the forward strand.
TTGTTAATCAGCCCGGTGTGGCAGAGAGATGCAGCAGCCACAGAAGAAAGCAGAATCCCCTGTGAGGAGCGGGAGCAGTGTGTAGAACTGATTAACACATTGTTGCAGATGCAGGTGGTAAAATATCCCCATCGCAAAGTGACATTTTGGATCCTACCACCTCTAGCGCAGCAGGTGTTCTTTATCCAGTAATCAAAGAGCTTAAACGCGCAGCTAGCACGCGATTTCAAGAAATGCCAAACCTGTTAAATGCTGGGCACAGGGTTCATAGCGTTTATAGTGCAGTATACCAGATTTTTGTCATATATAAAAATCCCACGTGTAAGCACATTCACGTGGTGTCAGACACATCTGCGACCCTGGCGTTCCCCATCATCTCTTCGCATACAAGGCTTCCACTGCAGCCCGGGATTCTGGGAAATGGCATGCAAATTAGCACAGCGCGTCACTTTTTTGCTTCTTGTCCATTTCAACACGGAGCCCCTATAAAGCTTAGAGCCGGCCGCATTCCACAGCTTTTTCAGCACAGCCTGGGTTAAGAAGTTCATAGCCAGTAAAACCTGCTCACAGACCTAGCAAAGGAAGAGTCTAAAATAAATCACATGTTCTTCTCTGAAAAGCGACACTAAAGTAATAAGCGATATTTGAATGATGGTTGACGCTCTGGTGCAGCTTCTCCGAGCCTGGAAAATATTTGAATGATGGTTGACACGCTGGTGCAGCTTCTCCGAGCCTGGAAAATATTTGAATGATGGTTGACACGCTGGTGCAGCTTCTAAGAGCCTGGAAAATATTTGAATGATGGTTGACACGCTGGTGCAGCTTCTCCGAGCCTGGAAAATATTTGAATGATGGTTGACACGCTGGTGCAGCTTTTCCGAGCCTGGAAAATATTTGAATGATGGTTGACACGCTGGTGCAGCTTCTCCGTGCCTGGAAAATATTTGAATGATGGTTGACACGCTGGTGCAGCTTTTCCGAGCCTGGAAAATATTTGAATGATGGTTGACACGCTGGTGCAGCTTCTCCGAGCCTGGAAAATATTTGAATGATGGTTGACACGCTGGTGCAGCTTCTAAGAGCCTGGAAAATATTTGAATGATGGTTGACACGCTGGTGCAGCTTCTCCGAGCCTGAAACAAGCCCGGAAAATATTTGCTACGCAGATTTGATTAGAAATCGATTTTTAACGTGTCAGGAAACTGAAGCGCTTTATTTATAGAAGAGGTCGTTTGTAGAAGGTTTGTTGATTGAAAGTGACCAAGAACATCTGGGAGCATACTGTGGGCGCCCGCCGTCTCACCGAGGGTGATGTACCACCGGAGAAACAAAATGCAGAGAACGGTTTCTTTTGCCCGATTACTTAATTTCCTGCTCCATATATGCGACTCGTATTGTTAGCGAAGGAAGTTTAATAAATCTAACGTATATGAGACGTGTAACTCCTGCCCAACTCCCCCTGTAGGCAATCCCAAAATGGACGAACATTAACCCTTTGAGTGTGGGAGGAGACGAGGCACAAGACTGGCATAGCCCCTCCGGCACATCGCGATCATGTGACTGTTCCTTGGAGTGATCACGTTATTGCGGCGTCTCTGATGACGCAAACTGAAGGGGAGGCGTATAATTATATTCCTCTTCTGGCTATATCCCATTCAGTGCTCCACAGGAAAGCAGAAGGCAATCTCCCCTGGAAAAGGTGATGCAAGCCAATGACACGTCACGTGACGTGACTTCTAGAACACCTGTCTCCATTGCATTGTGGCTTCACCATGGCACTGTAAAGAATAGGCAATGTCCCGTCCAGGGGAAACAAAATGGTGGTCTAAATGTCCCATGTTACATTAGAAAATTGGAAGCCATGACATCAGCCGTTGAGTCTTCCTATGGTCCCGGGGATTCAAATTCATGGATGTACCAGCAGCACCTTTCCAAGTATGTATATTGGCATCAAGGGGGGCCCCCCAGAGCTTAAAATATATGTGTTTCAGCTCTGGAGATATATACATAATAAGAACCCACAATGGACGACGTTGTGGATTCCTTTTGTCCCGCGTACCATAGAAGGTTTAAACCGCCATTTTGTTTCCCCTGCGCGCGTTGGAACCGGCACTACGTTTACATGTATGTATCATGTTTCAGCTCCAGAGAACCCCTGCTTCCCACCGGTGTAAAGAAATAGGGAAATAGAGGGAACTGCTGCTTTTATGTCCTTTCTGTAAAATCAACGGCCCTTTCTATAATGTACGTTTATGATCAGATGTGGGAAATGAAGAAATTGCGATTGGTGTTGAAAGTGTTGACGGGGACATTACTCATTCATGGAAGAGCGCAAGGTAAGGAGTATTTAAACAGGTGTAACAAAGACTAGGAGTTATTGCTTTTGGAAAAAGTACCCTGTGCGTGGAACAGAGCTGTCAAATAATGTCCTGTTCAATGTTTACTGTTCCTTCTGAATCGTGTCAACGGACTGCGGAAACATCTTACTATTACCACCATTACAGCGCACTTTGTAGTGGAAAACTGAAACTAAACAAGTGTGTGTTGACCTTATGGTCCATGCTTTTTCAAGCGTTACCGGACCGACATGAACATCATACACAAATGTTACTGGTGATATATATAGAAATATATCTATATATATCAAGTGTTAATTATTACGCTGCAGATATTGATTCCACATAAAGTTACTTTGATGGTTTAAAAATGTATGTCCATTTTTCATAGGGTCCAATCTTCAAACCAAGGACATGGGTATTAATCTGTATTATGTGAAGCCCCTTGAATTTTCAAATAAGGTAGACTTTAAACCCTCTGAGCGTCCCAGGATGTAGCAACTACATTATGGTGTCTTGCACTCCAGGTGCCCTAAGACAATACTAGCTAGGTACCCCCCCCCCCTCAAACTCTGCCCCCACTTGTTTTGCTAGGGGAGGTTTCCCCATGTGATCTGCACCGATGATGGAAGGGGAGATCGTGTTTCCCGACGCGATCCACACTGATGACGGTATGGAAGGGGGGTCGTCACGCCCTTCTGTTCCTCATCAGTGATGGGGTGATCAGGTGAATGGTTCGCAAAAGCGGTAACATGATCACGAGTGCCGAAGGGGCCGTGGCAGTCAAAGGGTTAGTAGGGAAGCGTGAAACTGTCCAAAATGCATTCGCAAAATCCAAAGCGGTTTCCCCCCGCTAAAATTTGATACCTTGCAAAACGTTTCGCCGAGTCTCAAAGTGCTAATAATGTCATGGAAAGGGTCTTCAATTTTGCAATTTCGCGAGCTTTCAGGGAAATATCGTCAGAGAGGCGGTGAAACCGTGTGCGCCGTGTGTCAGCATTACGCAATTCTAGCAATCTGAGAGAATTGAATAAATTCGCGTATTAAACAAAATTGAAATTCTCACTAAACGCTTGCCAAATCACTTCCGAAAAAAGCAGAGGCTGGATCAGAGATCGCGACTGGTAAAGAGTATCTCGCGGTTCGTAACCCAACACGAAAGTTTCACACATCCCTAGACTTTAATCAGACAAAAGAAACTTAAAAAAAAAAAAAATCCGCGTCAGTAGATTTAATCCATTGGCCGCCTGCTACTAATCAGGACTCACAACAGTTTCATCGTCTCCGGGGTTTTGCTCCCAATTTACATAGAACTAGTTTCCATGTACATAGCAAAACTGCTCCGTCTGATTTCACTTTTGGAATTAAAAAGCATGCGTCCCAAATAGAGAACATTTCCACACTAAAAAAAAAATTACATCTACACAGCGAGGGGAACAAATATGTAACCATAAAGTCAGCCTCCATTGTACAACGCTGCTCAAAGATGCAACTACCCTGCATGGCTGCCACTAATAATTCCGATGTTATCATTAAAATGGATGAAAAACACCAACATCCAGAACTTGGGTTCACATTCCTTCATGTTTAATGTCTTTTCAGAAAGACAATGGGGAAAAAGCAGGCACAAAAAATGAAAGAATATCCAAGGGAGCGTGTGACCATTAAACAGTAATTATTGAATGGATTGTTACAAAAAAGAACAGCAGCATTACGGGGTACACAGCCCCCCACCAACGCGTTGGTTCCTGAATTGTTGGTGCCTGCTTTTTACCCATTGTCTTTCTTGTCAGCATATTGAAAAAACGGAAGCACACTCCCTACTGCGGATGAAGTTTGAACATCTGGATGATACATTCTACTCAGAGCGAGTTATTTATTTCACTTGGACATTCTCCATTCCGATACATTATGTTGGGTCACTTTATTGTGAGGTCCCTTACTACAGTGCTTGTGGGGACCCTAGTCCACTAGTCGGTTTATTATGGAGTTGTGATTGTTCTGAATACTTTGGGATATATCCCTTATTCTTCTACTGGGGAGTACACATTACAGGATTCTTCAATCAAGTGTATTTTACACCAATAGGCTTTTTTTAGAGCACCACACACCTGCCCCCTTTTTTAATGTCTTTTCAGACCAATAGCGGCATAAAAGCAGCATTCCTCGCGGTTCAACTTTTTTCTTTTTTTTTAATATATGTTGGAAGGAGGGGTTTTCCGGAGCTGAACCGTGCCGATTTCAGCTCCCGGGAACCCCTGCTTCCCGAGATACTCACCTCCATAGGGGGTGCCGGTATCGCTCTGCGGTTCCAAGGTGCTGGTCACGTGGGCCAGTAGGAAGCCGAAAGGGATGATGTCATGGCTTCCTATTGGCCCGCGTGGCGCAGGACTTTTAATCCGCCATGGCCCACACAGGCAGGGCTTCTGAGAGATACCGGCATCCCGTACGGAGGTATCGCGGGAGGTATCGCGGGAGGTATCGCGGGAAGCAGGGGGTCCATGGTGCTGAAATCAACATGGTTCCGCTCCGGAACCCCCTGCTTCAAATGCAAAAACATGTTTATAAAACAGCAAGCACTGCTTCCTAAACTCGTCTCTTTCCAACTGGCACTGCTTGTGCACCAAATGTAACACTTTGTGTCTGTGTGCTATACAGCAATACAAGCATAAAAAGGGTAAATACTCCATTATAAGAATCCATTATTTTTTTGTTTTAGTTTTTTTTCCTCATGTTCCCAGAACATTTAATCCACAAATTGAAGTCCGGTGCACACACGTCTCATGTGGAACAAACCGGTTAAAATGAAATAAAAATATATGAGCATCTAGAGATTTAAACAAAACAGCTTCGATATCTCTACAGAATGTCAGAAGAAATCTGCCTGTGGCCATCCATCTTGTGAGGAGGCCATCCATCTTGTGAGGAGGCCCTCCATCTTGTGGAGGAGGCCATCCATCTTGTGGAGGAGGCCATCCATCTTGTGGAGGAGGCCATCCATCTTGTGGAGGAGGCCATCCATCTTGTGAGGAGGCCATCCATCTTGTGAGGAGGCCATCCATCTGAGTCCAGGCACTTACTGGGTGTCACAGGCAAAGCCACAAAAATGTATTTATGCAGATTGCATGCCTGTCAATTCCCCTCTGGTCAAATTGCTTACAGAAAGCATCCAACACACCTTAACTTAATAGTTCCACTCAGTGCTAGAGGGACATGTGTGGCCCGGTTAAACCTGACAAACATTTCCTACAGTTTCACTTCCAAACCACATTAAAGGGGCAGTTCCGAGATAGATATAGATATATTACACACACTAGTGTGCAGGGCCCTTTACCAAGTGTACTGCAGCCCCGAGAGAAAACTCAGTTGGGTGCCCAGTGGGTACGTCCCAAACTTCCTGGAGACGTAGAGGTTGCGATCCTTCTCGCTACGCACAGCACCGAGGAGAGCGGAACCTCTTCATCTCCTGAGAGAGCAGGACGCACCCGCTGAGCAGCGGCCATATTTGAGGTGTGTGCAAAAGGTGGGAGGCATGGAGTCAGAGCTTTGTGTGGGGAGCGTTTGGGGGGAAGCTATTACGATTTGTAGGATGGAGGGGTGTGTGGTGTAAGTAAGAGAATGAGTTGGGTGAATGAGGTGTATGATTGAGAGAATGAGTGTGCAGAATGAGAATAAACAATTTAAAAAAGGGGGAATTGTAAAAAAATAGAAAGGGGGGAGGGGGTTTAAATCAGCAACGCCCCCTACTTATTTTTATTAACCCACACTTTTTTTTGTGGCAACGCTTCACATGGCCCCCCAGTTCCAATCCCATCAAAAAAGGGGGGTTTAGTTACGGGTTATTGCCGATTTAAGTTGCAGTTGTACTTCTTGTATTACCTCAGATAAATAGTCAACCGATGAGAGCATCACACGGATTGCCGCGGGCAGATTGGTTTTATACCTCGAATATTCATAGGACAGCGCTGCACAGAGATCTGCAGAAGCAGAACCAGGACTGGCCGAGCGTATATCGGTGTCCCTGGTAACCGTGATCAAGTGACTCGTGTATTTGTTGTCCTCTCGTGGTCTACAGCAGGGGTGGCCAACTCCTGCCATCAAGGGCCACCAACAGATCAGCTTTTAAGGATATCCCTGCTTCAGCACAAATGGCTCAATCAGTGGCTCAGCCTCTGACCTGTGCTGAAGCAGGGATATCCTTAAAACCGGATCTGTTGGTTGCCCTTGACGACTGGAGTTGGCCACCCCTGGTCTATAGGAAGCCACCCCATAAAATTTACCCATCAGCGAACTCCGGAGTGAGTACTACAGAGTTACCAGAGCGGGCATCCAATGAATACATACCATCTATTATTTGCCCAAGTGAATGGCAAAGTGAGACATCCACCACACAGTGCATTTCATGCATTGGGATTATTTCACAATGAGATGGGTGTGGGGGGCAATAGATCACTTCTTTATAGTACAGTCATTAAACTGGATGAAAGGTTAGTTTTAATTGCTGCTTTGCTTTTGTATCAATGTTATAATTGCCATAGTTACAGTCTCCCTACTATTCACGCGATGACCTCAGCAAAGCGCTGGGTGCAAAGCCAAAGCTATCATGTCATGTCTGTGAAATGGGTCCTAGTAATTACAATCAATCCTGTATTGCCAGCAGGGCGCGCAATACAGAACAGGGCTATAGCAGGGCGTGCAATACAGAACAGGGCTATAGCAGGGCGCGCAATACAGAACAGGACTATAGCAGGGCGTGCAATACAGAACAGGGCTATAGCATGGCGCGCAATACAGAACAGGGCTATAGCAGGGCGTGCAATACAGAACAGGGCTATAGCATGGCGTGCAATACAGAACAGGGCTATAGCAGGGCGCGCAATACAGAACAGGGCTATAGCAGGGCGCGCAATACAGAACAGGGCTATAGCAGGGCGCGCAATACAGAACAGGGCTATAGCAGGGCGTGCAATACAGAACAGGGCTATAGCAGGGCGCGCAATACAGAACAGGACTATAGCAGGGCGTGCAATACAGAACAGGGCTATAGCATGGCGCGCAATACAGAACAGGGCTATAGCAGGGCGTGCAATACAGAACAGGGCTATAGCATGGCGTGCAATACAGAACAGGGCTATAGCAGGGCGCGCAATACAGAACAGGGCTATAGCAGGGCGCGCAATACAGAACAGGGCTATAGCATGGCGTGCAATACAGAACAGGGCTATAGCATGGCGTGCAATACAGAACAGGGCTATAGCATGGCGTGCAATACAGAACAGGGCTATAGCAGGGCGCGCAATACAGAACAGGGCTATAGCAGGGCGCGCAATAAAGAACAGGGCTATAGCAGGGCGCGCAATACAGAACAGGGCTATAGCAGGGCGCGCAATACAGAACAGGGCTATAGCATGGCGTGCAATACAGAACAGGGCTATAGCATGGCGTGCAATACAGAACAGGGCTATAGCAGGGCGCGCAATACAGAACAGGGCTATAGCAGGGCGCGCAATACAGAACAGGGCTATAGCAGGGCGCGCAATACAGAACAGGGCTATAGCATGGTGTGCAATACAGAACAGGGCTATAGCAGGGCGTGCAATACAGAACTGTGCTATAGCATGGCGACATCTCCGCAATAAGGCACATTGCTTTAGATCAGCATTTCCTAACCAGGTTGGTGGGGAGCCCCGGTGTGCTGTACCGTGGCCCCAGGGGAAACCCTCTGCTGCTGCCCAGCGGGAACGTCCCACGCTATCCGGAGATGAAGAGGCTCTGATCCGCCTCTCAGCCCGGCTGAGGTTGGGTGTGTGCTTGTTAAAAAGGAGGGCGAGTGTGTATGCGTATAAGTGAGGAGGGAATGAGTGAGGTCTGAAGAGCAGGGGTGCCCCGAGATTAAGTGTTTCAGGGGTACTCCCGCTATAAAAATAAATGAAGGATTGAGAAGCACTGCTTACAATGAGTTTGTATTGGCCCTGCATTTACCTGTATTCCTGCATGTGCTGTGTATCCAATGGTTATATTAATCCAGGGCTGACCAACTCCAGTCTTTGTGGGCCACCCAACAGGTCAGGTTTTAAGGATATCCCTGCTTCAGCACAGATGGCTCAGTCGTTGACTGGCCAACTCCAGTCCTCAAAAGGTCACTAGTAGATAAGGGTTAACGGATATCCCTGCTTCAGCACGGGTGGCTCACTGAGCCACCTGTGCTGAGGCAGGGATATCATGAAACCCTGACCTTTTTGGTGGCCCTTGAGGACTGGAGTTGGCCGCTCCAGTATTAGCCGAACAGTAGAGCATTTTACTCAATTTAGACCAAACTTCATCACAAATGCCAACGCACATGGAGCTTAAACTCCTGTTACACTAAATAGCAATAAATATAAATCACTTTCAATATTAATTTTTGTACATAATTCTAACCAGTTTAGTTGCCGTCCAATAGGAAGCAGAAGCGTCATCCACTCAATGACGTGGCAGCCTTTCATTGGCCTGCGGGATCTGCGGAACCTCATGCCAATTTTGATTTCCCCAAAAAAGGGGAGAGAAGCACTGACAACTAAACCGGTCTGTACTGTACCGGTCTGTACTGTACCGGTCTGTACTGTACCGGTCTGTACTGTACCGGTCTGTACTGTACCGGCTCCAAATGGACAGGTTCCAATGAGAAAATTAATAAAAATCAATACTACATATTTTTTTAAATAAAAAAAAACCCCAATGGTAGGTGGGATTGCTGCTTTAATTAACACCTTTACCAAGAGAAGGATTTGCTTTCAGTCTGTGTTACAAGCCAAGTATTATCAACAATAAAAATAAGTGGCCATGCAAGATCACAGGCGGTTTCACATGGGATTAGTGCTAGGCTGCTTTATAATCTTTTATTGTCAAAAACACATAACAATGGGTAGGGGGCCTAGATAATTATATTTTCGCGCAGTTTTAACACTTTAATTACAAGCTTACGCTATCTTTTTCGTCTCACACCCAATATTCGGAATGCTTGTGTCACTGGAATTATAAAGGTTACATTGTACTAAACGTGCACGTTGTTTGGGAGATTCTCTTATTCAATCCGATTAAAAGGCACACTAAAAAAAAAAAAAAAAACTTGCATCTGGCAAGGCTCCAGTTCTGGTTAATATAAGCAGGATTCTAACAGGCCCGAGGGACTTCGGATAATGGACTGGCCGTGAATAATTGCTCGCCATGATGTCACTGGAATTTATGTGCAGTTTGCTTAATGGGGAAATCTGAAATCATTGTTAGACCGTAGCATTAAAATTTAGTAATGGCGTGCACAAAGGCCCAGGAGGAAAACATATACAGAACTGAGGCAATTAGTTAATGCAGCGGTGCGCAAACTGGGGGCGGGAGAATTTATAGGGGGGGGGCGCGGGCGGTTACAGAGGTCCCACGCTCTTCCACACAGCATTTAAATTAAATGCCGGGGGAGACGTGAGGCCTCTGTAACTCACTTACCTGCTCTGCAGGTCTTCGGCGACGCGCGTCAAATGGCACTGTGGGGTTACGTGACGTCACATGACCCGCGACGTTATTTGACGCCGAGTCATTGGGAGAGGAGGGGCGCAAAAGGTCTGGCTCCCGGGCAGGGGGGCGCAGCTCAAGACATTTGCGCACCCCCGAGTTAATGCACGCCCATTAATATCTCGGCAAGAACACACAAGATGTATTTAATGTATCTGGGGGGGGGGGGAAAGCTTTTTATCTGACGTCCGACGAGAGAGCGCTGTATTAGCATTACAATGATAAATCCGCGTGAGATCCTCCTCGGACGTAGCATTAGCACGATTCGCTAGCAGACTTGTCCTCCCTAAGTTGAGAGACACTTAACAGACCCAACACACCGGGATTTGCTGGTCACAAATGGATAAAAACAAAGGTTACCGATGGAAATCTGGAAGTAGGAATGGTGAATAAATGTAATTCTATTTACTGTCATTGAAACTAACTTTTTGTTTTACTTTGTTCAGAATTAAATAAAGCCCCCGCTTATCGACAGGTGATATTGTAGAATCTCTATGGGCCTCATGCAGAGAGCAGCGCTATTTCAAATCTCGCCATTTGTTGGGGAAATTCGCGCAGAAAACTGCCGAAAATGGCGAATTACGTAAAACGCGCCATTTTTTTTTTTCGTTTTCAAAATCTCGCCGCGCGGCTGGCGAGAACCTACATCTCGCCAGTTTTAAAAATATCCTAATGCAGAGAGCCGCGAACGGCATCTAGCGGCTGTTCGCGCCAAGAAAATGGCGCGATTTGCTACTATTTGCCTCGCCAAGAAAAGTTGGCAATTACATGGAGCTCGCCGCCTATAGGAAAGGGAAAAAAAAATGCGCGATTTTTTTTAACACATTACTGCAGCGCGCATCTCTCCAATTCAAACTCGCCACACGCATTAATGCCAAACATTGCAGAATTCGCACATTTCTGCATATGGAGAATAAAACTCTCCAAAAAAGCTACTTTTTATTAAACTCTCCAATTTTAAAATTCGCTGCTCTCTGCATGAGGCCCTAAATCAGGGGAGGCCAACTTCAGTCCTCAAAGGTCACCAACAGGCCAGGTGTTAGGGATATCCCTGGTTCAGCACAGGTGGCTCCATCAGTGGCTTAGTCATTCTGATGGAGCCACCTGTGCTGAAGCAGGGATAGCCTTAAAAGCTGCCAGTATCTCTGGCAAGTTTAAAAGTCCTGGTCACGCCGACCAATAGGAAGCTGCACTGGATGATGTCACAGCTTCCTATTGGCCCAAGTGACAGGACATTTAAACGACGCCATTATGTTGGGCACACAAGTTCACTGCCTGTATAGATACTGGCATGCCGACGGAGGCAAGTACAGTATCTCTGGGAGCAGGGGTCCCCGGAGCTGAAATTAATGGGGTTCAGCTCCAGAGACCCCAAGCTTGAATCCTGTAATAAAAAAATAAATACAAAAATGAAGCCTTATTTGCTGCTTTAACTCCAAATTGCTCCGGGACCAGCCTACCAAACGTTGAAATGACTGCTAATTACCTCAATTTGGAAACTACACGTTATCAGATCACATAACTACTTGCAAATTACAATCTCCAATTGCAATACGCCGTGAAGCCGAATTCCCTTTGATTGAGAAGACTTCCGATTGCCCAGCAAGAGGCAGAAAGCTGCATATCACACGCAGAACAAGAGCCAGTGATGGGAGGGGGGGGGGGACACTGTCATGATTAGATAACGCACATCACAATGAGGCGTATTTAAGTGCATGACAGTAATAACACTCTCAAAGCACTTTACAAATACAATAACTTGACACTTGGTCTTACCCCGACATGTTATGAGTTAGGTTGATGTAATCCAGCACTGTATTCCAAAATATTACACTTGACATTTAACATACATGCTGATGGCAGCATTCCTAACCTCCCAAATCCATGGTTTGATGTCATTGTTTACCCATTGAACATAGCCGGCAGGTGATGGGTTCACCGCTGGGGTGCTGTAATCCGACTCCCACCCGGCTGCAGCTCGGCCTCTGTCAGGCTTTGCGCTCACCTTACTTGGCCACACCTGTGCTCAATACCTGCGTAACGCTGCACAAAGTACGGGCTGGAAAGGATTGAACTCCATAGACGGAGTGTTTCATTAGAAAGCTACACACGTTATCACAAACATATACGGACGGATTTTGTCCGACCTGAGGATACCTCCGGGTACGGTGTGACCCGCCGTGATTATACAGCATGTTTCCATGCCACAGGCACCGTCCTTTTCTGTTGAGTAGGGCATTGTGGACATGGCCAAACCAGGTCAAACCAGTCCAAATCCGTTTACCCCAATTTGCAATTCAAAATCCGTTCCACGGTGTAAAATCCACCGGCGGATTATTCCAGTTTTCAATCCAGGTGCATTAATCCAAAACCGCCATTGGATACAACCCGCTGACGGATTTTAAGAATTCAATCCGCGGATGGATTGGTGGTGTTAAAATAAATAAATGCCCAAAAAGGTGAATCACCCTTTTGTAGAATGATCCGCGGACCAAAAGAACCATCCGACCCACGGCAAACCTGAAGCCCCTCCACTTCTAGACATGTCCTCTCTTCAGTAGTATGATGTGTCTAAACATTTAACATGGGAGGCCACGAGAAACCAAATATCCAAACAAGCCATACAAAGACCCCAGGTGAAGCCCCCCAAGATCCGCGTGTGTGCCCCTTGTTACCTGTTGCCCATCAATGCTAAAACGTTATTGTATTGAAATGCAGTTAGTGTTGAAGTATCCCACAGAGGCCCCTTAAGATGGTCTTTTGAAGATGCATCCATTACCATTATTGCTTATTCACAGAAGCCCCAATAACGAGGAATTCTACTTGGATTCATTTAAACGATCTCCACGTTCCGGGCTGTTTACAGTATTATGTGGGACTGCCGGAAAAGCTTCGTGGTAAGCCACTGCTTTTAAACTGGTGAACCTAGTAAAACAGTCAGTGCGCTACTTGTGAGCATGGGCAAAATACTTCATTCTTATTCCCTTGTGCTTCAGGAATCAAAACTTAGACATTCATCTCTTTGGGGCAAAGAACTCGTTGTGACTGCGACGTAGTTATCCTCTTCTTGGGGGATTCAGAGATGGCTGTGATTCATTTTTAAACATTATACAGAAAATGAATAAAATGAACTTGGCCTGAGGCTTCCAGTCTTACTGCAGTGCGAAAGCAAAGATCTCGCACGGGGAGAGGCGCACGTTCGGTCTACAATTGTTCTGTTGAAATGATTAAGGGACATGTTGACCTGTGTAACGGAGGAGGAGAGTTTCACAACTGAAGACATATTTGAAATGTTCTAGGTACGCCAGTCAGCAGTACAATGTGCTATTCATGAGCACGTTGGGATATAGTATTTATTGGCAAATTAAAGAAAAGGTACGGCACACGCCCTTGCAGAAAGGAATTGTTAATGTTCTTTGGTCTATACACCAATCTATCTAAAATCGGTCACTGGTCCCTCAGTATGACGCTGGTGATTAACTGTGTGCCAACACACACCATAGTGTCTCCAATTTTTACATGAGTAGTTAATTGTGAATATTAATCACCTAATACTTTCTATACATTATTCTACATTAGAGACCACTGAGGGGTCATTCATTATTTGTAATTGACAAAAAGATATTGCAGAAAAAGCTGTAACTTATATTTTTCCCCCCGTTTTTTTTGCTGTCAGGTTGTAAAATCTGGGAATCTTCCGGCGCTCACCCTCTTTTTGGCTGCTGAGCTCCTTCAACTTACACTAGAGGATTTTGAACTTTTAGTTTGATTAAAAACTGAACTACTTTTTAACTTGGAGCCCATAAGCAATATTCCGATAAAAAAATTAATGGTTAAAGAGTGGGCCAAAATTCCTCCACAACGATGTGAGAGCCTGATAAAGTAATACAGAAATGATTACTTCAAGTTATTGCTGCTAAAGGTGGTTCTACAAGCTATTGAATCATAAGGTGTACTTAGTTTTTCACACATGGTTCTCCATTTTGGCTTTATTTTTGTTAAATAAATCATGACACGGTGTAATATGTCGCGTGTTGTTGTTCATCTGAGGTTGTATTTACCTCATTTTTAGACCTGCTAAGGAACAGATGATTGTTATTATGCCCTGATATGTAAAACCATAGAATTCAAAGAGGGCGTACTTTCTTTTTCACACCACTGTATGTCATATTTATAGGTAGATCGATTTATAGTCAGGCAGGAAGACAGAGACAAAGGGAGATATATACACGAGAGCACTATGCATAGAAATTCCCATTTACTTCATTGGGAGCATTAATACCCAGATTGGTATAAATCGCAGTTGAATGAATAACCCGAGAGATGGGTAGAATGACCGATAAATAAAAATATATACAAGTGCTGTCCCATTGAAACATCAATGATAAGCACTGAACTATAATTCTGAAACACGGACTCGTGGGCAGCTCGGGTCAGATAGACCCCCCGCAGACCCCCAGCATCGCCGGCTCATCATGCAAAACAGGCCGATCATTTGTCTTATTTTCCATTAAAAGGAGCAGCTCCTCTCTGCTATTGCTGCTGCTCCTTATTGGCCATTTTTGGGATTCCCTTGGAAGGAGACTGGCGAGACCTTCCCCCCCCCCCAGTAAGTATCTCGGGAAAAAGGGGGTTCCCGAAGCCTAAATGTATGTGGTTCAGCTCCAGAGAACCTCTACATGTAAAAAAAATTAAAATAAAAACAGGCGGAACTGCTCCTTTGTTTGGTTCAGAAACGCAAAACCGCACACATCCTGGTCTCATAAAAACCGTCCGTTCCAGCCGAAACCACCTGCAAACCCGCCTTCCATTTCCAAGCCGAGCCTGTTCTTCATTTCCAGAATCATTTCCTGAGTCCTTGAAGCAGAATCATTTTCAGTAGATGACATCAACAACCTTTTATTATTAAATGACAATGTCCCTGCCCCCCCCCCCCCCTCAACCCCCCGAGTCAGGCTCCTTTTCACCTTGAAAAAGCAAAATTCTTTATTAGTGAAGTAAGCGCTCGCCCCTGTCAGCAGATTAGGGAGTCACCGAGAAGTATTTCCTTCTCAACGTGACACCCCTCCCTCCCCCCCCCCCCCCCCCCCCCGGAATACTGAACAGTCACAAGGCTCTATTTAAGTAACACGCATAGAACACTGTAACCCAGGGGATATCCCTGCTTCAGCACAGATGTCTCAATCAGCGACTTGGTCAAAGACTGAGCACCAGTCCTGAAGCTTGGTCCGTTTGAGCCACATGTGCTGAAGCAAGGATATACTTAAAACCATGGCAGGTTGGGGGGGTGGAGGGATCTGGTTGACTGGAATTAAGAGCCCCCGCCCTAGTCTCATATATAGAACTTGGAGACACGAAACACTTCGAATGGCGCCGGCTGTGGTCACCGTAACGCGGACACATAATTCAGTGTAATTGACACACGTTGATTTTCGCGTCAGCAATATTTTACGCTAGCGCCCTCAGCTAAGACTCTTAACCTCCAGGAATTGTGTACGTCACACTATTATTACAAGCCAATGTACACATTTGTACCATTAACCCTTTGAGTGCCTCGGGACGCAGTCACTACGTCATGGAGACTGGCATTCTGGGGGCTCCGTGATGTCCCGCACTAAGGGGAGTGCCGGGCGCGATCTAACCAGCGAGAAATATGGAGGCAGATCCCTCCTCTTCCTCTAAAAATGTCCGCCACGGTCACCTGACCGCTATTGAAAGCGGGGGATCTCCGAAGCCGAATATCCGTTAATTTGCCCTCCTTGGACCCTCTGCTTCCAGAGATACTTGGCTCCGTAGAGAGTCCTGGTAGCAGCCCAGAACAATCTATTTGGGGCTGTGGAAATGGCGACATTTAAATGTCCAGTGTCTCGCAGACCAATAGGAAGCTGTGACGTCATCCCTTGCAGCTTCCTATTGGCCCGCGTGATGCGGGACATTTAAAAAGTAAGAGAGATTTATCAGCATCCCTCTACAGAGGGGTCATCAGAGCCGAAATTCACGGTTCAGCCCCGGAGACCCCCTGCTTCAATCTTATTTAAATAAACAAACAGTCCCTAGGGGTGGTCCTTTAAAAAGGTGCTATTTTCTGCTCCAGGGACTCTCTTCCTTAGAGATACGTAAAGGTAAAGATTGCAGGTTTAATTATCCTGTTGGGGGGAAACAAAATGGCTGCCAAATCACAGGCCAATAGGAAGGCATCTGTTGCAGCTTCCTATTGGACAGCTATTTAAATCCCCTTTTAAAAACAAGAAAGTAATACTGATAACTTAAATCGATGAGTAATCTCAGGATCCCCATGTGGCAGTGGGCGCAATGCGTCTATTATAATAAAAGTTTAAGCCTGGCCATTGCTTTTATCTAGATACTCAGGGGTTAACCCAATATTCATCTGTATAATGTGATTTGGTATAAGTCACTGTTTAGATTAGGAGTATATTTTCTGTCCCCCTTGTGTGCAGAGCTAGTCATTCATTCAGCCAGGCTGCACACAAAGATGCTATCCAGGGTGTGGGTGGGTAAGTGCTTCGGACATTGTCAGGGGTGGGGAGGGGTGCTGACTCAGGTCTGGGGAACAATGCCTCTCAAGCGAAGTCTCTGTTCAGCCCAAACTCTGAGGCTCTGATCTCCGTGGGAGGTATCTGGCTGGTTATCAGTCCTGTAGTCATGATTCCTATTGGTCAGTTTGAATTTCCCACTCCTCTGCAAGCCCGCCTCTGTGTCGCCTCCCACGTCCTGGATTGGCCCATCACCGACGAGCCCCCGCTCGGTGATTGGTCGGCACACTGTCTGCCATACTTTTCTATGCAAACAGGTAACCTGCGTAAAGAAGCGGCAGACTTCAGTTCCACGTGTGAAGGGATCATCCGAGGCCTTCACCGGAGACGCCAAAGTGCGGCTGGTAGAGGAAACAAGGGGGGCTATTTGAACTTGCTATAATACAAATAGCATCGCTAGACTATTGGGGTACCCCTTGCAGACAGAGTGGAAGTTGTCACGGGTAACCCATGGAAGTGGTGCCTGGCACCTAGTTGAGAGGATCCCCTCCCCCCGCATTCCCTGTTTTGGGCAAGTCTGGCTCTGTCGGGTGTCTGCGATGGCGCTGCCAAGCGCCCTGGTCTTCCGTGACACCCCACAGCTAAAAAAAAAAGGGAAAAAAACAACGAAAACAAAAACCTTCTGGTTCTAATCCTGTAAAAGGAAGACGTGGGAGGGGATTCCTATGGGGAGTTGCGGTTTTAGATTAGATTTTAATTATATTTTCACATTTAGCGTTTACCTATTGAAGCCTCATTAAAGAAACCTATGGTAGCAATGCACATGGGTTACTCGTTACTACATCATATAGGGCTGGTAATTAGTCATCCCAACGCTTCCCAATCAGACACCCACATTATTATGCATCACAGACATTTCCAAGGACATGGTCCTATAATCTTATTGTTTTGACTTCCTCAAATGCCATTAATTATATTATAGGAGTTACAGGCTCTCGAGTTCATTTGCTTCCGATGTCCCTTTGCTTCTAGTATCGGAGAAATATTGGCTGGAAAAAAAAAATTGTTCTAAACCTTGAACGTAGAGAACATACTGAATGAAGGTTTGTGTCGTGCAGAACAGAACATTGCATCGGCAAGGTCAAACGTGGCACCTTCAGCGCAGCTGGGTTTTGTAGCATGTTCTTATATATTGTCAAGGATTGTCAACTCCAGACCCCCAACAGATCAGGTTTTCAGGATATCCCAGCTTCAGCACAGGTGGCTCAATCAGTTGATTGAGTTGATCAATTGAGCCACCTATGCTGAAGCAGGCTCTTCGACAAGAGCCACTGATTGAGTCACCTGTGCTGAAGCAGGGATATCCTGAAAACCTGTCCGTGGCCATTTTTCATCATGACGACGACTACAGAAACAAATTATATCCCAGTCCATTGTTCTGTAAATACGAGTGAAAACTGGTGTAATGTATTAACATTCGCAGACCAAATTTATAGAGGATTACCATAAGTATCTAGTAGTCTGTATAAACGCCATGAAATATGGGAGTAAACGATCTCGTAATTTAACAGCTGTGTCAACTGGAGAAAAAAAAACATTGTCTCATCGCATACATTTAATACATGTAACATCGGACATATCAAGAATCCAAGTGCCTGCAATTGCATAACTGTGTTATATAGGATGCTAAAACTAATAGGACGGACACACAAACACACAAACGTTGGGATGTTTTATTGGGCAATCGAGATCTTGAGAGGGGTCCCGTTGAGGGTCGAAATGTTGATTGTCCAATAAAACTTCCAAACGCTGGTCAAGTTTTGGGAGCTCCAGCCTTTTTTCTGCTCTACTGTTACAGGGACCTGCGGGCGTACCTGGGCAGGGACCGGCGGGCGCACCTGGGCAAGGACCCGCGGTGGCACCTGGGCAGGGACCGGCGGGCGCACCTGGGCAAGGACCGGCGGGCGCACCTGGGCAAGGACCGGCGGGCGCACCTGGGCAAGGACCGGCGGGCGCACCTGGGCAAGGACCGGCGGGCGCACCTGGGCAGGGACCGGCGGTGGCACCTGGGCAGGGACCGGCGGGCGCACCTGGGCAGGGACCGGCGGGCGCACCTGGGCAAGGACCGGCGGGCGCACCTGGGCAGGGACCGGCGGGCGCACCTGGGCAGGGACCGGCGGTGGCACCTGGACAGGGACCGGCGGGCGCACCTGGGCAGGGACCGGCGGGCGCACCTGGGCAGGGACCGGCGGGCGCACCTGGGCAAGGACCCGCGGGCGCACCTGGGCAAGGACCCGCAGGCGCACCTGGGCAGGGACCCGCGGGCGCACCTGGGCAGGGACCGGCGGGCGCACCTGGGCAGGGACCGGCGGGCGCACCTGGGCAGGGACCGGCGGGCCCACCTGGGCATTGTGCCTTGGTACAGCTGGAAAGCCACTATTATTTTCGTTTATTTGTAATTTATAAAGCGCCAACATATTCCGCAGCTCGGCACAGAGTTCTGTATATTGCAGAAACAGACCGACATACAAGTAAGGACAAACAAGCACAATCAGATACAGAAGGTAGTGAGGACCCTGATCTGGAGAGCTTACACTCTAGAGGGAATGAGGGGTAATGTTGAAACAAAAAGGTAAAGTGGCTGCTCATAGTGGGACCGAGTATGTCTCATGATAGATTATGGCCCAGCCTGACAGCTAATCCCATTAAGGATGTGGGGTGTGGATGTTAGGGCGTGTTAGACGGCATGGAGTTTGGGGACACACACACACAGACACAATAATAGTAACACGATAATGATGTTGAATTAAGAGATTATGACAGGTTAATAAAGTATGTTTCCGTTTGGGGTAACTGCAATTTTGCTGCCGATAAAAACATTTTAATTTCCCATGTACCCGAAACTATACATCATTCTAATCTATATCGTTTATAACTAGTTATGATGTATTGCAACCGTTTGACTTCCTCCTAGCTTCCCTCTGGTGTATTGTATGGAGTATTATTGGACCCTGCAGAGGAGCTAGCGCTCTAAAGATCACTGGCAGGATTACATTCCCAAAGCTGCTTTGTGCTCCAATCTTTAGAGACGCCTCTTACAGCGATAGCTTAAAAGGTGTTTTACATTTAAAAATGTACTGGATGTCCTAATCCAGACACACAAGCGGAAGCTTCGGATTTGCATCTCCAAAAAGTGGGACTGCCAGTCACTGACATGTGCAAAGTAGTATTTGCTCACAGCGAGTGGAGAACAAAGCAGCTGTACTGCAGCATTCCTTTACAACAAGATATATTCAGGACGGCTATTCTGCAGCCATCCGAAAGTTATAGGCAAAGAGACATGCACGCTGTGCTTCTCCGCACACAACCAATCATCTGTGATCCAAAAGGACTAGCTCAGTGGTAATGTTACTGCCTTACATGCAGGCCAACCTGGTTCAAACCCCATAGGCAAGCTCCCTATGCCTCAAGCACCAGAGTTAGATTGTAAGCTCTATGGGCAGAGACTTGTGACTTCAAAATTCTACGTACAGCACTGCCAGCGATATTGGTAAAATTATTATTATTCCGCTCCAGCGCGTTCAGTTATTGGAGACTGGTCTAGCACTGTGACATTCTGTGACTTTTAAAGACCATAAATCCTTATTTTGTCTCATGTATTCCTTTCAAATGCCAAGGCCACAATGATTGGCAACTGTGTTGGGTTCCAAAAGCAGCATGTTGGAGTCAATGTTTAGGGATTTAGTTTTATGGAAATTCTCAGTGTACAACGGTGGATTTTGGATCATATTTGACATTCACACGGCATCTATCTGCTCACAATGAGGCCTGGGAGCAAGTGAAATCCAGGAGGTTTTATAATGGGTCACCAAGTACAAGTAACGTGGAAATGATCCCCTTGTCAGGGATCTGTTATGATCTTGAATACTTGAGTGTTTGGTGCCCACAATAAAAAAAGTGAATAAAAACAAACAAAACCACCCCAAAAAATTATACTTGATACTGCAAGCAACATTTTCTAAAACGTTATTTCGATGCATGTTGACTTGTCTATTGGTCCACTGGCATCAAGGGTAACTATTAGTAACAATAGTCTTAAATCTCTTTAACATGCGTCCTGTGGGACAAATCTGACCAGCAAATGACCTTGAAGTGGCCCTCGGACCAGCTCAGGCTAATTCCATTGCCTTTGCTCAGGCAGTTAAGTGAAATAGTTTGACAGAAACTCACTTTTGAAGCTTGGTTTATATAAATGAACATGGTCCAGATGTAATAGACGCCTGAATGTTGCACGTACAGTATAATATTTGTAAGTATTCTTCAATGTATCTTCA
Source organism: Ascaphus truei (assembly GCF_040206685.1). Lineage (NCBI taxonomy): Eukaryota > Metazoa > Chordata > Amphibia > Anura > Ascaphidae > Ascaphus > Ascaphus truei. The sequence goes on from NC_134499.1 coordinate 36,680,451, forward strand.
TATACATTCACTGTGGCCTTCAACTTGTAAAATGTTCACTTATTCTGCTCCTTTGGAAAACCAGTTGAAGACCCTTGTTAATGTGTGAGGCTGACGTTTTGAAATCCCATCTTCAGACACACAAAATAAAAAGAGAACAAATAAATATGGTATTCATCTAATGGTATTTATAAGGAGTGAACATATGGGGCCTTAGGTTTGTTGCATACCATGACACCTTTTAACAGACCATCCAGAAAGCTTTTCAAAGAAGAAATTAAAAGGCTGTAGACACCCCACAGGTCTCCTTTACATGCACTCCATCAAAATCATTGACTTCATACTTGGACAGTTACAGGCAGCCATGTGTTATCCACCGGAATCCGTTCTGGAACTAGCGTTGGATAGTGAAACCGTTGTACAGCGAGTCCCATGTTAATCAGTGGCGTTAGGCGTTGGGCAATGCATTCAGGCGTACCGGTGTAGAAAAACGGCCCTTAGGGTTGCATTGTAAAGCGTTGGACATGCCATTCGTTATAAAGTGAAACGTTGGATAACGAGGACTACCTGTACGGCAACGAGAACTTGGACTACATACTATTGTACTTTAGCACACAGGATATGGATATGTTAGCTGAGAACAGATTAGCATTATTGGCTGAGGAGAACATCAGATTTGGTCGAGGTTGTGACCCTGTAATGATACCAATGTACATTATTTACAGAAAACATAATACACAAGCTCCCAAAACCACAAAGGGTTCATCTTCAGAACCTCAGCCGGGTGAATCAAAAGAAAAAAGGTGTCTGCTGCCTTAGCCACACCTTTCATACCTGCACGCCTTGCATACAATGAGGAACCTTACGCTTAGCCACAACAGACACAGTTTCTATTATTCGTCTTAATCATGTAACAATTGGTAACCCAAGTCTGGGGAACTGGAGCATTGTTGGCTGGAATCCCAAAAACCAGACTGATCGTCGTGACATGCAACATTTACTTAGAGAAGAAATGCTTTCACAAGACTTTAATTGAAAGGTCTTTAGAGCTGTAATTCATGTTTAGTGGTACTAATTTTTATGTTAGCATTATAGTAAATCAGGAAGAATACAGGCAGAATTAAACCTCTGAGTTTAACCCTTGGCTAGAATGCCTTGCAGGCTCCTATGTCAGTCATGTGGTTAAGGATTTAAAAGACAAAGCAAAGTCTATAAACATCAGTGACAAATCGATGAGAAGATCATGTTTAAAATCTTGGGCTTGTAAATGTAAATTTCATCATTAAAGAAAAAAATACATGGAACACACTGTAGTGTTGGAGAAAGAGAAGTGCCCACGAAAGCAGGTTTTAAATGTGAGTTTTAGGATAAATGCGTTGTTAAACTCATGCTAAAAGCCCATAAGAAGGTAGGTTTCATAAATGGTAATCGGAGTTGTAGGACTGATGAGTTATTGAGCTCCCTGGAAACTCCTGGCTGATAACACCCTACGGCTTCTAAAGGAAGCTTCGGATTTTCCAGCTACTGCCGGTTATTCTGTCCCCGGCTGTGCTGAGCCAACATGCGGAGCCAAGGATGTCAATCCACAATGCTCTGCGTAATATTAAGGATTAACAGGACTGCTGACAAGGGGATGAGTGTTAATATAAAACATTGACCCAATCGCGTCCCCATATTCTGGTACAGAGTTTTCATTCCAGCTGGATACCGAGGGAGCAGCACGGCACTTATGTAACGCTACCCACAGAATATGTAAGAAAGCAGAATTCCAGTGTCACATCTTGTAGTCTTGAATTCCTTTGTCGATTTCTATGGCTGTTGCCATATAGTAAATATGAATGAATACACCAGTGATTCCCAACCTTTTTTGTTTGGAGGAACACCAAGTATTTTGAAAATTTTCGGGGAACCCTTATATGGCTGACACATATTAGGTTCGACAGGGGTCAGTCACAAAATTTCACACCTCACGAGCCACCTCTATTTCCCACCCTCTACCCATGTATTTCTCTCCCATCCACCTCACCAACTCCCCCCCCCTCCCGCCTCGCATGTATTTATCCCTTGTGTCTCACTCTTACTCCCTCTTTTCCTCACTCCTGCCCCCCTCTTCTCTCACTCGACCCTACCTTCCGTCAATTACCCCACTCACTCAATCCACCCTACAAAATACATACCAAAAAAAAAAAAACCCCAGTGGGGTGGGGGCTCTGTGGTCCATAGAAGGAACCCCTGAGACTGCTTCAAGGGGAACCCTGGTTGGGAATTACTGGAATATACACACACACGAGAAACCATGAGACTAAAGAAAAACCTGAGGGTTACTGATAGAGGAGAACTCTAGTGCTTTTGAAGTTGTGTGAAGTTTACTGTATATCCTAGTGCTATACGGGCCGGCCAGGCATGGAAATCCAGTGCAAGTTTTTTGTAGTAAAAAAGGTCCAACCCACAAAAACAAACATTCTCCCGCTGTAATAATAAACTAATCTGAACAGTCTTGGTGCATATCACAAACGCATCACATCAATTCACTCAATGAAAACCACAAACTAATTTAGCTAATTAGCACGCAGCCAGCGTCCCACTGATTATACACGCTTTAAAAAACAGAGCTCTTGAAAGTATTTCTCCTTTTCAGAAGACTAAATAATTCCCTGTTCCACACCACAAATTCTAAGACGTGATTTAGTTAACACTCCGGAGGAACAGAGGAGCCAGTGTCCCAGGCCCCGAGCAGCTCTGTGCCACCCATCTGCCAGGACTCCACCACAGGCTTAACATTACGCCGACAATGGCCAGCAAGCCAAGTGTGGGATTCTCCCAGAGTCCCCACCCTGCTCTCACACCGGGTGTAAAATTCCATGGTCACATGAGAAGTTTCCAGCGTGTACAAAAGCAACAACCTATTTAGTGTTCAGGTGTGGAGGAGGGGAGGGAGGGGGGAAGGGGGGGAGAGGGGGAGGGGGGAAGGGGGGGAGAGGGGGAGGAGGGGGGGAGAGGGGGGGAGAGGGGGAGGAGGGGGGGAGAGGGGGGGAGAGGGGGGGAGAGGGGGGGAGAGGGAGGGAGGGGAGGGGGGAGAAGAGAAGCTCGTTCGCCTATACTATTCCTCACAATATTTTTACCCTATTATATTGCATAAAACAGGGAGGGGGCGATTTTGGCCAGCAGGAAGTGTATTAAACAGCACTATAAGTTGCATTGCTTGCTTTATTTTATTATGTTATAGGATTGAAGCAGGGTGTCTCTCCGGAGCTGAACCCCATTAATTTCAGCTCTGGGGACTCCCTGCTCCAGAGATACTTGCATCCGTGGGGGTTTCCGTCTACTGGTTTAAATGTCCTGCATCACGCGGGCCAATAGGAAGCCGCAAGGGATGACGTCACGTCTTCCTATTGGCCCGCGTGATGCAGGACATTTAAATGCTGCCATTTCGTTAGGCACAAGTTCCCTGGCTGCACAGATACCGGCACCCCCCCTACAGAGGTAAATATTACTTGAAGCAGGGGGTCCCCGGAGCTGAAATTAACTGGGTTGCACTCCGGAAACCCCTTTCTTCAATCCTATAAAACCACAAAACAGCAAGCAATGCAACCTGGGCTGCTGCTTTAAAGTATAAAATAACTTACAAAACACCCCATAAATGCTCTAATTTTTCTCAAGTGTAAATGACCCTTTGGCAGAGGGAATCTGCAGGAAACATAAGGGGAAGTTCACTTCCTGACTAAAGGAAGTGTCAGGTTTGATATACCAATACGAGAGGGCAAGTCTTTACAAACAGGGATTTACTGTAACTGGGGTACATAGTGTACCCTTCTAGTGTCGGACAATTCCAAGCGATGGACACAAGGAAGGGACACAAGGAAGGGACACAAGGAAGGGACACAAGGAAGGGACACAAGGAAGGGACACAAGGAAGGGACACAAGGAAGGGACACAAGGAAGGGACACAAGGAAGGGACACAAGGAAGGGACACAAGGAAGGGACACAAGGAAGGGACACAAGGAAGGGACACAAGGAAGGGAAGCAGCGTTCATCCCTTCCTTACTTTGTTTCACAGCTCAGAACTGAACCGACAGTCTCCAAATGCCTGACTGTGCTCCATACATTGAACATAACCCACCTGACTTGTGCCGAGCATATCTACGCGATGTGTTTCTGGACTGCGTTCAAATAAACACAACTGTTTTATAAAAGATGCAGACGCCCATTTCTATGCCACACCTTCATCCAGGCCACGGCCTGCACTCTCTCAGCACTTTCCCCAGACCATCTATATGGTTGACAACCTGAGCATTTACTTTATGGATTAAACCAGGGGTAGCCAACTGCAGTCCTCAAGGGCCACCAACAGGTCAGATTTTAAGGATGTCACTGCTTCAGCGCAGGTGGCTCAATCTGTGGCTCAGTCATTGACTGAGCCACGTGTGCTGAAGCAGGGAGATCCTTAAACGCTGACCTATTGGTAGCCCTTGAGGACTGGAGTTGGCCAGTCCTGGACTAATCTGATGTGACACCCTTTGGAAGACAGGCGATGTCACACTTGCTAAGCAGGCCTCTGCCATAACACACGTGGTGACACTGGAAGATGCAAAGAGGAGTGTAAAAAAGGCGCTCGTGTGGGTAATGAAGTGCAAGAAATAAAAGGGCGATAAATTCTGGCTGAAATAATCAGCTAACACCTAATAAAGTGGACACACAAGAAATATTCCCTGCGTCAATATGTGGAGCGCTAAAGTGCAAAAATGTATCATTAATGTGCCAGGGAGCATCAATAATCATTCCTAAGGCAGCTCACAACCCCATCGGAGAACCGCTCGTGGTTCTTCTGTGGCAGTGTAATCTTCGATGAAGGGGAGCGCCAATCCACGTTTGAAAAGAGAAAAAAAATGGAAGACGCCTTTCAGCAGAAGAATACGTGGTAAACATAACCTTATATGTTTAAAGAACATAAAGAGAAAAAAAAAAGGCTGTACCCCTTTTGTCAGAGGGCACTGCAGAGCAAAGTGCTACCAGTCCGGCCGGCTGCGCTGTTTTGGTGAACAAGCTCAGTAAAAGAAAGTTGGCGCAAAACAACAAAAAAAAAAAAAAAAAGAGCGATGATTTGCAGTTTGTGGAAGCGGAGTAATGCAGTCAGCCAACTCCGTATCTCACCTGTCAGACAACTCCTTATCTCACCTCTTCAGTCTCACAGGAGTGTTTCAAAGATGTTATCATCAAAGACAATGACGGAAGACTTCAACACCTGCAGCCTGAGGAAGGGCAGACTGGAGATTTCACAAGTCTCCCAGGAGGCCGCTGCAGGTCACTGCGTGCCACTGACTCAGACATGCACAGGGACACACTGCCTGCCACTGACTCAGACAAGCACAGGGGACACTGCGTGCCACTGACTCAGACAAGCACAGGGGACACTGCGTGCCACTGACTCAGACAAGCACAGGGGACACTGCCTGCCACTGACTCAGACAAGCACAGGGGGACACTGCCTGCCACCGACTCAGACAAGCACAGGGACACACTGCCTGCCACCGACTCAGACAAGCACAGGGACACACTGCCTGCCACCGACTCAGACAAGCACAGGGGACACTGCGTGCCACAGACTCAGACAAGCACAGGGGGGACACTGCGTGCCACCGACTCAGACAAGCACAGGGGGGACACTGCCTGCCACCGACTCAGACATGCACAGGGGCGCACTGCCTGCCACTGACTCAGACAAGCACAGGGGACACTGCGTGCCACCGACTCAGACAAGCACAGGGGGCACACTGCCTGCCACCGACTCAGACAAGCACAGGGGGCACACTGCCTGCCACCGACTCAGACAAGCACAGGGGGCACACTGCCTGCCACCGACTCAGACAAGCACAGGGGGCACACTGCCTGCCACCGACTCAGACAAGCACAGGGGGACACTGCGTGCCACCGACTCAGACAAGCACAGGGGGACACTGCGTGCCACCGACTCAGACAAGCACAGGGGGGACACTGCCTGCCACCGACTCAGACAAGCACAGGGGGCACACTGCCTGCCACCGACTCAGACAAGCACAGGGGGACACTGCCTGCCACAGACTCAGACAAGCACAGGGGGCACACTGCCTGCCACCGACTCAGACAAGCACAGGGGGCACTGCATGCCACCGACTCAGACAAGCACAGGGGGTCACTGCCTGCCACAGACTCAGACAAGCACAGGGGGTCACTGCCTGCCACAGACTCAGACAAGCACAGGGGGCACTGCATGCCACCGACTCAGACAAGCACAGGGGGGACACTGCGTGCCACAGACTCAGACAAGCACAGGGGGGACACTGCGTGCCACAGACTCAGACAAGCACAGGGGGCACTGCATGCCACCGACTCAGACAAGCACAGGGGGTCACTGCCTGCCACAGACTCAGACAAGCACAGGGACACACTGCGTGCCACCGACTCAGACATGCACAGGGACACACTGCGTGCCACCGACTCAGACAAGCACAGGGGGCACACTGTCTGCCACCGACTCAGACAAGCACAGGGGGTCACTGCCTGCCACCGACTCAGACAAGCACAGGGGGCACACTGCCTGCCACCGACTCAGACAAGCACAGGGGGACACTGCCTGCCACCGACTCAGACAAGCACAGGGGGCACACTGCCTGCCACCGACTCAGACAAGCACAGGGGGTCACTGCCTGCCACTGACTCAGACAAGCACAGGGGGACACACTGCCTGCCACCGACTCAGACAAGCACAGGGGGACACTGCGTGCCACCGACTCAGACAAGCACAGGGGGACACTGCGTGCCACCGACTCAGACAAGCACAGGGGGACACTGCGTGCCACAGACTCAGACAAGCACAGGGGACACTGCGTGCCACCGACTCAGACAAGCACAGGGGACACTGCGTGCCACCGACTCAGACAAGCACAGGGGACACTGCGTGCCACAGACTCAGACAAGCACAGGGGGACACTGCGTGCCACCGACTCAGACAAGCACAGGGGACACTGCGTGCCACCGACTCAGACAAGCACAGGGGACACTGCGTGCCACCGACTCAGACAAGCACAGGGGGCACTGCGTGCCACCGACTCAGACAAGCACAGGGGGCACTGCGTGCCACCGACTCAGACAAGCACAGGGGGTCACTGCCTGCCACCGACTCAGACAAGCACAGGGGGACACTGCCTGCCACCGACTCAGACATGCACAGGGGCGCACTGCCTGCCACTGACTCAGACAAGCACAGGGGACACTGCGTGCCACCGACTCAGACAAGCACAGGGGACACTGCGTGCCACCGACTCAGACAAGCACAGGGGACACTGCGTGCCACCGACTCAGACAAGCACAGGGGGACACTGCCTGCCACCGACTCAGACAAGCACAGGGGGACACTGCCTGCCACCGACTCAGACAAGCACAGGGACACACTGCCTGCCACCAACTCAGACAAGCACAGGGGGACACTGCGTGCCACCGACTCAGACAAGCACAGGGACACACTGTGCCCAGCGACAGGTCCATGTACTTGCAGTAACCATGGTGGATTCAGAAGTAAAACTTAGCTTGTCCTGCCCAGATGAAGTCTCTTGTGGGGCTTGGTTTGACCCAGCCCGGCTTGCACTCGCACACATTATTCCCCCCACACCAAATAGATTCAATTCTATCAGTTGTAAAAGTAGAGAGAATGGACAAATCAGCATTGATCTAAATTAAATAATAATGCAAAAATCAGAAAGCAAGAGAGGAATATACCCCCCCCCCCCCCCCCCCGGCACAAGCCTATTTTAAACAGGCATACCCCACCCCCCACACACACACACACACACACACACACAATCTATACACACACATTCCACCTCTACATTCAGTGCCAGGGAGGTTTGGAAATGTTGAAGGCCTTTGGCAGGTAGACATACAGAGCTCAGACTGGAGGTTTATGGTGATGACTGACCTAATTGAGAACAGGTAAACCCGATTATCCCTCAGGTATTAACCCTTCAGCAGCATTGGAAAGAAAATTAAAGAGCTTTACCTAATCTCCTAGTAACCTACACCACCCGCTACTTAAAGGGAGTCATTTAAACATCACTGGGTTGTGACAGCAACAGGCAGTGAAATATATTTTTAAGTGTAGATCTGTGACACTATGATACTTTGAATCAAAGCAGTAATCCCACCGACATACATACATACATACACACATGTATACATACATATTTGGAACAGGGGGATTTCTCTGGAAATGTCATACTATTTTCAGCTCTGGAACCACTGCGTTCCTGAGAGTTTTACCATTGAAGATACTGGGACTTGCTGGTTTTTTTTTTATTATAAAAGGGAATTTGCAGCTTCCTATTGGCAAAAGATTTGTCAGCCATTTTGTTTCCCCTGGAAGGGAGATTTAAACCCGGTAAGTATCTCAGGATCTGGGGTGCCCTGCTGGGGGTTATAAAAAAATTATAATACAAATACACGCGTGAGGAGGGGGGAGGAGGGGGAGGAGGATTGCAGCTTTAACTCCAAAATATCCCTTTTTCTTTTTATACCTTTGGGCACTAACTTACCATCAAGGGCCACTAACAGGTCAGGTTTTCAGGGTATCCCCGCTTCAGCACAGGCAGCTCAATCAGTGGCTCAGGTCATGGCTGGGTGACCGATTGAACCACCTGTGCTGAAGCAGGGATGTCCTGGAAACCTGACCTGTTGGTGGCACTTGAAGACTGGAGTTGGCCTCCCCTGGTCTAAATGTTTCAGTCAAAAGGGATGGGCAGAGAAAATTATTTGCACACTCGATACAGTTTAAATCAATATGTGATAAGAAAAGAATTCACAGCATTTTGGCAACTTCAAAATGTTAATAAGTAACCAACATGCTTCCAATTCCATATGGAGAGTAAAAGGTTTGGGCCCATACAAGGCTTTACCCCGTGCTATGCTGCTAATGTTTGCAATGATGAATTAAGCTCAATAGAATTTCAACCACTCCTCTGTGACGTCGTCTCCATTATCACACTATGCACAGTAATTAGAACCACGATTTGGCTAGGAATTGGATGATGTAAAATACTATGCCAAGCACAGTATATGTGCACTTTGCAAACATGTCTTTCATCTTACTGTAGGTAGGGTGTTGGCTTTTGTTACATTAAAAGATAAGGCTCATTATATTGTTGTGTTTAAATCACTGTTTGGCTTTGTCTGTGATGAGAATTTAAGCAAATATTCACGCAAATAAAAAATTATTGCGGGTTTTTTTCCCCTACAAAACTGGAGATGTTAATGTGTAGTGGTTATATATATTATACCTACATATTTATATATAATGTAAAACCACACCTGGCAACTTCGCTAACTCCAGGCCAGTGTGACAATGATCCAGGATGGTTATTCTTCACATCATAAGTCTATTACACCAAAGATTCAAACAAAGCAGCAACATGTACAACCAGGACTGGATTATTATCACTCGGATGACTTGGAGTTAGTTAGCAATGACCTATAGTCCTACACCACGCCAGACACCAGCCAATATCAGAAAAACAAGCGTTTCAGACCAGCAAATTCAATTTTAATGGAATAACTAACTTCAAAGAATGAGACTTCAATCAAGTCCATAAGACTACTGATGCTAACAATTAGTGAGAGTGCCTTCCACTGTGTAAGACTCATGCCAAAGAATTGAGACTTGATAGGACTAGATAATAAAGCGCAGACATTAACACACAGGAACACCCAGAGCTGTAGTGGAGAGGGGACCTACAGCAGGAGGAACTCTGTTCCAGTTAGAAATGCAACAACACGCAGCAAAATCCCAAGCTCATTATTCATAAGAGTTGCTTTAATAGCTGGTTTCATCTTTTTGGTGGTGTCCACATCAGTGACTTTAAATATGGTGTTGAGGAGAAATTAAAATAACGTTGTAACTGAGCCAGGAATTAGAAAGGGCTTTCAAAGTGTAGCTTCAGATTTCAATGAAAAAACATGTATTGTTTGCATTATCTTCCTTGAATCAGACTTAATAATTGATAAATGATCCCCAATTTGTCTCGCTACCCTGCTCAGTGGTTGACGTACAATGGTGAGCATGGAAGAGAAAGTGAGCCTTCTTGCAGAAGACACAAAAGATCTGACACAGGGTTGACACTCTAGGTGGGGGGGGGGGGGGGAGGGCGAGGGTCAACAAAATGATTAATGATTTAGCTACCTAAAATTACTAGAGGAATGCTGAGTGTGGCAACTACAATTTAATACCAAAAATGGTAAAATAATGCACTTAGGGCCACAATACAGAATACAGGATTAATAGCATTCAAATGTCAACTAATGTAGAAAAAAGATACCTGGGAGTCATTTCAGCTGGCTGAATAGCAGGCAAGAAATGTAACAAGAGAATGAGGAAAGCCAGAAGGATGCCAGGTTGCATAGGGAGACGTATTAGCAGCAGAAAGCGAGAGGTGCAAAGCTTTGGCAGGAGTTTGCAAAATCACTAACATTTTGCCATTTGTGTTCTTTGAAAAAATGTTGACGCCTCCTCAGATTTCACAAGCGATTTTTGAAGCATGAAGTCACTCATTGCAATTTCACTTATTTGGGAAATTGTCTAAAACTGCTAGATTGGCTTAATGTGGAGACTAAAATAAGGTACACACACACACACACACACACACACACACACACACACACACACACACACACACACAGTGCTGGTGCGTTTGGAAGAAAGCTTACGGTGGAAGAGGGAGTCTTAATATAAACGGTAATCTGATCACACTCGGTGAATTACAATACAAAAATTGTCTAGTATTTAAATTGGCAGAATAGGGGGTTGGGAAGATGGGGTGCTTATCATGGTCATGGACTTGGTGGCAGCTGGAAGAGAGTAGTAATTGCTTCCACGAGAAGAGCAGAAGCTGTACGTGACGCCCAGCAGCCTTTAAGTAACAAAGGCTGGTTTTGCCTACGCCATCATATTCTTCGTCAGGGCTTGGGGGTCAATCAGTTCTCCAGAAGTAAAATTGATATTGGCAAGAATAGAAGTGTATTTTTCTGAAAGGGGCCAGGTCTCCACCTCTGGGTGTGCAAGGGGCATCAGCCGAACGACCTGTGAGGGAAGGTCAGAGTCTGATGCATCCTATTCCCCAGCAAAATGTGCAACTGCATGGACTCTAGCTCTCCGATTTCAAGACTGCCTCTCTCTTTGAGTTTGTAATCTATCACCTCTTTTACTATGACATTCAGATTTCATAGAGCTGATACTGAATAGATTACAAACAACTCCAACTCGTCGTTTTACAGGTTAAACATTTATGGGTCAAGTACTGACCAGCGCCAAAGCGGAAAATTCCAATTTACAGAGACATTTTTTTTTTAGAAATACCGAGCCAATTAGCAGAAAATGATATATGTACTGTTAGCAGTTTCTTTGGAATGTGTGCAAACTTCCTCTTTATTACTTCACGTTATCCGGTATAAAAGCAGATGAGGGGATAGTTCCATAATATTCAACAGCGCAAGGAAATTAAATGGAAGACTAACAGGGAATTCTTCCCCTGGGACCTGTATCGGATACAAAGATTTAATCAGAACCTTCAGACCACAAATTAGAGCATGTAAAAGCCAGGCTCCATGTTGCGTGGAGTACAATGGAATGTTTAAACAAAAGGAAATCCCTTATTTCCAGCTCTTAGGGAAGGAAGTAAACAATGCTGACCTTCTGAGATTTACAGTGGCTAATCTCTATCCCGAAGGCAAGAAATATCACGCAGTTCAGCAGCAGATGTTATAAAGCTTGGTGTCCGTCTTTCCCAGCCAATAACCAACAACATGGACACATAACAGAAATGGACAATAGAATCGGATTAGCGTCTCTCCAACTCTGCCAGCCCTAAGCCTTTAGACCAGGACTACTCAATTGGTAGTGAATCCTGATGAGCCGACGCGGGCAGGAAAGAATATCAGTGGCAACTCGATCCGGGACCAAGTGTGTAACAGAAAGACTGCGGGCACAGGAAGAATGGGAGATGAAAGTACACAGAGTCGTACACAAATACCTACATTTGAATACAAAACTCCCATTTTAGCCGGGCCAGTCCTGGTTTTAAAGCAGTTTGTGGCTTTTTGGGCCACTGTCCCAGTTTTTATAGGCGCTGGCCACGAATGCGCGATCTGCACTTGCCGGCTGCTTTTGCGCACGCATGATTGGTGCCTGCCGACCACGCCTAAAGGATCAGCAAGCTCCGATCGCGCATGCGCACAAGCCGCCTGCAAACACCGATCGTGTATGCGCGGCTGGCAGGCGCCCATCGCGCATACGTGATTGGCACGTGCCAGTCGCGCATGCGCAGTCAGCACTCGCCGTTTACATTTGTCCCGGTTTTTCCCCAGGACAAATATGGTCACTATAGTTACATATGCAAATTTGTTTTAAACATTCCCCAGGTAATTTATAAATGAGGGTTTGTTCTTGCTCCGTGCACTAAAGTATCTTGAGAATGTATATTGTATGACAGAAAAGAATATTTACAATGCATGCTCTTTCGTTCTCTAGCTTACTACATTCCTCGTTTTCTATTCATATTTCTACAGTTTGTACAACAGAGAAAATAGACAATGAATTCTTCTTCAAAATGTTCAGTGGTGCAAGATAATAGGGTATAAATCCATGGCGTCACCAATAGATCTTTGTAGTATTTATGTTGGAGGGGAGGTCTATGGAAATGGGTTACTTTCTGTAAATATTTCTAGGTTGCACTCTAATAATGAGGGATTAGAAAAGGTTTAACTCCTCATTAGATCAGGCCCAGAGTATTAGGCCCAGAGTATTAGGCCCAGAGTATTAGGCCCAGAGTATTAGGCCCAGAGTATTAGGCCCAGAGTATTAGGCACAATGAAGTCCCTCAAAGATCCGGCAATCTCATTTGAGATGCAATAAAGGGATTTGCCCATGACAGAGGGGTGGGGTGTGTATGCGCGCATTTGTGTCACCGCTTATTGTGGACTTTATTAATTCCTTTTGGTTTCATGTAGGCTGGGTTATTCTCACACGCGTCTAATACCTGCAGGTTTCACACAAGAGTGAGCTTCGGGTAAAACAAGAAGAAGAAAAAACAGTTACATACTTGCCAGAAAAGGGACACAAATAATCGTTTAAGAAAAATCACACCCAAAGTAACATTTTTGCCGTTTGCTCTGTAGAGGCGTAACTGGAATTCAATTTTGTTAAATATTTTTATCAAAGCCATTCAGAAAGTGATTCATCTTCCTCTGCCAGTGACACAGGGTGTGTCAGACACTTTATTTAAACACACTCCTACCATTCAAACAAGGCCTTACTCACTCAAAAGCAAATAGCAAAGGTACAGTACAGTCCTGAGATCAGATTCCAGATAGGAAAGTGGGCTCATCTCCCAAATAATGTCAATATAACAGGTACACGCAGGACACATTAACCCTTGGTCCAAGTGAAGATTTGTTCTAGACATTATACATTTAAAAAGCAACCATCCTTATTTATTTTCTAACCATGTAATCACAGAGTAGGACTACTGGTTTTACCAATAGGAACCCCCCAATCCGAGTGATATAAGCTGGGAGGGACAGAGCTTGTAAGTGGGCATTAGGAGCCAGTACATACAATAGTGCCTGGACAGCAAGGCCTGAGGTCCGGCTTCAGGGTGCCCTAGTCTGTACATAACTAAACGTAAGGTGCTAGTAGGTGATGCTGCAGCATCAAGGAGCCAACACCATAGTTTCTTGTATATAGGTTTGTAGACCAGTTTTTAAGCCCTCAAATGCCCTATTTCTCCGAGGTACAGTGTACCCGAAGCAGAGACTTGTAAGGCCTCAAAAGAGTGTGTAAATACCACTTCCATGAACAACTCCAACACTCGTCCTATAAAAGTTATCACAACACATGATAGGGTTGCCAGGTGGCTTCCCCAAAAACACTGGACACAATGGTGAAAGGTGCGACACTCTCGAGACACACAGACACACACACACACACACACACACACACACCTTTCTCTGCTGTTTTCTCCTCTCCTTGGCTCCACCCCAGGCCCCTGACACCTCCCCCTGATTGGCAGCATAACCCAGCAGCAGCCAATCAGAATGGAGAAAGCTGCCCAGCCCCCTAGCAGCAGCCCTGCTCTCTCCCTGCTCTGGGAAATCCCACGGCCCCCACAAGCCCGTCCGATCACTATGTCCAGAGAGGTAATACCGGTATACACGTATACGCCCAGAGAGGTAATACACCGTGGTACGACCCCCCCTTCCCCCCGTCATGGCTGCACCCACCTGGCCCATTTTGGGCATCCCCCCCCCACCCCCCCACCTAAAAAAAAAAAAAGCTCCCTGCAGATTGCTGTGAAGTGCCGTATACCCGCTGCCAGGACGCAAGGCGGGAGTGCAGGCGCATTTGTTAGAGGGCTCCAAATGTGGAAGTTAAGTCTTTTCTTTACTCTAAAATGTAAAAAAAAAAAAAAAAAAAAAAAAACTACCTCCGCCCCCCCCCCCCCTCCCAAAAGTGAATAAATCCCCCAGGTGGGTTACTGCTTGTAACGGTCATGCTGTAGGAACAGGTAACAAATACCATTGGCTGAAGGAGGACAGTAGGTTGGTGGTTAGGACACTGGCTCTGAGCCAGATGAACCAAATCTCAGCTCTCTCTTTAACCAACGGCAAATAACCCTTATAATATCCCTGTACCAACTATTACATTACCAGCAATTTGTGCAGTAAAATGATGGATACGGCGAGGTGTCTAAAGTGCTACTATTACTGCACACTCCCTGCCTCGCTTTATTCAGGAACAGATTCAATGCTTTGTTCCAGCTGACTGACATCTCAAAAGGATTCAAGCAAAACTGTTTGACGTAACAGTCAATTAGTACAAATTGACTGCTGAACTTGAATGGGAAAAGTCTTGAGTCGAGTCACATTAATGAAACGATGTAACACCGCCGTTACTGGAGACTTTCTCAGCCGGGAAATCACAGGCCCTGAAACACGTCTGGCTGGGAGGAATGACGATCATTAAAGAACTTGTTTTTCCGGATGTGTACAATGCCGTGGAACGCTGGAGCGCATACTGGAGGATGGGGGGGGGGGGGGTCAGCTTCCCGAGCAGGGCCGGGGTGTGGGAATACGGACACTAAGCCTTCCACCTGCGCAGATTAGCTAGGAGGCTAAACACAGTACCAAGTGAAAGTCGCATGAACACAGCAAATCAGCAAGTAATGAAGCAGGAAACCCCCAGAAATTCTTACTTTTTTTTAGACCAACCTGGATTATGATTGGGAAACCCCCCCCTTTTGGGTTTTGCTGATACTCACGAACATGGGCAATCAATGCGAGTACCTGCACGTATAGTAAGGTCTCCCGGGTGAAAATGGCTGGTTGGAGTGAGGGTTACTGGCAGCCATTTTTATTTCCCAAACACGCCTAGAAATTGCTGGGGCGCAGCAGTTCAACGTATGGACAGCGCAGCAAGTCCCTGCCCTAGGGGAGCAGTAAAAATGTAACTGGCAGTGAAGGGGTTACCGGATACATTTCTGCTCAATGCGACTTCAGAAAAGTTTCAGGTTTCTGCAGGGACGCGTTCCTTTCTTACTGTATACTGCCGCGCTCCAGAGGTGGCCCATATCATTTTGGGGTGAAAGGGGGAGAATTTCACAGATGCCATTTCTTGATCAAAGTCTTCATGTATGGCAGGAGTACCCCAGTCCTCAAGGGCCACCAAAGGGTCAGGTTTTCAGGATATCCCTGCTTCAGCACAGGTGGCACAATCCTTCTGACAGCCATCTGTGCTAAAGCAGGGATATCCTGAAAACCTGACCTGTTGGCAGCTCTAAAGGACTGGAGTTGGCCACTCCTGATCAATAACATACGTTTAAAACTTTAAATTAACTTTCATCTCAGAATAGTGCATTCACCACCTTTGGAACTGCAGGGCCAGCGGATTTCGCTTTTTTTTTTTTTTTTAAATATATTCCTATTATACAATTAAACTACCGGTAACTTCTGTTTAACAAAAAAAAAATACATTAGAAGAAAGATGATTAACCCTTCGCTCGCACTGTAGTGTGTGCCTGCGGGTTCTGTATGCTTGAAAACAAGAACGCATCATACAAACGGATATCTACAGCAGCTTCAGCACACCGCTACTCTTCATACTAGAGATGCTGAACAGAGAGGTACCATAGACTGATGGGAGCAATATGAATTAGGGTAATATTTATGAACCATGCTCTGCAAAGGGTGTGCCCACACGGGGCTGTTCAGTACCTGTAAGCCTCGGCCATGCTCCCTGCTGGCGCGCTGAGGCGCAGGGAAAGCGGGTGCTTTCCCTGGCCTTGCGGTTGCTTACCGCACGCGCTGTCAGCAGGCCATCAGGGGGCGGGCACGTCACTGGCCGGGGGCGGGCCAGTGACGTCACTGAGCTGGTTCGCCCTCATTGGGCGAACCGCTCACGTGACCGGCCTGTCGCGCCGGCAAGCGGGGGAATTTTAAATTCCCCTAAGACCTGCGCTTCCGCGCGCTTGCGGAAGCGCAGGTGAGCCCCTACTAAAGCCGCTCTAATTGCGGCTGTAGGGGCTCAGTGCTGAGCGGGAGCGCGCGTCAGCATGCTTCAGCAAGCAAGCGCTAAACATGGCCGAGGCCTTAGTCAGAGGCTATGGATGGACACTGTAAAAGAAAACTGCAAACAGATTAGCAGGAGATCCATCCAGTTAACTGTTACCTTACAAAGGGCCTCAGTGGCCGGGTTCTGATGGGTTTACGTTGTGGGGGGTTTACGCACAACAACAATTTGTTCTCTAAAGCAGGGGTGCCCAACTCCAGTCCATAAGCCCTCCTTCGCCCCTCCAACAGGTCAGGTTTTCAGGATATTACTGCTTCAGCCCAGGTGGCTCAGTCTTTGATGGAGCCGCTGATTGAGCCACCTGTGCTGAAGCTGGGATATCCTGAAAGCCTGACCTGTGGGGGTAGGGAGGGGAGCGGGGGAGGGGGAAGAGAAGAAGGCTTGAGGACTGAGTTGAGCGCCTCAGCTCTAAAGCACAGGTCCCACCTTATAACGCGATACGAATGACTGCTAAAGTAATCACAATACTCAAGGCCCATTTGCCCTTTTTTGACACCTCTAGCTATTACAGATCTTCACGAACTTCCCAAAACGTTACGTTATTTGTCCTTGACATCCACAAAACCATGACCAGTCCTTCATGAACTGCACCCTCCTGATGCTACAGGGACCTACAACCCTGGTCTCTCCTAGGAGTTCCAGAGAGCTGCACGCCTGTCTCCCAGAGAAGTGGTTATGGTGTTTATAAAAGACCAAAAAATACTTTATACACCACCGTCAACGATTAAGAAATGTTTTGGCATTTTACATGCAACTTGCCCATATGACAAACCAATTCAGAGCAGTCAATCTAAGATACTCACTCAACGGGAACAGACACCATTGTCTTTATATCGACTGGTTGAGATTACAGTGACACCTACTTTGTAAGCCATACGTACAGGGGGACTTCTACTCAATAGTTGTTTTAATGTCTGGTGCTCGTGTATCGTATCAATATCTACCTGTTACACAACAATGTGACCACTATTCAGCATGTTGAATTACTCTCCCTGTGTACATGTAGTAACACAGGAGGGAGAGGGAAGTAGCGGGTATGATACCTTTTATTGGATCAACAAGTAGTTGAAATGTTACAAGCTTTCCAACCTCTCAGGGCCCTTCATCAGGTCATAGTCTACCCCGAGAGGTTGGAAAGTGTGTCACATATCAACTACTACTTGTTGGTCCAATAAAATATATCATACCCCCTACTCCCGCTCCCTCCTTTGTTACTACATGGAAGAAATGACCAACACGGCCCGAGCCACCCGTCTTTGTGTACATGGAGACCTTTATGTTGTGCTTAAACCAATATGTTCTTTTTTTCCCCTCTCTCGTTCATCGCATTTTCCTCCTTACAATTAACGTTGATGGATCATTATAAGATCTTTCTTATTTCCCTCTCACATCTGCTGGGTAGGAACTGTGTGTTGGCACTTGCTACGCAGTAAAACACAGTAATGCTAAATATATACATACACACATAATATGGATCATACAGACATACCTCTAGGCTCCCGCAATCAGGAATAATGATACAATAATCACTTTTAGTTTGGTAAAATTACCATTTTTCCCTTCAACCTTTTTTTGTAAGATCCTGGGGCCCCAGAACAGAACACAAAGCCTCATAATCTTTGGTAAAATAGAGAATTAAAATAAGGAAAACCTTTACAAATACATATTCCAAAAAAATTATAACACACATAGTGCCGATTGGGGAACTATCGCATGGAAACTCCCAATGACTTGAACGAGTTTCTCTATGATAGTGTCCTGATCGGCACTGACAGTTTAATGAATAACCCCCCCTAGGCCCAGATCTACAAAAAGGGGGCGAAGCTTTAGCACAACATAATTCCCAGTCATATTTGGGCGAAAAGGTGTGCTACCACTTAGCGGATCTGGGGCATAAAGACATGGGCGCAACAGACGGCATTTATATATAAAATCGGTACAATATGATGGCGGTGCCGGACTCTCGGTATAATATGATGGCGGTGCCGGACTCTCGGTATAATATGATGGCGGTGCCGGACTCTCGGTATAATATGATGGCGGTGCCGGACTCTCGGTATAATATGATGGCGGTGCCGGACTCTCGGTATAATATGATGGCGGTGCCGGACTCTCGGTATAATATGATGGCGGTGCCGGACTCTCGGTATAATATGATGGCGGTGCCGGACTCGGTACAATATGATGGCGGTGCCGGACTCGGTACAATATGATGGTGGTGCCGGACTCGGTACAATATGATGGCGGTGCCGGACTCTCGGTACAATATGATGGCGGTGCCGGACTCGGTACAATATGATGGCGGTGCCGGACTCTCGGTATCATATTATTGTGGATCAGTGGAGAATTATTTGGGGTAATGTACAATAAATATATCAAGCTCAGTAATACTTTGCAGAGTTTT
Source organism: Ascaphus truei (assembly GCF_040206685.1). Taxonomy (NCBI): domain Eukaryota; kingdom Metazoa; phylum Chordata; class Amphibia; order Anura; family Ascaphidae; genus Ascaphus; species Ascaphus truei. The sequence continues at coordinate 36,699,477 of NC_134499.1, forward strand.
GCTAGCTTAAAAACAGTAGATATTTTAGACATAGGAAGGCATCATATGAGGTTATAGATTATAGGAAGGCATCATATGAGGTTATAGATTATAGGAAGGCATCATATGAGGTTATAGATTTGTCAGGTGGCGATTGCAGTTTGAACCCGGAAAGTGCAAAATTCTCTCATCAATGAAAGATTCCCATTTAAAAGCAGCGAGATTTTCTTCCCCCCCATTGCCAAACCTGCTGATTATTTTGTTTGAAGAGTGTTTATGAGAGAGTATTTGGGAAGTGCTGTGAACGCTAAATCACAGCCAGGTAAGACATTGTGATCTCAGTTTCATGGATTTTTACATTATGAAACACTCGCCTTCAAACCCTTGATCATACATAATGAGTATACTCCAATCGAGGGGGGAGGGATATGTAATAATATATAGAAAACAGTGAAGTTATTGGACAGCTGCACGCTGAGAAAACCCTTTCTTTGAGCGCTCAACAATCCTACATTGTTTCACATTGTGAGCAAGTCCTCACATCTGGATGCAATAAAGCCCCAGTGCCACTTAGTAAATATATATCAGTGTTACTTGTATATAGGACTTTTTATTAATTGGTTCAGTCCTTTGACTTTCTCATGAAAATTTGATGAGGTAAGTGTGTTGCTTCACTTGCAATAATGACTCAACTCAATAGTAGTAAATACTCCATTTACTTGGACAGACAGATGTTTTTCTCACAAGCTTGCAACACCAAAAGCGCAACTTAATCATACTGTATATGATAAAAGAAAAAGTTTCACCGACTAATGAAATCGCAAACAAGTGACTAAGGGATTTATGAATTAAGAGCCACAAAATTGCATTATGACATTCAGGTGATGCATTTGCTCAATAAGAAACAAATACAATGTTTCACACAACTGGGATCAATACCGTTTGACCCAAGAGAGCATTCTTGGACCACGCCATGGATAAAAAAATTGCATCATCTTGACTCTTATACCCGTCACTGGGGTTAAGTAAAAGCTTATCTATCAATTTCTACACTCATCATAGCATCATTGTCTCACATTTAGGAATAGCTCTCCCCTGAACGTCAAACCCTGGGGAGGAACACAATCTGGTGTGGTCATTTCGGATTAAAGATTTCAATGGGTGGCAGCCAAATTTCAAAAGGTCAATTATCTAATTTTTTTTTAAATGTTACCATTTTATTTGGGACTTGTGAGATTTGAAAAAAAAAAAATCACATCAGAAAGTCAGACTTGTTTTCCGAGATGAAGAAAAGGATACAGAATAAATACTAATTTAGGATCTATCATTCCATGCTTGGAGTAGCTTTAACCTTTGTATCTCATGTCGCACTTCATGGAGTCCCGAGTACAACGGTTTTGATGTCTTTGGAATTTTTAAAAACCTATAGACAGGGCGAACGTCTACCTTGTAAATAGACTTTAGGAAAGAGACAACTCTTAATGGCACAAACATATAAAAAAAAAAAAAAAATGTCATTACAAAAAAAAACTGAGTGGAACCCTCATCTCTCAAAAGTACGACGGGGTGCTGAATCTTGCCTGGCTATCAGGAAGCTTATGCACTGATAACGTTTATAAACTGCTGTTATACTTGGTACCATGTGCATTGTAAATGCATTGTGTGGCCTTTGAGCCACCTAAGGCTGCGTCCATACAGCTGTCACCCGCATGACGCAGGTGTGTTTTCTGGACATGGTAAATGCGCCGTGGGGGGGGGGCGGGGGCATGTCTGTGATGTCACAGAGCTGGTTCTCCCTCATCGGGCGAACCGCTCGCGTGATCTGCCCATCGCGCCGAGAAATCAGTTTCAATGGATTCTTCGCGCGCGCCTGCACAGTCTATGGCTTTGATCAATGCCTTAAGGCAATGTGATTGCGCCGGTCGCGGAAGCCCAAGCGCAGTCTTGGGCAGCATGGACGCCGCCTAAGCTGGTATACTAAGACGGGAGACATGCCGCATAACAATAATGTGTCATGCACTAGATCAGTGTTCCCAGTCCTCAAGAAACCCCAACAGATCAGGGTTTAAAGGACAGCCCTGCTTCAGCACAGTCAAAAGGCCTGATCAGCCCAGCTGTTGCACAGGTCGCTCAGCCTTACAATCTGACCTACTGGGGGTTCTTGAGGACTGGAATTGGGAGCCGCTGCGCTAGATGAGACCCAATGTCAATTATTCAAACAGACAAAACCAAGGCGGCTAACTGGAAATCTAAAAATGGAGGCTTATTTGGGTGGAAAACGCCACTCTTTACAGTTTGTTATATAAAAGCAAAACAGGTGTACGAGTTACTTCAACCACATGGGCTCCCATTTAGCGTTGTAACACAACAAGCTTCACTAACTTACCCACGCCCTGTATACGTGTGCCATGTGTTCCAAACGCTGCACAGCGCTCTGAATTCATAGAGTGTTTTTTCTTTATTCTACAAAGTGCTGATCGGTCAGTCTTGTTACACCCAACAAGACTATCGGAGGTCAGCAAAAGGATGAGCGATACTGGAACCAATGCGAAAAGGAGTGCCTGCCTAGCAGCACCTTGCAGTCCAAGTCATGCTGGTCAGGACAGCAAAGTGGACCTTACTTGGTGACCGTTAGTTTTTAATAGGGGGTTGGTGCAGACCAGAGACGTACTATGGAAGTAATATGAAGGAATTAGAGATATCAAAGCATGCTTGCCAGGCAGCTCAATAAAAAGGTTGCAGAGTTAGATGCTATAGGAAAGTTAAAATGTCACAGTGGGAGGAAGACTTGGGTTCGGAATTAGACCCCGAGGGGTGAGGGGAAATTCTAGGGCCAATATCAAAGGGATCAATATGTACCACAATTAAAGAAAATGGGTAAAAGTGTTATATAGATGGTACCTCACGCCACCCAAACTAGAACTAAATTAAATGCCGGGGGATCGCGTGAGGCCTCTGCAACTCACTTACCGTCGCCATGGCAACCCGCGGTGTCATGCGGAGTGACGTCACACGTCCATCTCCACGGCAACGGGGTCACGTGACCCCCGCAGCGTAATTTGACGACGCCAAACCAGGTGAGGGGTTGCGAAAATGAGGGGGAGCAGCTTCAAAAGTTTGCACTCCCCTGCCCTACTATTAATAAAAATCAAGTTTAATTAATAAAAAAAAATAGAGGAAGGCTGCCCAGTGGCGACAACAGAAAAATGAAACGATTTAACCAACAAGCTAATGAGTGAGCTTCCCTACCACCCTGGCCTCATGTTGGTAACTCCAGCCCTGTAATACAATCTAAACACCACTGAAGGACTCACCCCATATAAAATCATGGTGTATTTTTCAAATGAGGTTAAAGTTCCTGGAAATGTTCCTGTAAGTAGGTTACTGGCTCTGCACTTCTTTAACCCATGCTGTGCAATACGCAGGCGTAAGTTTATAGGGGTCCCATGTTAAAATGGGTAAGAAGCAAAATGTGACACGGTGTGCTCATTTGCATGTAATTTCCCAGAATCCCTGGCTTCAGTGGAAGCGCTGAATGCTTAGAGATAACGGGGAAGGGCAGGGTTGCAGACATGTGAATGTGTGCACAAGTGGGATTTTTATTTGCTGGAAATTGACAAAAACTTTGTACAATTGCACACTTTAGAATGATCATTTTGGCGGGAGGTTTAAATCCCCCCTTTAAACACCACCGTGCTAATACGGGTGTTAAAACCTTTGGCGTTTGTCCAAACTGTAAAATAAAGTTGTTTTTCAGAAGCAAAATGTTAAAAAAAATGTTTGTGTCAGTGAAACACTTGTGAGCGTACCACACCCAGCAGCTCATGCTAATGGGGAGGAGCAGCGTGTTTGGGTGAGGTCATTCCTGGCAAAGGCTCCCGTCAATGATACATGTCAGGGGAAGGGAGACTTGAAAGCATCTGCCTTCAAACCAGCGAGGCGGCTTCAATGTTCCAAGACAAGCCTTTTTATTAGCACTTTACTGCGGGGATGGCCAACAATGCACTACAGTGCAGAGGAAGCGGTGCCTGGTGAACAAGTAAAGCAACATTAGAGTCTTCTATCAAATGTAGTCGACATTATACGTGTTAAGGTCCGTCTTACTACTGCAAATGTACACCATTTACAAAGCTAATTGTGCACATGTAGGACATGGAAGTCAGAGGTCCGAGCTAGAACACGCACAGAAGCAAATGGACCAAAAGGTGACAGTAATATGGCGCTTGGAATACAACTATCAGGCTTCTCTCCCGGGCCTTTAAACTCAAAGTCTCTTTTTGATCCGGCTTTGCAGAAATAAAATATGTAAATACCTAAAGTAACAGTGACCAACAGTGGGCAGTACCGAAAATAACACACACACACACACACACACACACACACCTTTGATCTTGGTTTATATTATAAAAAAGTAAAGAACGCATTAACCACTCCAAAGCCTCTGAACTTTAGGAGGTTTAACAACCAAAATATTCCCACTACACTTTATGGCTCGCGAAGCCACTCATGTCTGGAGAAGACTTTTGGCCAGAATGTTGGCCATTGCGCCCCGATCCGACAGCAACTCCCATTTAAGTCAATAGGAGTTACCATGGGAGCAGGTGCATTAATCACCACAAAGAAGCTGGATGAATCTGCACCTTAGTCCCATTCATATGAATTCTTCTCGAGCGCAGAAAATCAGCTTCACAGCCTATTGCACAGGTGTGTACATGGTGTGGTACTTAACCACTTGACAGGAGCACTTTCACTTCTCATTTAAAAAGGGGGGGATTTGCCATTTCATCAAAACTTGCTACAGACGAGGAGTAGACATGCTTTGGCAGTTCAATGGTTTTGTTGTACCGGAAAACAGTATTTGAGAATTATGACAGATACTCGGCTGGTTTCGGGTAGCATTCCCTGCCCCCACTCCCTCAGACAGGTATCCTTGGTAATGTTTGTCTTTGTTTGTTTTCCAAAGGAAAAAAAAAAGTATTACATGTACAGGAGATAAGAAAGCAAACGACCAAAGTAGGGAGTGTTACATTTAGTCATGGTTGTGGATAGTGTGTAACATCCTTCCATGCATTGTAAAGACCTAATTAGTCTGTCCAAAATATTACTATATACTGTATACTGTTTATAAAATATAAAACACAAACAAAATAGGAATATGTTTATAGAAAATAAACTGCACTTGTTTATCTGATCAATCCATTGTGAAATTATTAAATGGTAGAATTGTATTATTGAGTGCACACACACACACACACACACACACACACACACACACTATATAACATATTTCAATGTGAAATCTCTTCCAGTCTGCATGGAGCAGCAGTGGGTTATCCCTTCTCAGACTGCGCTGGTTAAACTTGACTCCGTCATTGGAGCCATTAGATTAGATTACTTCCATATACTGTAGTTCAAAGACGAGAACAAAGAATGGAGTGGCTTTCCCATCGCTTGTAAAGCAGAAACCCCCCATCGTAAAATCCCACCAATGTTAGGCGCGTCGTAAACTTTTTGCAGGTTATTTTTTTACATTTTAAGCATGCGGAGAAGGGACGGAGGGGACGCGGCACGTCGCAGCACTCGCTCTTAAAGAGGAAATCCATGATAGGGGTTTTTTCCTCCTACATTCTGTAGGATTGAAGCAGGGGGTCTCCGGAGCTGAACCCCATTACCTTAAGCTGCAGGGGACCCCGCCTCTGGAAACACAGACCTCCGTGGGGGGTGCCGGCAGCCACTACACTCCGCTACCAGGAGTCACATTATGGCGGAGTTTCAAAGCGCCTGCTCCCCGTGGGCCAATAGGAAGGCCTGACATCAGGGGCGGCTTCCTATTGGCCCATGTGACGTGGGGGCTTTAAACTGCACCCGGAGCGGCTATTGACACCTCCTCCTGAGGTAAATATCTCCGGAAGCAGGGGGTCCCCGGAGCTGAAATTAAGGGGGTTCAGCTCCCGAGACCCTCTGCTCCAAACCGGTGTTAATTTTTTATTTTTTTTTAAACAGTATAACTTGCTCCGTTATGCTGCGCTGGTATTTACCGGTATGCTGCGCTGGTATTTACCGGTATGCTGCGTTGGTATTTACCGGTATGCTGCGCTGGTATTTACCGGTATGCTGCGTTGGTATTTACCGGTATGCTGCGTTGGTATTTACCGGTATGCTGCGTTGGTATTTACCGGTATGCTGCGCTGGTATTTACCGGTATGCTGCGCTGGTATTTACCGGTATGCTGCGCTGGTATTTACCGGTATGCTGCGCTGGTATTTACCGGTATGCTGCGTTGGTATTTACCGGTATGCTGCGTTGGTATTTACCGGTATGCTGCGTTGGTATTTACCGGTATGCTGCGTTGGTATTTACCGGTATGCTGCGTTGGTATTTACCGGTATGCTGCGCTGGTATTTACCGGTATGCTGCGCTGGTATTTACCGGTATGCTGCGCTGGTATTTACCGGTATGCTGCGTTGGTATTTACCGGTATGCTGCGTTGGTATTTACCGGTATGCTGCGTTGGTATTTACCGTTATGCTGCGCTGGTATTTACCGGTATGCTGCGCTGGTATTTACCGTTATGCTGCGTTGGTATTTACCGGTATGCTGCGTTGGTATTTACCGGTATGCTGCGTTGGTATTTACCGGTATGCTGCGTTGGTATTTACCGGTATGCTGCGCTGGTATTTACCGGTATGCTGCGTTGGTATTTACCGGTATGCTGCGCTGGTATTTACCGGTATGCTGCGTTGGTATTTACCGGTATGCTGCGTTGGTATTTACCGGTATGCTGCGTTGGTATTTACCGGTATGCTGCGCTGGTATTTACCGGTATGCTGCGTTGGTATTTACCGGTATGCTGCGTTGGTATTTACCGGTATGCTGCGCTGGTATTTACCGGTATGCTGCGTTGGTATTTACCGGTATGCTGCGTTGGTATTTACCGGTATGCTGCGTTGGTATTTACCGGTATGCTGCGTTGGTATTTACCGGTATGCTGCGTTGGTATTTACCGGTATGCTGCGCTGGTATTTACCGTTATGCTGCGTTGGTATTTACCGTTATGCTGCGTTGGTATTTACCGTTATGCTGCGTTGGTATTTACCGTTATGCTGCGTTGGTATTTACCGTTATGCTGCGCTGGTATTTACCGTTATGCTGCGCTGGTATTTACCGGTATGCTGCGCTGGTATTTACCGTTATGCTGCGTTGGTATTTACCGGTATGCTGCGCTGGTATTTACCGTTATGCTGCGTTGGTATTTACCGGTATGCTGCGTTGGTATTTACCGTTATGCTGCGCTGGTATTTACCGGTATGCTGCGTTGGTATTTACCGGTATGCTGCGCTGGTATTTACCGGTATGCTGCGCTGGTATTTACCGTTATGCTGCGTTGGTATTTACCGTTATGCTGCGCTGGTATTTACCGGTATGCTGCGTTGGTATTTACCGGTATGCTGCGTTGGTATTTACCGGTATGCTGCGCTGGTATTTACCATTATGCTGCGCTGGTATTTACCGGTATGCTGCGTTGGTATTTACCGGTATGCTGCGCTGGTATTTACCGTTATGCTGCGCTGGTATTTACCGTTATGCTGCGCTGGTATTTACCGGTATGCTGCGCTGGTATTTACCGGTATGCTGCGCTGGTATTTACACGCTACAACGATGAATAACACAAACTGACCAGTTACAATATTTGTTATATTGTGTACACAGCCGTTTACAATTCCGCGTTAAAGACTCGAATTGTGTGAAGGTCTTTCATTTTGGTTTGCCACATACATACACACTTCCATTTACATTAATTGCTGTTGATGAACTGAAGCGCAACGCTGGAGAGTCATCAAAGCCCGATGCGCTGTATCACGCCTGAATGTGGGTGCGATACAGCGCAACGCGCTTTGATGATTCTGAGGCAGTGTCTTGTTCAGATTTAAACAGCTAAAAGCGAAGCAAATTTGAGACGGAATTAAATTGCCTTCAATTTAATTACTGCATTGATGTGTATGTCAGAACTGGTGTAAATCTCCCATTATGTATATTCCGCATATAATTAAATTACAATCAATATAAGTAAACAATTGTAGCAGAGAATGACAGGAAAGCTGTTAATAAGCATTCTGCCTGACTTACGGCTAATGCACGGTCTTAGTTAATTAACCCCATAATGAATGCATTCACCAGACAGAAAGCTAAGAAAGATCAGAAGGACAAACAGAAAATGATGATCATTTCATGCAGCATACTGTATATTTTAAGGCGTTGAGTGCAAGCTTCCCTTGTGTTATGAAACAACGCCTCTGGCTTATCAGGAGGATAAATGTGTTAAACTAAGAATACAGTGACATATTGCCACCCACACAAGGAGTGGTCACACAGACCGAAGTTCACCTCTGCACCCAGGCCCGGCAGAGAGGTCACTCAGACACGTACAGCGCATAGGACAATGAATGTATCATTCCTACATAGTTACTGGCGGACGCACTGCTGGACACGGTCAAATAATAAGCACAGAGTTCCTGGGCTGCCGGGTTTCTAATCACTTGTGGCTGCCAAGGGAAAGGTAGATAAAGTGACTTGCCCGTGGTCTCATAGAATGAGCATGTGCCACGGAGTCTGGAACTGAAGCCACAATCATAAATCCTTAATTTTTTTACTGTCCCTTTTTGGTGACATCTGTTAGCAATCGGTCAGTCTTAAAAAACTCAACATTATTCATTTTTATTTACATGAACCAGGGGGTGTTTCCCAGATCTGATCCGAGGGTCCCGTGACCTCTAGGGACCACCCACTTCCCAAAGTATTTGAGTTTTTTTGTGCTAGTGTTTGGCACAACCCCGCCTCCCCCCCCAAAAAAAACCCAAAAAAACCCACTAGAATTATTAATTCTCTGAGTGACCAGCCCGGTTCAGGTAATAAACAAAATTAACCCCTCCCCCCCAAAAAAATCATGTATTCAAACAAATATTTTCAGTTGAGCATTTCATAATCTTCAAAATATGAATACCTACACCACCCTTTTCAAACACAAACACAAACACATGGAGACTATTTACCGATTAAGAACCCTGTGTTGTTTGAAATCTTGTAACGTATCATCTGTTAGTCCAATAAAAAGGTATCATAGCACCTACTCCTTCTCCCATCTGTGTCACTTTACTACTGTATGTGGACAGTAGGCGCAATAGCCCAGTGGTATTTCCAATTAGGTGAGCCACGTTCTAAATCAGTGTCAACTGCGACCTTGATATAGTGTCTTGATGTCACCGCGGCACAGCGAGGTGTGTGGCGGCTAGACACCAGCGGTAACTAGGACGCTGCAAAACGGCCGTGACCAAACGTCTTAGACCAGTCTCAGGTACCAAAATACGGTAAGCTAAAAAGTCTGAATCTGTCTCCGTGCTTTAACACATGGCTGGCATTCCACAGAAATACAGAGGTTAGTTTTGGCTTCTGTTACATGCACCCCAAAAACGGTTACGGTAGGGCCAGGACGAGGTTATGTTCATGCATGCTGTATGGAAGAAATGATGTCATCCATTTTGAACTAACCCACGGTTTTTATTATTTTGTTATAATAAACCATTTGGCAATGAGCATAAAGCCTTAATAAACTCTAACTTGCTAAGCAGTGCAGTTATTACATTTAACAGCCATCCACAGATCCATTTTCAAAGCGTGCCCAGTATTCTGTAACAGCGCGAAGGAATCCTTGGCGGGCAGGCGGTTTCTTTGCTTTACGGGCGGCCAACAGATTTCCCATTTGCACATCAGATGGTAGTAGTAACTAATGCTCGGGTGGCGATGTGATGTTGTGCCCGCCAATGCTGCATATGAGTAATCTATTGGAATAAGGTGCAGTGTGGACCATTCCATTGTTCAAGATATTAACCCCATAGTGACTGAGCCACCTGTGCTGAAGCGGGGATATCCTTAAAACCCGATGGGGGTCCTTGAGCACGGGAGTTGGTCACCTCTGATGTACATTGTAGTATCTCCAGGTAAATTACAAGTGGCAGTGCCACAAATGCTGTTATCAGTGGTTGGTGTTGGACAAGTGAGCATTAACAATTGTTTGTTTGTGCAATATGACTTTTTGCGGTTTGTTCCTGGGTTTCCCTAAGAGGCTTAACTATTAACACCTTCGCTGCCAAATGATCCTAGACAGCATTGCAATGCTGGTTTCTCTAGCAATGAAAGAGTTAATGCTTTTCCTGTCCTATTTTCTGGACGAATCAGTGCAGCTGGGGGTCAGAGATCGCAGCTGGGGATCAGAGGTCGCAGACTGGCCGCACATATTTGAATGGAATATTTTATATTTGTACAATCCATATGCATTACAGTAGCTCAGAGATGTAGCTCTCTCTCTGGAGGGATTCATAACCACTTAACAAAAAACACATACATAACTTGAGCTCTAGCTACAGAGTAGCAGCGAGCATAATATTTGTGTTATATACTGCTTCGATGTACATTGCATCACACAGAATGTGCAGATACACAGAGCTTACAATTGTTTTGCCCGTGGCACAGGGAAGTAAAGGGGTCGCCCAAGGTCACAGGCCACTCAATCCTCCAGTTGATCTACTATGTTCCCCCCTTGACCTCAAAGGGGTTCTATGTAGGATGTCTTTATTTATATAGCGCCATTAATGTACATAGCGCTTCACAGCAGTCATACATGAGAATATAAAATTCATGGGAAATAAGATTGACCACCCTGTTAAAAAATTCGGACAGGGACCTCTCACATGTGTGCGGTTCCCCACATGCAGGACATACCTCTCTCTCCTAAGCAATGTCACTTCTACCTGCTGTGTGCAGAACACATGCCACACCCTGCTCACCTGCACAATCTCAGATGGATTAAAAAAAACAAAGACCTAGACAAAGCTCTGCTCCCTCTGCACGTCCGCTCCCAGCACAGGGGAGTCAACATCAAGGTCACCGAGTTGTATAGAGCAGGGGGGCTCAACTGCAGTCTTCAAGACCCCCATCAGGTTAAGGATATCCCAGCTTCAGCACAGGTGGTTCTATCAGTGGCTGAGTGGAAGACTGAGCCAATGATTGAACCACCTGTGCTGAAGCAGGGATATCCTGTAAACCTGGACCTGTTGGAAGGGTCTTGAAGACTGCAGTTGAGCCCCCCTGGTAGAGAGCTGCAAAGTATATGCAGCAGGTTGGATAAAGCAGGGGACGACACAACAGGTGTCTGCAGCATTAGGATCACAAGCTAAGAGGTTTATCCCTGACACCAACATGAGGGGACAGGCGCCAAATCATATATATATATATATATATATATATATATATATATATATATATATATATATATATATATATATATATATATATATATATATATATATATATATATATACAGACCTCTCTGATAGAGACCAGACAAATCAAGACTTAACCCCTTCATTAAAGAACACCGACCTCAATTAGAGCATCATTGCTCAGGGATTAATCCGGGTTACCCTATAAATGAAGGCGGCTAAGGCACAGGTAAGCTGCAGGATGGTTACCCCCAGACAAAGCATTAACTACTTCAATGTAAAGAACCGTAAGAGACACAGAAAGGGTTTTACTTTGATGCACTTCAGGGTGCGAGTTACCCATTTACTGTTGATTACTAGAAGTGGCATTCAGGACTGAGAAGGTTAAAGCAGGACAGGTAGCAGGAGTTGGGTTATCTACAAACTTTCCCCCTGGGAAATACTGCCTCACTACACGAGTTGGGTTACCCAACCCAAATTGAGTGATAACATCAAATAAACTGCAGGAGTTGGGTTACCTTGCTGCCCCCCCACCCCCCCAAGTATGTGTTATAGCCGGGGGTTGCAGGTTTAGTGCTGAATAGGTCAATGGGATGACACTAGATACTATAGTAGATGGTTTATCTATGCCATAAACTTAACCCTTGCAGTGCAGAGTTCTCCGGTAGTTATGAGGTTAAGTCCTGACGGTGCAGGATTTGGGATAGCACTGACATAATGGTGACCCCTCTCCCCGCCCTGGTTGGCATGACATGGGGTACACCCCCCCCCCCCCCCCTTACCTATGGACACCAGCTTGATGTTCTCCCTGTCCAGGAACTCCAGGGCCACAGACACGTTCTCCAGCTGCATGTGGCTGAAGGTGGGCCTCTGGTGGTACTTGCGGTACATCCTCTTCTGGCTCAGCACCTCCAGCAGCGCTATCAGGCGCAGCCCATCGCTCAGGTCGGTCTGCAGGTTCCCGATGCGCTTGTTCACGCACTTCAGGTGCTCGTTGCACCAGCGGGTGAAGGTGTTCTGCTGGATCTTCTTCCATGGGGCGTCCTGGGCCAGGTCCTTCTCGGTCACCGGCATAGGGGCAGCGGTCAGTGCAGGGGGCGAGGGTCTGCGGGGGGTGCGGTGGCTGCCTCCTTGGCTGCACAGGGTGACTGCTCTCTCCAGCACTCTTCTCTTGCTTCTCTCTTGCTTCTCTCTTGCTTCTCTCCAGCACTCTTCTGCTGCTCTCTTCTCCTGCTTCTCTCCTGCTCTCTTCTCTTGCTCTCACTAGCACTCTTCTCCTGCACTCTCCTGCCTCTGCACATGTGCAGTCTCACAGGTTCCCCACTGCTCCTCCTCCTCCTCCCTTCCCACCTCCACTCCTTGGGCTTGTTCTTCCCTTGTTATTGGATTGTTGGCGCCACCTGCTGGATGCGTCTCCCAGGTACAGGAGATATGGGACAGGAGGGAGCTGACAGGTACGGTAGGACAGGAGGGAGCTCACAGGTACAGGTAGGACAGGAGGGAGCTGACAGGTACAGGTAGGACAGGAGGGACCTGACAGGTACAGGTAGGACAGAAGGAAGGTCACAGGTACAGGTAGGACAGGAGGGAGGTCACAGGTACAGGTAGGACAGGAGGGAGGTCACAGGTACAGGTAGGACAGGAGGGAGCTCACAGGTACAGGTAGGACAGGAGGGAGCTCACAGGTACAGGTAGGACAGGAGGGAGGTCGCAGGCACAGGTGGTCCATGGCACATGACGGCAGAGGACGCTGGACAGAGAGGAGGAGCAGGCAGGGTGGCGCAGACCCCTGGTATATAGGATTTGTAGGGATGTAGTTATTGCTTCCGCTGGGATATTCTGTGATATCACTGCCATTGAATCCTACATTATAACACAATATGCCTCTTACATTTCCATCACTGTACAGGCGGTCCTCGGTTATCCAACGGAATCCGTTCTGGAAGTAGCGTCGGAGAGTGAAACTGTTGAAAGCGAGTCCCATGTTAATCAGTGGCGGTGAGCGTAGGATAGCGTATTCCGGCATCGAAAAACAGCCCATAAGGGTTGCATTGTAAAGCGTTGGATATGCCATTCGTTGGAAAATGAAACGTTGGATAGTGATGACATGTGACCAATGTCATGCGACCTACATTTTACAAATTTTAAAATGGCTCACATTCACGCTTTTGGCGAAATTATCAATCATGTAAAAAAAAAACAGGTACAATTGCGCGTGCTTTTTTTTTTTTTTTTTAATGAAAGAAAAATAGTGACATTTTTAGGAAACTAGGCAATTTCCCCAAAATTAACAAAAAATATTTACAACTAAAATGGGACAAATCCCGTCCTTAAATAAAGAACAGAAATGCTACTTTTTCTTTTAATGGCGCCTCTGTCTGACTTGCTGATCTGCAGTCAGGCAGAATCTCTGAGCACCTCTCCTCTGTACCGCGTCACTTTCTACTCAGCAAAGGGTTAAGTCTCCGAGAAACGTCACACAGGTCCCTGCGGAGGAGTTGCAATTAGTAGCTGGAAGGTTTTGTGATCTGTGGGAAAACTGCACCAGGCAAAACATCAGGTGCTCGGGCGTCTCTCCGATGGGCTCTTTTCTGTGTATATTACACAGCTCAGCGATTAGGCCCATGTTTACTCAGCAGTGCTATTCCGCCATCTAACTCAAAAGCAAATGATTTGATTGTGCTTGGAGTGACTTTTTGCTATTTAACTTCTGCTTAGTTTCTCCTTTTCTGAGAAATGAGCAAAAATGCATTTTTCGCAAGACTGTTGCTAAATCTGCGACATGCGCCAGAATTTAGCGGGATTTAAAGGGCCGTGTAACCTGATGTCCATTTGCTTCTGTGTTGGAATTTGCAATGTACATTGTTTTTTTTTTGTTTTTTTTAATGCTTTGGGAAAGTTTCTGCGAATATAAATAAAACCGCCAATTCACCGGATTTGTGAAGATGTGCGAAAAATGTGCACATCTCCACTTATTTGTTTTATATTGACTGTTCCACTTTTTAATTGAAAGAAAAATATATTTATTTTTAGGCAGCCCCCCTTCTTTTCTGTATATATATATATATATATATATATATATATATATATATAATTGTTCTAACATTCCGTTCAAATAGCTTTTTTTGCAATGTTTAATCAATTCTGCACAGTTCCAGTACTTTTTTTTTAAGTCAATTCGACCACTGCTTACAGCTTGTGCTGCACGGAAATGTAATGTATTGTTAGTATTATTAGTATTACAGTACTTGGGCTAAGTAATACTAATTACAAGGCTTGGTCCCCGGAACCGCAGCATACAAAAAGAAATCGGCGTGTCTCCGGGGACAGTAAAAGCTTTGGCTACCCACGGAGAGATTTTGCCATGTGATGCCATGCTCTCTGTGCCCGGGACATACTTGAAAACGAGAGGTAACTCTCAATGTATTACTTCTGGTAAAACATTTTATAAATAAATAAATGGTCAGGATTCGAGAAAATCTGCAAAAAAAAAAACATTTAAAAAAAATTGCTATTTTCTGAAACCTCCCGTGTAACTCGCTGCACGTTTTGCATAGTCACTGGCTGGCAGTATACAGCTGGCTGAAATAGCTCCTAATGAAAGCACAAGCACACAGGTAACAGCAGAAAACAACGCTGTCATTTAGACAGTAATAAGAGGAAATTCCGGTTTGGTATTGTTATTTGAACACAAACATGTTGAAACATAAGTTACAGTAAGAACTCAGAATCAGTCGCCAGAAGATGTTCACAAAGAGAAGATAAGCGTTGACCAACCAATATATTGCACACGTCTTTTGGTAATGGTCTTAGGCCGCGTTCACACCGGGGTCTTTGCAACGCTGCATGCGCGCGCCTCTGTCTGCTGGGCGATGTGTGATCATCCCCAGCAGACGGAATGATCCGACACAAGGCGACATCCAGGAAGTGGGTGTGAGAGCAGGTGTGTGTGCGTGTGTGTGCGTGAGCATGTGCGTGTGTGTGAGAGCAGGTGTGTGTGCGTGTGTGTGTGTGTGTGCATGTGTTAGCAGGTGTGTGTGTGTGTAATTAGAGCAAGTTATCACAGCTAGTTTTATTTTACCGAGGTAATCGCGGCGCAGTGATTGCACGCGCGGGCAGCGGGACCTCAGCCTTACTGTCCCTTGAGGATTGCAGTTGGCCACTTTTGCCTTAGAGCTTTATCCCAAACAGCACAATAAATAATGAATATATATGATTGGAACAGAAAATGATGATAAGGGGTAAAGGGATTTTGAAATACCGTAAATAAATGCTGCCCTGATAATAGTAATTGCTCATTTCAGAAGTAATTTTGCTCTGCTATGGAGATCCTCCTTTTCTGCAGATAAGTTACTTTGTAGCCTTGCTCTCACTGGATGGTTGGTTGGATAGAGTAATAGTCATTCTTTAAGTATATTGTTGTGTGTTCATGTAGCTAGAGATTGTGCTGAGGAAAAGATGACGTTACAATTATCTCTCGCCTTTGTGTGGCCGATTGCTGAAAGATGCCTTTGATAAATGAAGGAGCAGGCATTCGGGCAGCTGATATTAAATTGTATGTTCGCAAACGTTCCAATGAGCATAAGGCACTTTCTACTTTGGGTTCAACGGAGGTCTGCAGGTGTGTCATAGTGTATACGACAGGTAGTCCCTGTACGGGCATTAGAACAGTCGACTGGTTGGTTCTCACATCTTATATTCTGATGGGTTACATCTCGAAACACAATACTTATAAAAGCCTAACTAAGTAACATCATATAGCAATGGGCAACATAGGGTGTCAAATAGGGTTTTTTTTTTTTTTAACCCCTTGAGAAAACTGACATGCAGATAATGCTCCACAAATGGTCACTTTATTTGTTGCAATGTTTTTATATTCGGTCAAAAGTAACTTGCTTTTGTGCACAGTGTTGGATTTCCTAGAGACACACATTACACAAACAGGAAGCGACACTGGTGTGTGCAGTAATAACCCATACCGCCGATTGCCAACTCGTACCCCGAATGCTGCCAAAAACAAGCTTGAAAACATTGCGTATGCTGAGCAACAAAGAACATTAGGGTTCAAAAAAAGATATTTAAAAAAGGAAGGTGAACCCTTTCCTGTTAATTACTGAAAGGAAGGAGGTTTTAGTCTTACAAAAACACAATACGGCCACCGTTTAATTCCCCAAGCAATGTGTTGTACAAATTAAGATAAAATAGAAGCAATTTTCTCATACACCCTCAGTTAAAATGTTTGGTATTAGTTACTGCAGGGGTTCTCAAGACCCCCACCCAACAGGTCAGGTTGTGAAGATATCCCAGCCTCAGCACACGTGGCTCAGTCAAAGTTTGTGCTGAAGCTGGGACTGATTGAGCCACCTGTGCTGAAGCAGGGACTGATTGAGCCACCTGTGCTGATGCAGGGATATCCTGAAAACCTGGAACTGTGTACAGCAGCTTCAAGGTTTCCGTCTTTATCAGCACAAAAGGTCAGGTATCGGATTGGGGTGGGGTCTGGGGTTGATAAGCCCTGGCTTACCGCATTCAACCCAGATATCGGTGATGCTTTTTGTGACCAAGTTACGTTTTCAATAATGAATCAATTACAAAATGACTGTGGACTTGACATCCGGTTACTCATAGTTGTGGGTTGACTGATCCATCAATTTTCTGACTTGCATACTATAAGTTTCTTCTATAGCGCTGACAGGGTACACAGCACTGCACGTAAGACTTTTCCTCATTCAGCAATATAAGTTTTGGTGCCTGAAGCACACGGAGGTAAAAATGACTTGCCCAAGGTCCCAAGGAATACTGAGATTTCAACTGGGTTCTCCCACTACAAAGGCAATGACATTCAAATCCTATGCCAAACTAGGTGTACATTACAGGAACAAATCCTCCCTAAGTCTGCTGGTGAGAAAGCGTATCGCACAGCAGATGCTAATGCCAATTATCGACTATGGGGGCATAGTATATGGCTCGGCACCCCAAACCCACCTTAGCAAATTTGACACCCTCTACTATTCAATATGCTGTTTTGTTCCCCAATGCAATTGCAACTGCAACACACATCACTGCAAAATGCTCAAAGAATGAAACCAGATTAAAGCAGCCTTCCATATTCCAGAGCACTGGAGTTTGTTAAGCAAGATAGCATGATCAACAGTATCAAAAGCCTTTGCAAAAATTAATGAGTTGTCCCAGTTTCATTCCACACTGGATTTCATTGCAAACTTTTAGCAGGGTAGTTACCGTGGAGTTTTTGGGGCAAACGCCAGAATGGAATTGGCTAAGGAAATTTGTCTTGGTGTAGTAATCACTTAATTGGTAGTGAACACATTTTTCCATTACTTTGGATAGTATTGGGAGAAGAGAGCTTGGCCTGTAGTTTTAGACCGTGTTTTTATCCCCACTTCTGAAGATTGGGACAACTCTGTCAGTTTTCCAGGTATTAGGGTTGTGGCCTGAAGACAATATAGAGTTGACTATGGAAGCAATTGGTTTGGCAATGGCTGGGGCACCAAGTCTTAGGAACTTAGATTGCAGTAAGTCAGGTCTACATTGGCTGCTTAGTTTTAATTTGAGGAGCGCTTGTGTAATCTCCTCTTCGGATACTAGGACAAATTGAAAATTGTGAGCAGTGTTGGGAGAGGGTGGGGCTATAGAGGTACTCACAGAATGAGCTTCATGTTTGTGGTTTGGGTTGTGTTTCGGTAATAAGTTAGTAGCACACCCCACAAAATAATCATTGAATGCATTTGCAATGTCAGTGGGATTTGTCAGAGTAATATCCTCCTTTAGTGATATTACTTGGTTGTTGATGGCTAGAAGGCTGGTATATATTGTGGATAACCTTCCAGAAGTTAGCTGGGTTTGATGTATTCTGGTGGAGATTGTCAGAGTAATGTTGTGTTTTGCATGCCTTGTTTGCCTTGTGCACATATTCCGCAGGCATCTGTAGTTATTAAGATCCTTGGTAGTGCCAATTACTTTGTAGCTTTTCCACAAGGCATCCCTAAGATGGTAGAGTGCTATAAGATCAGTTGTAACCACGGAAGGTGAGGCCCCCGTACCCTTATTCTGCGTAGTGGGGCATGGGTATCACAGAGTTTTAAGAGCTCGAATTGGAAATAGTCGAGGGCAGAATAAATGACATGATTATGATGGGTGTTATGATTCAACCAAGTTGACCAAAATACCTTTATGATTCTTCATAGATAAATTCCTGGTAGCACAGCTTGGGATGTGGTTTGGTGAACCTCAGAATGTTTTTATTTAAAGATCTTCATTGCAATCCCCATGGGCCTACAGTACATGACATCATGGGGCGTTTTTACTATGCTTTGCTCTGCCAGAAAATAGCTTAGCTAGAGCCCAATTACTTAAATGGACAATAAGGCATCTTCCGGTTTTGGTAAATGTCTTAAAGAACCATGCTGATTAGTAAACCCAGGCCTGTGTGCGTTGCCTGATCCTCAGCCAGTGAACGTAACTAACACAATTTCAAACGCCAGGCTGTGGTTTACAAGGTTCATATGGCAGAGTTGACACTCACTGAAAAGTTCCCATGGAAGATGTTCTACTGACTTGACTAATAAACAATTACTTCTTTTTAAAAAATTTTTTAAAGAAGATTCCTTTGCCCTGTATGGGCGGCACAGCAATGAACAGGTCAGAGAAGAGTGAAAATACTAATTAAAAATCAGGGTAAGGTGCATGCTGCTGATTAATGTCAAGATCTGCAAATCCTGTTGAAACTGGAAATAATTGCTTGGGAATCAGTTGGGGACTTCGATGTTGCATGTCTGCACAAATGTACTAATACGTCTTAAACACCGATTACCAGAACCTGGCAGATTGTATCTCACTAACTTTGTGGGAAAACATGTTTTTCAGCTCCAAGGAGTTCAGACTCAAGACACAATAATGAGCCTTTCATTACACATAAGAAAAACAATGCCGCCGTTTCAAAGCAGCACTGTTAGCTTAAAATAAAATTGCATTTCCTTCCTTTGTGCCACCTGCTTAATTCTTTTTCATGGCCTCTCATTGACAGACTACTCTGCAATGTAATATTTGGGTAATGTGTTGTGAACACTACTGGAAAGTGGTTCAACTGGTAATTGTTGAACATGAAATAACCTACCCTTTGGTTTATCCCTAGAATGTCTGCTCAAATTCTGACATTACAAAGCGGATCAATGAAATCTGCAGAACTGCAAAATACAACGGCAGCTCTGCCGTGATCATAGAACACAACTAGAAATGCCAACGTTTATACGCTATAAAAATGTATTTTTTTTTATTATATAACGTGTTACTTGTGTTCTACTTTAGGAAACTACTGGAAGAAAAATGATTCTGTGGCATATCATTTAAATGACTCCCAACAGATTAAGAGGACACTGGATGCGTTGTTTTCCCAAAACATTCTGGTCTTTGCCTTCCCTGAACTATGTTTATGAAACAAAAAAACGCTTCACTGAACACAAGAATAATGTGAGCTGTCCATCTTCAGTGAAGAATAACAAGTTACATTAGAAATTGTTTCTATTTATGTATGGAGCACATCTCCCCCTATGAATGTTGTATACCTGCTTATTCAGTGGCGTTTTATAGATGAAAATGCTTTAAGCCAATTTTCTACATATAGTAGTTACTAATTATCACTGGTTAGTTTAACAAATCACAGCGGATAGTGGCACCACTGCTTTCCAGTGGTCGGGATTATGACACTTGGTGACCCCCTGCTCCCGTAGCCAGTGTAAATGTTGTGGGGGACGCACACTTTTTTGATTTACAGAAATTCTATATTGTATATATTTATTGCCCGCTTCAGACAGTATATAAAAAAGAGAATGCACACAATGCGCACCAGGGATTAGGAATTGTCATTTATTAATAAAAATACACAAATACTGAGGGGATCCAACCCCACCTCAGTAGCAAATGTTACACTGCTCAGATCCAGTTAAAACATATAAACCCTGAGATGTCAATATCCCTAAACAGTATAACACATATAATACAATAAAAAACAAATGTAATCGTTTTATATAAAGCAATAATCCAAGATGGTTTAAAGTGAAACCGCCATAGAGGACTATTGATACAAAAAGGAACAAATGTAATCAGTTAATATAAAACAATAATCCAAGATGGTCTAAAGTAAAACCGCCATAGAGGACTAACAAGGGCTGACAGGGGGAGACGATAACTCACACTGAAGCAGAAATGCGGGTCCACGGTGACTGTATGAAGATCCGGATCAAGGGCCCGCAGGGATGGAAACACCCCATGTGCTTCACGCAGGCTCCGTCTCAGCCTGTCAGCAAACACGCGCAGGATGACCTGTCGTGACCTCTATGCGTTTCGCACTACGTGCTTCGTCAGATTATTGTTTTATATTGTTCATATGTTTTAACTGGATCTGAGCTGTGTAACATTTGCTACTGAGGTGGGGTTGGATCCCCTCAGTATTTGTGTATTTTTATTAATAAATGACAATTCCTAATCCCTGGTGCGCATTGTGTGCATTCTCTTTTTTTGTTTTTCAGCGTGTCCTCCCCTCTTTTAGGGGGGGGATCACCTTGAGGTGGGAGCTGTTAGGGAGACGCTCCACACACGTGCAGCAAAGGGATTCTCCATTACTAATCACCTGTAGCACGAGCGCTGAACATCCTGTATTACCTGCTTTCAGACAGTATATTATAATTACAGATTCTGGTTTTCATGACCCCCATCTTTTCATTATATTAAAAAAAAAAATGTTTATCAGTGTAAATAGGGGAAAAATGGACACATTTGCATTTGGTATTTATCTGTGCACTTTTTTTTAGCTTCCATCCTTCCTTTTTGTTGCCTTTGTATCACATCTGTGGCTGGCTTCCTACTAGAGGTGTAAGTCCATAAGAAAGTATATTTCATTTGTTTGTTTTTTTTAATCGGTTTTAGCTGGAAGGGCAAGATGAGTGTTTTTTCTCAGTTAGACCTAAAACTGGAATCCCTATATAGAATGACTCCCTCAGTCTTTCAACCCTGATTGCTCTTTAGAAGCTGAAGACCCACACAGAATAGACACTGGTTTGGTTTCTTCCCCACATACTTCTAAACTGTTTCCTGGAAGTGATTGATTCAATATATTTAATTTCATTACCATACAGTACATCCACCGTGCGCTCCTCCAAACCGGACAACAAAATAAGATAAGCGCTTTTAAAAGATATATCCAATATAACCTTTTCATGAAAGAAATGTAAAGAATGTTGAAGTCACAGCAGCAGCAGCGATGTGCTGTAAAATGGGTATGAGGGCACTGTAATACCACTATTAACCAGCGCTGGGTTTGTAGGCATTTGTGGAGCTCTGGTAGTTATCCATTAAACTGCAATAGTGCTGATCAGGGAACCATGGCACAAACTACCATTGAAGTAATTTAATAAATAACTCCCATAGTAGCAAATAGTAAAGTAATAGATACATCTGCTGATCGTGTGGTCTCCATACTGTCATTTCTTTTTGTACCAGTTGCTTTAGGATTTCAGAAAAATAATTGTGTTTGTGATCACAAGGGATATTCTCCAACACTTGAAAACGTATTATGTATTACTTCCTGGTAAAACATTTTATATAACACAGCTCAAAGTACACATTTTTCCCCCAATGGACAGGCGTTACAATGCCTATTACAGTAATGAAAAACAATGATGCCCAATCACAGGGAATAATAGATCACAATGGTAATATATGTATATTATGTTTACCTTTTTATCCAGATGCATATATATTATTAGCATGGTTGTGAATCATTAAGTGATCTGGAGGTGTGAAATGTGTGTTCTGTTTTATTCCAGTGGTTTATACCCAAATTAGTGAGCCACCTTATTTCACAATGCAATGTATAAAGCAACGGGTAGCCAACTACAGTCCTCAAAGGCCACCAATAGGTCAGGTTTTATGGATATCCCCACTTCAGCACAGGTGACTGTCAATGACTGAGACACTGATTGAGCCATCTGTGCTGAAGCAGGGATATCCCCAACACCTAGCCTGTTGGTGGCCCTTGCGCACTGGAGTTGGCCTGGTATAAAGTCTGTGTAAAATATGTTTCAACAACTTTTGATGCATATCAACCCCATATACATGCAGCCACACCACAGATGCACTGTAAGAAAACAGCAATCTGCATGGTCTTTGCCTTTCTGTATTTTCATATATAACCTAATTGGAAGCGGTTCCTCATTGCATTAAGGTTTTATTTTTACGAAAGTTCAGACTAGATGTCCATGAGAGATTGGGCATCCCATTTATTACCTAGCACTGTGGTACACTGTGCCTGCCGTTATGTTTCACAAGCTGCTCTACACTCCATGAATGATCTACAATAACATGGATCACGAGCCCATATCTGCTGCCCAGGTGAGGTTATTCCACAGCCCTTCAAACAGAACTACTGTAGTTTACTCATAACTGGATGACAAGGAGCATCTAAAACATCATCTTCTAATGTACAGTCCAGAAAAGGAGACCCTGTAGTGCAAAAAGAGGAAAGCCAAACAGGAAATGCCCCATTCTGTTGAAGGAACTCACAAGATTGCTTCTAATCTAAAAACCAAAATAACAGCGGAGAAGGAACGGACAGCCACAGGATGTGATGTCTTTACTTCCTATATGTGGAACTCTATCGCCCACGTATGTTGGGACTCCATTTGTGAAGAAAAGTTGCAGAAAGCAAACTGTGTAAATCCACTTTAATTAAAAAAAAATGTATAAAACCCACATGCACTGGGCACTCACAAATTGGAAGATAGTATAGGGCGGTTGAGAGTACACCCGACTGAGCTGTGGCACCTCTGTCGCTCCGGTGTGTGCGGCTCATAGTCCGAATCCACTTCCGTGTCACATGTTGGAAAAACTCCTCTCACGTTGCATGAATTGATCTAGAAGACTACCTTAGCTTGCAGCAAGGCTCTCACACATTCACCCCTGATGAAGCTCTAACGAAACACATAAGGAGAACGTATGAGCCCAGCTACACAATAAAGCAGTATTCCAGCTGATCAATCTAAGAAACGAGAAAGGAGATATTCCATCACGTACCACTCAAGTGGATATGGACTGTTAGCCATGCACACACCGGAGCGAAAAGTGAGCAAGGAAGACACCTCCATCACAGCTCAGGCTGCGTCCACACACCCCCCCCATCACGCAAAACCTTAGATCACAAATCTCGCAAGTACAGGTGCGTGTGACGTCACACGCGCCTGTACTATGTCCGAGACCTTGGTGTAGCGCACTTGAGAGCACAACCGACTATCTTCCAATTTGTGAGTGCCCTGTGCATTTGTTTTTAGACATTTTTTTTTATTAAAGTGGATTTAAACGGTTAGCTTTCTGCAACTTTCCTTCACATATGTAGTCCGAAATACGTGGGCGATAAGCGTTCCACATATAGGAAGTAAAGTCATCCCATCATGTGGCTGTCGGTTACTTCTCTATTTGTAGTCCAAAGCCCAAAAGAACAACAATGTTGGGAGTTCCTTCAAAGGAATGGGGCATTCCCTGTTTCTCGATCCGATTACACTGTCATGTTTTTTGTCTTTCCAGTTTTATACTCTATTATAGATTCTCCTTTATCTGGACAATATATTTTCTCTCTGGGTGAGTATGTGAACCTCAGCTGGAGGGACAGATAAGACTTCTACTATTACTTTTGTATATACAGTATATGCATCAGTTATTTGTTGCAGAGTTTTAGATATTTTCCTAAAGCTTCTACTGTACTACAGCTTTCTCGTGTCTCCTTATAGATCAGTATCCATCATCAAGATAAACAATATGGTGCAAGGTACCATGGACTAAACTTAAACACGCCAGTGACCTTGCACACATGAATCTTGTTACTGTGAATATTTTTCTCCACAAGTAAACTTCTCCATCTGTTGTGTTTGCACGTTTAACAAAAGCTATATACTGTACAGTATATATTTTTATTAGAGATTGTATTTTCACACTTCATTATAGTTTACATAAGTCCTGTTTACACGGCTAATTTTCTAAATTTATGTTGCCGATTGTTTAATCCAAAACTTTTCAATGAGTGTGCATATGGCACAGTTGGTGTGCCAATAGCCATTATAGCTGCAATAAGTAGATCCAAACTTAAACTAATACAAATAGGGTACGTGCCAATTTCTTCTGATGCCTTACAGAACACCGCATGCTTCAGGCAAGTTTATGTATCAGTTAAACCACTAATTGTTGCAGTGGGAACAGGACCATTGAGCATATTGTCTCTAGCACAATGTATGCATGTAGAGAGCTGGTTAAACCAAACGTCAAGTTGTGGCAAAAGTAAACATGAAATGCAAAAACAGTTTAAATATTAATAGCACTCAAGAGGCATTTAAAGAATACAAAAATCCGCAGACCAAAAAACACAGGGGACTTTGTCACTACAGATTTTAAAAAGAAATTCAATTGACTCAGAGTAAAGTTATTTATTAAATCATGCACATCACATTTGTTAGTGCAAATAGTTTAATCTGTGCTCCAGAAATTCTATGGAACTTTTTATATCTTTACAAAATAGATTTAAAACAATTATTTACTTTAAAAAAATGTAATTCTGAAGTTCAGCATCTCAGAACAATATTTGCAATAACCTATATACAAGAGGTACCGAGTACCACTGGCATATGAGTGTTGTGGTTGGGTGGCTTGCTGTGATGGAAAGAATGGTGAAATGAAAGAGGGCATATCACTTTCTACAAGTCCCTTACATACTGAAGTCTCACACAGATTGAAAATCTTCCCCCCCAGCAAAACCAAATACCCTCAAGAAGAACTTTCACTGAAGCCCCCTTTCTATACCTCACAAAGCATATTACCCTATATATTCCTATGTACTGTAAACGATCATATAGATTTGTCTATTTTTAGACAGTCTTAAGCCAGTTCAAAGTCTCTACAGCAGTGGTAGCCAACTCCAGTCAAAGGTCACCAACAGGTCAGGTTTTCAATATATCCCTGCTTCTGCACAGGTGGCTCAAGCAGTGGCTCACCTGCGCTGAAGCAGGAAAATCTTAAATACCTGACCGGTTGGTGGCCCTTGAGGACTGAACTTGGCTACTCCTGGTCTACAGTATACAATTAAGCTGAAGGCAACATACTGTACTGCCTTGTTCTGCCAACTCTTTGTAACTGACACTAAGGGCTATAATCAGCCAAAGCAGGCGATCTGGCAGTATTTGGACGAAATTCGCAGTTAAGTTCAATACAGAATTTTGTCTGAAAAAGTCCTGATCTGCTGCTTGGGCAGATATAGAATAAGCCCCATTTAAAACAGTGGTTCACAGCCCCTCTCTTCGAGGGGCACGGCCATTCAAGATGTCTAGAATAACTAATGATTTTGCAAACACACACAAATGGTAACATGACTTTCGTATTGTTTGGTCTTGCTGGGGCACCATGATGATAGGAGTGGGAACCTTCTTAAAATGCATCTCGTTTTAGCACTCATTATGGAAAGAATTAAGCTTTTTGCACTTCTGTGGTGTTCATTACCAGGCATCTCTCTAAATCATAATGTATTGTATGAAGACCAGAGCGGGAAAACAAGAAACTGGATGTGTGGCAGGAATGATCTAGTAATCCCGCTTTTAAGAATATCAACCAAATCATTTGATTCCATTACTGTGAATATCTTGCACTGCAAAGTTGTATTCTTGTACTATGTACGCTGTAGTCATGTGGTTGGTCACAATAACAGATAATGAGATGCACATCAAAGCATCATGGACATTCTGAAAGCGCTAGTGATGCTGTAGCATTACAAGACAAAGGTGAGGAATGGGAATGAGTGATACTGCTAAATATTTGGAAACACTAACGTAAGCTTATATTGTAGTAGCATTCCTCTATACAAGGGGTGGCCAACTCCAGTCCTCAAGGGCCACCAACAGGTCAGGTTTTCTAGATATTCCTGCTTCACCACAGGTGGGTCAATCAGTGAGTGGCTGAGTCTTTGACGGAGCCACTGATTGAGCCACCTGTGCTGAAGCAGGGATATCCTGAAAACCGGACCTGTTGGTGGCCCCTGAGGACTGGAGTTGCATACCCCTGCTCTATAATCTCTGTAATGCAAATACCACAAGATGTGCTATCTGGTCATTTTTACCACATCTCTTATCTGATGGTAAACTAATTCATAATTACCTTACTGCTATGGCAACCAATGTAAAGAACGAGTGTGGATCTAACCCTCTCCAAAATGTTCAGCAGGTTGCTCAGATAAGAATTTGGTTTGACCACTTCTACAGACCAAAGGCCACATACATTTGCACTCAAAGGTGTTTTATCAAGAGCCAAAGAATAACAAATGTACAACAGTTCCATACATTTATTTAGTAAAGCTGTCTTGCATTTTTAGGAAAGTGTCACAAAAATGACAACTGAACCTTTATCACAATTTAAAAAAAAAAAAAAAACACAAAACCTATGTACTGTATATACAAAAATGGTCCTAAAACGTCACTTTGGCCCTTGATAAACTACCCAAACTGTTTTGATTGGTAAATGAAATCTACCCCTAGCTTCCCAGCATCGCAGTGAAATGAATACAAGTATTTTGCACCGAAAATACCTAGCTTATGTGCTGTTCTAAATCCCCATTACATTGCCTGCCAATCAAAGCTTATATAAAGACACAATCAATCTTTCTCCTCTGACAATTTAATATACACATTTCAGTAACATCAGTAAAGAGAATGGTTTCCTGGGTTTTTACCCTCCAAAAACACTTTGAATAAATGCAATACAATATATTACATTCAAAACGAAATAAAAATAATTGGCTGGATCACTATGTGATTGAATTGCATGGCTACAACAGGGGATATATGAACACAAACATCAGATGGTGCTACAAGTGCTGTGGAAATGTGAAGTGGTAGAGAATTTCACACACGCATACATACAACTCTTATGCTGGAAGATAAAATGAAACAGAGTTCCCATTAACGGGCACGGAAAGAGAGGTTGTCTCTTTAAAATGAGCTTGTGCCGGACAGCTCTGTGATAGATGCACAGTAACAGCAAAGACATATTTACGGCATGTATTAGATCAGAGACTGACAGGCCACTGCGTAGCCTTCCACTAATCCGAAGTGTGGGTTTCTTTTTTTTTTTGGCATAGGTATCCAATCATTTGAAAGGTATTTCATTTTAACCCTTTACAATGAGATTCTAGAGTAAAAGCAGGCACAAACCCAAACATCATAAATAATTTGGTACCAAGAAGCCTGCTTGAGGCCACCATAACAGTATTTCCAACCCCACCAAACTAATTTAAAAATTACATGAAAAATTGCAAGCAAAATGTTGCCTATAGTAGATAGAAGTCACACTTTTATTCCCCTGTTATAGACAAATACATATATATTACAATTTTAAGCGATGGCCCTACTGCTGTACTCTTTCAGAGTTTTGTGGTTTTGAAGAGGTAAAAAGGAAGATTAAGGATCTGTTTTGTTTTTTTGTCGTCTCCAACATGTAAGCAATGCCAGCTTTAATGGGGGACGGTACATGGCTTGGAAAGCAGCTTTTCAGGGTGCGCCTCTGGTGAGGCCAGGATACAGCATTACTGCAGTCACGGCAACCAGCGCTGCCATCACAGAAATCCAAGGCCACGGTCTCTGCAGGGGGAGAGAAGAGGTTTCTTTCAACTTCCATGAATGAGATAAAGCGCTCAGTTCCTGAGAGGCCCCCTGCTTCCCACCATCAAAACGACCTTGAGCTGTCATTGGCTTCACAATGGGTAACCCGATCCCCTTTAACCTGACTGATGGGTCTTTAAAAAAAAAAAACCCCCCAAAAGGATTTTGAAGCTTGATCATGGTAAAGCTACTTAATGAATTAACCTGTTTGTTGCTGGGAGTGTCAGGGAAGTGGTACGTTGCCATCCAGTGCATGCAATCTCTGGACTATTTGATCGTTTAAATACCATCCCAATTAGGTCTGAGCTGTAATTTGGAATAGAGATGGATTACTGCACTTCCAGCGGAGGGCTGCCAAGTACTGCAACTGTGCAATGATTCTTCAAATACACAGTCTCCTGCTTACCATATTCTGATGAGGGAGGGCCCAGGGGATTCCCTAGTTGGGCCTAAAGTGCCAATAAAACCCCATCTCCCACACGAGGGTGCACCATTGGTTAAAAGAAACTCCAGGAGGTAAAAAGTGTTAAAAGAACAGTTCATATTGCAGGATGTCTAAACGAGATCCAATACTACCACTACTATAACTTCTCAGTATCGTTTAGGGCAGGGGGTGGCCAACTCCAGTCCTCAAGAGCTAGCAACAGGTCAGGTTTTCAGGATATCCCTGCTTCAGCACAGGTGGCATAATCAGTGGCCCAGTCAAAGACTGAGCCATATGTGCTGAAGCAGGGATATCCGTAAACCCTGAACTGTTGGTGGCCCTTGAGAAATGGAGTTGGCCAATCAAAACTGAACCACTGATTGAGCCACCTGTGCTGAAGCAGGGATATACTGAAAACCTGACCTGTTGCTAGCTCTTGAGGACTGGAGTTGGCCACCCCTGGCCTAGGCAGTTAGCAAGAAACAGAGCATGTGACGCGAGACTTCCCGACACAGCAAACAGGGGGTAAAAGGAGAGTACTTTTCTCTCATCACATACTCCTATATTTTAATACATATTGATTGGGTGGTTCTTTCCACAAAATGTATAGACACTCGTGGTGTGCCACGCTCCCGTCATCTTTATTGATCCACGTTCGAGTATTTACTGCATTGCCGGCACAAACCAGACGGGGTGGGGGGGAGGTAGGAGAGAAACAAAACTTTAATACTTCAACAGTATTAATGCTTTAAGGAAAAGATTACACAGATGAAGCATTGAGAAATTAGGCAGGCTTCTTAAGTCGATTTACAATTGAATCTTGTAAAAAAGTACTAATCAATTAAAAAACGGGCATTACTGTGGGGATGAACCAAAAGCAACCGCTGATTTTCATGGGAAAATAAGAAAATACCCCCTTCTAACCAACACTACACAGTATCACCAATGAGTTATACACTTGGTCCCCAAAAGCATTTACTTAGGAAAAACCGCTACGCGCACAGAGGTGAAGGGAATAAGGATTCTGTGCGTGCCGGTTGCGGTCACTTCCACCAAGGGAAGTCCAACTCTCCAAAAACGTTCTCTCTATGGGTATCTCAAGGAGGAGAGTAGGGAGTGCCATCTATCAGTAGACTAGCAGTGTGAGTTAGATGCTGGAAGTGTATGTGGGAAGCAAGACCTTCAGGATCTCCTGGTCATAACCAGAAGGCGCTTTAATGAGGCTGTAAATGTGTAGTTACTCAGTACTGCTTAATAATGTAGTAAATCAGAATTAGCAGTTGAGAGTTGCTACGTTATCCTCTGCACACAGTTTTTTTGTCCAGCACTGCCAAAGTGTTGCAGGTGTACGAAATATTAAAGGGATTAAAGCTGGATGTACGCGGTGCACATGTCCTACCCGATTGAATCAGATACCAGTACAGCACTGCAGCACTTCTCAAAGCTTCTCTTACTTAATGCTAAACACAAATGAGTTATTAACAGACAATGAGGCACATGTTACATTGAACTTAAGTCAGTTTTTAGTACAGAAGGAAACAGACAGATGTTAGATCCGGGGCGGGCAACGCCAGTGCTCAAGGGCCACCAGCAGATCAGAGTTTCAGGATATCCATGCTTCAGCACAGGTGGCTTAATCAGTGGCTCAGTCAAAGACAGGGCCACCTGTGCTGAAGCAGAAATATTCTTAAAACCTTACCTGTTGGCGGTCCTTGAGGTCAGGAGTTGCCCACCCCTGTGTTAGATGATTAGTATCCCCTTTGGACATTTCGTTCACAAAAAGGTGGCATCTTGCGTGAAGAGCTTGCCGTGGGTTACTCATTCTGTGGCATTACCTTACCATGCACTAGTGTTAAAACGGATGGGACATGTAGGTGAGTAGTGAAGGACAGACATTGACCGAACAGTAGTGCTTGTACCTTTCTCTACCACAATAGGCCGTAACACCAATACAGGAAAGCCAGGACTAGGCCGAAGAAAATGGCTGGGACGGGTAGTGATACGGAAGGCTAAAGAAGGGAAGGGATATTAGAAATCATTTAGGTGCTAAAAAAAAAAAAATAGGTATGATTTTGATGGGTCAAAGCTTGATTTGAATCTGTTCAGTGCTATAGAAGTCTGCGGTACATTACAGTGCAGAATGCTAGAGAACTGAAGGCAAGATAAAAAGTTTTTTTTTAAATCAGGAAAGGGTCATTCAAAGTGACATCGAACACAATATTTGCCAAGAAATATCCACTTAAAAACTAATTTGAATCAGATTGTCAATATTTTAGGGTAATTAAGTTCTAAAACGCCTTGATGTTAATTGTCTCTTCTCCAGTTATGCTATTTAAAGAACACTGGACAGGTTGAACTTTTTTTAAATCGTTATTTTTCTCCTGTGCTTCTCCGATTTACCAAAAGTTTGCGTAATAACTATTTAACATCGCTTTAGGGATCAGTGGAAATGACAGGAACCTCATTTTCCTGCTTGTTTAACCCTTATCGAGCCAACTGAATTTGCAGTAGGCTAGACATGATACACATCACAGGAATGAGCATCTTAAGAGCTCAAGCTTTGCAGCTCTAGCCTAACTCAAGAAATAAGTTTTCAAGGGCTCGAATAAGTCACCGTCTCCAGATGTCTACCAGGCAAAGTATGCATAGTACATTATACTGTACCTGCATGGTTCAACTGTCTAACTCAGGTGTGCTCAACTCCAGTCCTAAGGCCTTCCCCACCCCCAACAGGTCAGGTTTTCAGAATAATCCCAGCTTCAGCACAGGTGGCTCAATCAGAGGTTCAGTCGATGACGAGGCTCTGATTGAGCCACCTGTGCTGAAGCAGGGATACCCTGAAAACCTGACCTGTTGGGGGGGGGGGGGGCACTTGAGGACTGGAGTTGAACACACATGGTCTGAACTACAACATAACTGGAGCAATATTAAACCAAGACAAACAGCCAAGCTCAGAGTCAAAGTTCAGCTCACAGTTTTGTAGTACAGAGATTTCCACTGTCCGTGTTCTTAATAAAAAAAAAATGCTACAAAAACTGATGTAACATGCAAAAATGCTTTTGACATGATTAAAAGAAGAAAGCCATTACAGCTCACAAGTCAAATAATATTTTCACGTGTTTATGAAATGGGCACAACTGTATATGAAATGCATATAGGTTTACAACAGAGCCACATCATTAGAAAATTTGGGTACCAGTGGATGGATTCAGATTTTGGTATTTTCAAACGTCTAAATTATGTTAGATGTCTTTCTCCAGAATTTGCTCATCAACCCATAAAGTGAAGGAGTGATTAGAAAGCCCCGATCACCTTGGTTAGTCAAATCGTAACAAGTACCCAGGAAAAATGATTCAGAGTTTAATGTTAACCCAACACACAAAACAAGAGGCATTGCATTTTGCTATGGAAAATAGAACAAAACTATTATCTGTATGACAGCATTATGAAAGAATCAGAATTGCTGCATGCCATATTTTTTCTGCACTATTAAAGTGTAAGATTGGGGATACAGTCATTGTCCCACAGAACAAAAGCAGACACGCTTCATTAAACTTTTGTGTAGTAATCATCATGCAATAAAAGGCACATCCACTGTAGTGTGGTAACATCCTACCGTACTTACATCAGAATTATGACTGTACCACTGTTTTTTGGGGCCTTAACCTGAGACACTGTTGAGGTTCACATCTACCTTCTACAAGACATTTGACCCCCAGAGAGTACTACAATAGGGCGTGCTCTGCTAGTAGCAGATGCATTAAGATTGCTTATTCCCATCATGTCACACCACCAAAAAATAGGCAATGGACTGTGACTAAATTATGCAATACATTTAAAAAGGTGAGCAAGTTAAGATGCCAGGTAAACCCAAACTGCACCTTCTACCCCTCCTGTTTTCTGCGAGAACATGTTTTCAGTGATTTCTAATCCCTATGTTGCCGGGTATTACAGACGCAGAGGTTGCTCATGCATTTTTCACCAAGACAAAACCATTTTACAAAATCCACGTGCAAGCTAATGAGTGCGCACAGGTCTTCCGCGTTCAAGCATGTGTCCCTTGGATGAGGCAGACAAGAATAACAAAATAAGCCCACAAAAGGACAACATAGAAACAAGGTATGGATTTTGTACATTTGTAGGTTGTCTGTTCAAACTCATTCATGTCAAAAAATCAGGAAAGATTTGGTCATTTACAAATAAACATGTAACAGAAGCAAATCACGTTATTTTATTTTTTATGGGATTTGAACCAGGGATCTGACCCTCCTTTCCAGCTCCAGGGACCTACAGGATCCAGAGATACATACTAGGGAAGTTCCTGGCGGTGATGCAAGGGGATTTAAATGGCCACCTAATAGAAAGCCTCAAACAATGCTGCGAATTCCTACTGGAGCGAGGGACCCACAAGATTTATGTGACCCTTTTGCTGCCCCAGGAGGGGCTTTCACACCAATCATGTCCCTGGTCTGGAATCCCAGGGAAGATCTTGAGAAGATCAAACTCATCCAATGTTTCAGTTGACCATGCTCCAAATGGTTCGTTTAAGCCCTGTAGAAATGCATTGGTCAAGCATAATGTTCACGGTCATCTCATTTGTAGCCCAATAAACAGCCAGAGAGGTTGGGTTACCAATAGTTAGAAGCGTTTCAGTAATAATACATTGTCATCCAACTCCCGGGTGCCTGCTAACCGCAGTTGCACATTTAGATGTCGCAAGTTTAACACATTGAAGGTTAATTTAATCTGTGGTGAGATAATGAACATGATCATCATCCTTCATCCTTGGAATGACATGATTTCTACATTATACATGGTCATGTTTTATTAATTTTTATATAAGATGAGGACAATACTGTATGCATGATGCATTAATAACCATAGGAAATTGACGACAGATGGTCATTGTTAAGTTGATTGAGACAGGTCACCAAATTCCTGCCCAGAGATCAAAGAAACATTATAATTCCCTCTTCGATATGGGGTTAAATATTATTAACCAGGATTTTGAGTACTCGACAGACTCTCTTATATGCACTGTAGGACACATTACTGACGAGGATTTAGCAGCCTGCATAATCATTAGTATAAATGACATGTTCTACCTTAGGCTCAGACCCCGTACTGCGAACACTCACATTGTTTCCTTTATCCTGCAGCAGCTTGAGGTCATCTTTACATTGTTTGAGCTCCTCCATGGTCGTTTGTTTTTCCTGTTCAGTCCTTTCAAATGTCTCTTTCAGCTCTGAGAGTTTAGCTTGGGTGTTTTCAAACTGGACACAGGAGAGGAAACATGAGTAATACCAATAATGGACTGAACGCAAAACCGACAGTTTGAACTTCTATACCCTAGAACTGGGGCGGCCAACTTAAATCCTCAAGGGCCACAAACAGGTCAGGTTTTAAGGATATCCCTTCTTCAGCAAAGGTGGCTAAGGTGTTGACTGAACCACCTGTGCTGAAGCAGGGATTGCCTTAAAACCTGACCTGTAGGTAGTCCTTGAGGACTGGAGTTGGCCACCCCTGCCCAAGAAAATAGAACGGGGTAAGAGAAAATATAATGGAAGAGGAGGGAGCAGCATAAAACCAAGACCTTGGAAGGTGAATTCACTTTGATGTTGGTTGTTAATCCAGATCATGTGTTTTAACAGGGAAATCACATGGCAGATTACTATTTTGGCAAACATAAACAAACTGATGTACTGTAAAATAACCAGCTGTATGTCGGGAGGAAAGACTTCTGGTAGTTTATCTGCAGATGGCCGAGTAGCTACATTAAGGAGAGGGGATATGAAGTATTGCATATCTGATATCCTTCGGTGCAAAATTACTACTGCATGGCTAGCAGGAATGGCAGAATGCCAATATAGTTTGTGGTGCAATGTGTTGGCTAAATCTATTTTCTACCATTGTATCTTCCCCACACCTCTCCCTCAGCACGTGCAGGAGATTTGCCTGACACAGCCTTTACAATGAGCTTCTGTGCAGTAAGAGGAACATACCTAAAGTGCACGGTTTTTCAGCTTACCTCTTGCTGAACAATGTTGACTCGCGCCTCTGCTTCTTTAAGCTGAGTCTTTAAGTTAGCCGCGTCTCGCTGGTTGTGCTCTTTCAAGGAGCCCATCTGGTTTTCAAGCTCTTTGCGGGTAAATTCAAGGACACTAAGGTCATTGGTGAGCTCTAGAGATTGCTTCTGAGAGCTGCAATACAGAATGATCAGAAAGCCTTCAGAAACGGTTACAAACGTAGTGAAAATGTTTAGGGAATTGCCTCGCCAATTAGTAGAAGGATCTGACTTCAAATGATCACACTTTAAATTCTCCTTCCCGCTTCCTGGATAAGCAGCAGTGTGCTCCCTACAGACAATGGGCATGTGTACCAAGAGGAGCTTTGCCTCAGGACACGCTGAATTCACTTGGCGTCTTTCAGCGCAGGAAAGCATCCTGTAGGAAAGCATCCTGTGGGAAAGCATCCTGTGGGAAAGCATCCTGTGGGAAAGCATCCTGTGGGAGGGAAAGCTCTGCTTAAATATGATTGGGAGGCTGGGACTCGCTAAGCCACGTTGTGTGGTATCGCACCACGATCCGGCGTTAACCACTACTGACTTGAAATGCAGTAAATGCCATATTAAGGTGTGGTAGCCCACGCCACGGCTGAGGGAATCCCTGCCCAAGTGCCTTGTTCCCTTCATCGGCGAACATTTCGTGCACCACAAATCACGTGCTCAAAAAAGTACTACTTAAAAGGATCAGTCCCATACAGGATCGAAGCGAACTATTCAATGGATACAACTGCGGTGACTGATCAATAAACACAAAATACATTTATTCCTAAATGGCTCCTTTTCCGTCAATAAGTTTCTTCTGCGTGAAGTAAAAGAATATAGATTTATTATGTGTGTATCCGAATGCAGTGCAAGTATTGTATAGCACTTAGATAGTAAGCTCTTCGGGGCAGGGACTCCTTTTCCAAATGTCTATCTTTATGTATGAAGCGCTTATTCCTATTATGTCGCGTGTATTACTGCTGTAAAGCGCTGTGTACATGGCTGGCACTATATAAAGCTATACATACATCGATATGCAGCAGAATATTCTTTCCTTACCTGCGAAGCTCCCGCTCGATTCTCTGACACTCTTCACTCAACAAAGTATTCTCCTTTTGCAGAGAAACGCACTCTCCTTCCAGGGAACGGACACTCCGTCTCAGCTCCTCCAACTCCACTGGGGGGGGAGGGGGGAGTGTCAACTCTGCATGTCCAGTGCACACTGTACAATGCACTTACAGAACACATTCATATCATGGACCACTGGTTTTAGCCCACAAAGTATCTCACACCTATGTTTAATTTACTCATAAAATACTAGACGTAAATATAATGTCCTCCTACTATTTCATCTTCTTCTACAGATCTCTAAAGGAGTTAATATCCAGGCAGACATTCAATTTTCAGAGCCAGGGGCTTGGATTTACATAGTTACATAGTAGATGAGGTTGAAAAAAGACTTCCGTCCATCAAGTTCAACCTATGCTAAATTGAATTACTGTTTACAAAGGACATGCGCATTGTAAGAGGTAGCGGATTATTTTCCGAGACCATTAGTTCTGAAACAATATCACACACAGAAACGGATATTATATCGAGACTGTGACTTTGGACCCTTGCATACTAGTAGACTATTAATCCAAATGTAACCTGATCAAAGAAAGCTATATATACATAAACATATTGCCATATTATTTATATTTATTATCCCTGGCCTATGTGAACAGTGCTATAATTACCTTGGCATTGAGCAGATTCTCTCCTCTGCTGTTCCTCCCGTTCATTACTCTGAGCTTGGAAGCTGGCCTGCAGGCTGACAATTTCCTTTTCGTATTTGGACGCCGTTTTGCGCCAATGTTCAAGCTCAAACCGCACCTCCTGCAGCTCGCCCTGCAGCTCGGCTACGTCCGTGTCCCGCTCAGAGGCAACCTTCTCAGACACGTGCTGGAGGATGGCAATCTCTTCCTGAGCATTCGCCAGCTCGTCCCGAGTGCTAGAGATGTCGTTCTCCTTCTGCTCACGCAGGGACTCGATTTCTTCCTGTAACCTGTGCAGTTGGGCTAAATACACAAATACGGTGAACAATGGGGAATAGCCGCATTCTGCATGTGTCAATACTAACAGAATTACCACCTGGCTTCAGATCAGCACATCGCATTAAACTTATTCAGGTTTGCGGCAGGCTTATAACGCTTTGGCCAAAGGGTTTAACTAAATAACCCTTAATCATGATAAGCATTTTATTTTAGTCTAATTGTTAGGAGCGCAGGAATCGTTTGTGTTTTTCTATATGTAAGGCCTATCTTTTTACCAGCAGCAAACTTCTATAGGGAGGAGCGCGGTAATATGTCTTACAGAGGCAATAGATTATTACGGGAAGTCCCACTTAAAGCTGCAGACCAAGCAATATCCTACGTGTGTGTTAAAAAAAAAAAAAAAAATCAGTTCTGTACCATGAGAAAATACTTGCAGCATTTAAAAAAAAATTTTTTTTAAACAACTCTGAATAATTTTTTTAAATGTATTTTAATATAACAAGCACTTTGTTTCTATAGCAACCATTTACAAAGTCACCTCCCCTTCCTATTTTGAAACAGGCTCCGACACACATCTTTTTGTGCCCTGCCCTCTCCTTAGGAGTGCACCAATTACATTTAGTGACTGCCTGGTCACATGATCTTCCCCACAAAACTTTGCGTTCGGTCTGCTTCTGCTGCACCCACAGCCATTTAGTGAACCCCCGAGCTGAATCGTCGCCGATCGATCACAGGAGAACGGATTGATCGCCAACTTAGCTAATTACTTATCATTCTGTGGATTGTATTGATGCGCATATCAATGGGGGAAAAAATAAAATGACCAAAAAAAATAGCAGCTTGTGCTCCTGCTTTAACTGTGTCAATGTTTCCTTTATTAATGTATACTGTATACTTTTATATTTGGACAACGTTGTTAAAAGCAACAAGAAAAAAGCAAATCTAAAAATATGACAAAATGTATATACCCCCTTTAGAAATATAAGATCTCTTCCGCACAGACAAGTATGAAACCGGAGTTAGATAAACGTTGCACTGTATTTGCGCAGCGGAAATGCTATACAGCGCGCTATACAGCGGGATGTTTCTGGGGACAGGACCCCATCGTCAGGTAGAGTCACAGTGTAATGCTTGGGACCTGAAATAGGGGTCCTGTGCACAGAAATATTGTGCCACTGTATATCGCGCTGTCGCTGCATGAAAAGGAGTAAAATGTTTATTTAACTCAAGTTTGTGTGCAACAGACCTGGTTTCCACTCAATGGCAGAGGGATCGCGGCCTCTCCCCTGCCAGCACCATCACAGAGTTCCAGGCTGGTTGTTACAAGCCGTGTGCAGAAATCCTGACTTTTCCTTACTATCGGAGCTATACAATAGGAAGTCTAAAAATAAATAAATAAAGAGAGACATGGCCCCTCATACTTCATTTATGCTCAGGGGTACTCCGATTCGTGGTGTCACGTTTGATGCTTGACGTATTAGGATTCACGGCTAAGCTTTTGGCTTCTGCTTTCTTGAGCAGAACGAACCAGCCTCCTCCAATGCAAACAGGGATCAGTGCTTCAGGGACATAAATGACAATTCAACCCATTTCCAGCTTTTTGCTTGTTTGTATCCTATGACCCACGCTCATTTTCTTTGCTTTTATGGATGCTTTTAGGGGGTACCGGTATCGCTTGCAAGTTCAAAGCTCCCGCATCACACGGGCCAAAAGGAAGCCACACTGGATGATGTCACAATTTCCACTTGGCGCGGAAGCTTTGAAAAGTGGCCATTAAGTGAACCCTATTAGCGAGCCTGAGTGGCTACGAGCAACCCCTATGGAGGTCAGTAGCTCTGGAAGCAGGGGGTCCCCGGAGCTGAAATTAATGGGGTTCAGTTCTGGAGATACCCTGCTTCAATCCTATGTAAAACATAAAAATAAAGAGCCCCGCTTGGATTGGTGTTTTAATACGCGAGTAACAATGAGCAGCGGGCAAACGGGTAAACTCGCTATGCACGTGATCTTCAGGTAACTTAGCTGGTGTTATAGGAGGTAATCACAGTACTGAAATGGAGACCTTTTCTGGATTCAATGAAATGATTGACCAGGGGTGACCAACTCTAGTCAAGGGCCACCAGCAGCCTAGGTTTTAAGGGCATCCCTGCTTTAGCACAGGTGGCTCAATGAGTGGCTCAGTCTTTGACTTGGCCACAACCACCTGTGCTGAAGCAGGGATGTCCTTAAAACCTAGGCTGTTGGTGGCTACTCCTGTCACGACTATTGCATACCTTGAAGATGCTGTATTTGCCTAGTGGACTCATCAACATGCAGTCTGTTGCCTTTTCTTTCTTCTTCCAAAAGCGCTGCAATGAAATTAAAAATACAAAATGAAATACAAATGAGATTTATGCAACCCTACAAAAAGAAAAAAATGTTTGCTAATAACTTTCCTTATTTTTTATTTTTTGTCATCTACTTGAACCGTTCAAGTTCACTGTTAACGGTCAAATGTATCTTATATTAGTGACTTCAAAGCTTCATAGCAGAGGTGGCCAACTCCAGTCCTCAAGGGCTACGATCAGGTCAGGTTTTCAGGACATCCCTGCTTCAGCACTGATTGCGCCACCTGTTCTGAAGCAGGGATTTCTTGAAAACCTGACCTGGTGGGAGCCCTTGAAGACTGGAGGTGGCCACCTCCGCTACACAACTACCCACAAAATATCTATCAAAACATGTTTTTGAAAGTCGAAAATGGACTGGAGTTTAACTTGATGTTTAGAAAAACATCTCTAAAAACTGGATTATAACATAGAAAGGCCGCAGGGCTACGGAACCACCGGGGCTTTTAAAGAAAAGTTTAAAATGAGTAAGATTAAATAACAGACCACTTAATAAACACGTTATACAGAACTGCGAGTACAACATTGCTTAATTCAATTGCAAGTTTGAACCGCAGATTATCGACCCCTTGAAAACTGGATAGGCTTCGACTAAACATTCAGATTTTATATTTTCTTCTTTATTTTGCCATGAAATTACATTGAGATGAACGTTAAAGTGCAGCACAAATTAATGCTGATAATCAAAAACCAGGTCTGGTATAAAGTGCCCAGGATTAATAAATGTTAGTTGCATGTTACATACAAGCCATGGAGCAGCAGGGATATACTATGTTTTCTATCAGCAGTGTTCTGTCTCCTATGGCTATGAGACCTTTGCCATAGTTCTTGTCACTGTGGAAAGGAACTAGCTGTCATTTAAGCCTGTTGCCTTAGCAACCCCGTCTCTGGACCCCAAGATAATGGTATATTCCTAGATCCCTGGCACTTGGTATAGTCCTGCCTTATTTCCTGGTGTAAGCCTTTTGCATCAGTCTTATCAAGCTAGCAGCTAGTGGTCTACCCCAATATTGCTCTCCCTGTGAATGCATTATTTTTTGTCCTAATGTATGCATTCGCAAAGTTTCTATTAATTTCTGTTTGTTTTCATAATAAAGTTTCTCAGAAATTCAAAAAGGACTACTTGCATGGAGGAGACTAGTTTACCTGTCTGTCAAGTCTTACTTAGCCCCAGGGAGCATGGTACAGAACTTGCAGCAGGCTATGAATCTCACCTTGAAGCTCGAAGCATTTTTGTTTACTCGTTTTGGCCAACTCCTGGGCTGCTACCAGTTCCTTGTGAATCTGTTGAATTTCATGCTTTGTCTCATTAGTCCCCGATTGTGCATGATGCAGCTCATCTGGCACGAGAAAAAGGAGTTGTGTTAGTTTAAAATTTGAGCATACGAGAGTTATGTCTTTTGGAATCTGGAAATACTAAAAATAAAAAATTGAATGGACTACAAAATATCTGGAAATATTAAGTCAAACATGTCCCTTTACAAAGCATTAGTAAGACCAGACCTTGAATATGGAGTACAATTTTGTGCACCACTCCTTAGAAAAGACATTATGGAACTAGAGAGAGTGCAGAGAAGAGCCACCAAATAAATAAAGGGGATGGGCAATCTAATTTACGGGGAGAGGCTAGCTAAATTAGATTTATTTACATTAGAAAAGAGGCATCTAAGAGGGGATATGATAACTATATACAAATATATTCGGGACAGAACAAGGAGCTTTCAAAAGAACTATTCATCCCAAGGGCAGTACAAAGGACTTGGGGACACCCCTTCAGGTTGGAGGAAAGGAGATTTCACCAGCAACAAAGGAAAGTGTTCTTTACAGTAAGGGCAGTTAAAATGTGGAATTCATTACCCATGTGATGGCAGATACAATATATTTGTTAAAAAAATGGTTGGACATCTTTTTAGAAAGGAAAGGTATACAGGGATATACCACATAAGTAAACATGGGAAGGATGTTGATCCAGGGATTAATCCGATTGCCAATTCTTGGAGTCAGGCAGGAATTAATTTTTTCCCACCTATGAGATATCACTGGATGATATGACACTGGGGTTTTTTGTTTGCCTTCCTCTGGATCAATAAGGAAGTATAGATATAGGATACAGTATCTGTTGTCTAAATTTAGCATAGATTGAACTTGATGGACGTATATGTCTTTTTTCAAACTCATCTACTATGTAACTATGTAAAAAGTAATAAAACATCTAGTTAACCGTGGCAAGACCAAATGTTCATTTGTAACACCACTGTCACTTCTCTGCAGAATAAAAATACATAATTGATCTTGTATAAAGCTTAATAAAATACAGCGCAAGCTGTGGGTTCCATCTTATGAAGAGTAACCGAGACAGGAGAAGACCAGACTGCCACAGTAGGGAAGGAGAATTGAAGAACAGTAATGAGAGGGGGATAAGGTTTAACCAATTATTAGAGAAACAGTCAAAGGTGTGAGCCACAGCAATGGGTACAAGAGAGCCACGGAAGTGGGGAATCACCGTGGCACTAATTTAAGGAGTGGGGCGTTGGCTTAAGGAAGAATTTGCATGCATTGAAAAATATTCCCTGAAGAGGAAATGGATCCAGAGAGAAGTGTGAGCCATTTCAAAAGACAGTTGCACTGGGCAGAGAACTCAGGGAAGGAGAGGAGTTGGCGTTTGTTTATTTGGTTAGGAGTGTTCCTGCTGCCAATTTCAAATATTTCATCAATGACTATAAAATATTGCTCTGATTTGCAACTTACCCAGGGCAAATCTATTAACTATTTGCACTGTCTTTTCAATTTCTGAAGACTATATTTCAAATTCTTTATTTTGTGGTACTAGTTTGAGTCAATAAGCAACACCGCCTCTTGTAAAAAAAGCCAGACATTTATTTGTGATAATAAAAAAAAAGGGAAAATATGCACTGAAAGACATAAAATGAACTGTGAAAGAAATATAATTACTATGCTTACCTTTTAATACAGATACTTTATGAAGTGGTTCGTTAAGCTCTTGCTCATCCATTTGGCCGTCTGTATATAAAAAAAAAATATATAAATGAGAATAAATGAAAAATCGCTTGAAATGTAGCTTTTTATATGGTTTTTCTCCCTCCAGCAAAAAAGAGAGGTACATGAGAATTTTACCAGCTGGTGATAGGACCTGAAAATTGGTCATACCGTGAAGTGGCTGCAGGCTTATAATGCTTTCGCCAAAGGGTTTAACTAAATGACCCTTACTCATGAGCAGATTAGCACTGAAGTATTGTACTATACAATATGTTGTGTCACTTCGTATGTGGCTATGGGCCTTTCTGTTTTTGTTAGCTTCTTATATAATCAGGGTTTATGGTTCCAAGAGACCCCTGAACCCAGAATCGTTACTCAGTGACATTACGAGGCTTAGTAATTAGTCATTAGAGTTGGTATTGACATCACTTGTGCTTTGCATCTGCCTAAATCCTGCTGAATTAGGAGCGTCTCAAGCATTGGACGGACTCACTATTAGCCAGGTAAGACGAGTCTTCACATTGTACTAAAAGAACATACACCTCAACCCCTTACAACACTGTGCTTGGGGTCCAAAGAATCACATTGCGCAATAAGCGGATCGCGTTAGAAATAATGTGCAATTGTATGCATTGTACAATAAAGTATTTAAGACACCAATAATCGTGTTGTAAAGTATTCATAAATACGAAAATTGGGAGCCACGCTTGCATCGTGTTATAAGCGGATTCGCGTTGTAAC
The DNA here is from genome assembly GCF_040206685.1 of Ascaphus truei. Lineage (NCBI taxonomy): Eukaryota > Metazoa > Chordata > Amphibia > Anura > Ascaphidae > Ascaphus > Ascaphus truei. Next base: position 36,742,060 of record NC_134499.1, read on the forward strand.
GAGGTTGAGCTGTATTGTAAGTATGTACACATGTATGTATGTATGTATGCATGGCGAGAAAGAGCATGTAGAAGGACGGAGCACTCGCATTTATATTCTTATCCTGCTACGGGGGCTTGGAGACACCAAAGGTCTGCAGTAGAGAAGGAAAGGCAGCGCTCGAGTAGATATTTACAGGGGGTTTATGAAGTTTTGGTCTTCTACAGGGATTTTTCTCAAGATAATAAACTCCCTGTAAACACCCATGTGACCGCTGGTTTGCCTTCTGTACTGCAGAGAGAGACAGAAACACAAACACCCATCATTTTAATAACAGTAATTCACTAAAAGAACGATTATTTACACAAATGAAAAACACTCACCTGTAGTGTCGTCACTGCTTTTTTCTTTGCTTGGGCTGAGTGTGTCTGATAAATCTGTATCTTTCACTTCTGCCGGACTCTCTACAAAAACAGTAGAAATGCAATAACAACCAATCTCATTTGTAAGACGTTTATGTATCCAACGGCTTCCACAATGTAACCAAGGATTGGAAAGCAGGATTTGCACATGTACCAACGAGCACAAGGCTTCTCACTTCTTTATAAGGCTATTAGACCACAGATCCCATAGGCAGTGGTGACAGAGCTTGAACTAAGAGCTAGCAGCTGCCTCACTCGCATAACGAGGGCTTTTAATTAAAAGCACAGCTGTACTTCTGCCAGTTGGAATAAGACGACTCTTGCGTGCACTGTACAAAACAATCTACTCTAAACAGGATAACAGAATAATACAGACAATGCTGGGAGGCAAGCAGTCCTGAAAGATTACACAGGAGTCTAGCTCTTTTTCAGGAATAGTTTATTTTTTTAAATAATCTGTTAAAAAATGGATAGTTGAAAAGGTATATACAGTAAATGACAAGGATCCATAAAAATAGAAATATACAATTAATGCATATATCCTCTAAGTATACAGCATTTCCTGGCCGTTATTAGCGTAAAGCTCAACTCAACAGGGGCGTTTAAAAGGCAGGTGGTTTTGCCCGGCTTTTACTTTTATAGTTATACAGCAAGTTCACAAGATATTACATATGTTTGCTTGGGAGACTATCGCAGTTTTACCCATCATAATGTCAATGCTTCTCTTAGACCAGGGGCGGGCAACTCCAGTCCTCCAGGGCCACCAACAGGTCAGGTTTTAAGGATATCCCTGCTTCAGCACAGGTGGCTCAGTCTTCCACTCAGCCACCTGTGCTTAAGCAGGGATTTCCTTAAAGCCCGACCTGTTGGTGGCCCTTGAGTATTGGAGTCTCCCACCCCGTCTTAGATAGTTGTACTATTGTGTTATAATATGGGTATAACAATACATGGTCCTAAAAATAGTAAGTGTTTTTCATATTTGTAACATTATTTCTTCAAAAAGGGTACATAACATGATAATTGTTCATGCTCCAAAAAGATTTGCTTCATCATGGCGTACCATTCCCTGCACACTGCTGCCCCGTCACCACTCGTGGTCTCTTAAAAGGCTATTTTTACAAAAGGGTGACTCCTGCATAATGCTTATTAAAAGAAATAGAATGCATTGACACATCCTAAAAAAAAATAATCGCTCTGTAACGGAATACTTGTAAGACTATGTAATGTAATCGTTTGGTATTATCTGCATTCTTTGCCAAATAAGGGCTCTTATCTGTTAGTACAAGCCATGCCTAATATCTAAAGCAGCTGGAAAGGGACCACTGCCATCGATGCAACACATTGCACGTGTCCACAAACAGTGGAAAGGTCTAAATAAAAACAATCCATCTCCAGCAATGAGCGGAGTGATAAGTATTTAAAGTAAATAGATGGTCATTTTAATGGCAAATTATTCCCTGGAAAGGAGGCATTCTAAACCATAGCTGCCAACTGTCTTCTACCGTGTTTGTTTAGAGATCGAGGGGGACACGATCCGCTGCCACCTCGTTTTAAAGAAGCTGGGTCAGGGAAGATGGAGTAGTCATAGCACACAGGGGAGAAATGGAGACACACAAAACAAGACAGGCCAAAAAGACACATGGGACAAAGACTGAGAGGCAGAGGAAGGTACAGGCTGCGAGACACAGGAGGATGAGTGGGGGAAACAAAAAAGCTGAGAGCGCAGTGAATATGGGTAAATGGTGATCTAAAATTTGGGTGCACGGTACCGTGATTATCACCATTTAGGACCGCAAATATTGGATTTCTTTAAAAAAAATATATATATATATATATATATATATATATATACTGTTTTAATGTGCTATTCACCAGGAAACTCAGTACTAGAGCACGTATAGGAACTTAGGGAGGATAGAACTGGGACTATAGGAATTGTTACAGGCACAGTCCCTGCTCCGTGGAGCTTACAATCTATGTTTTTGATGCCTGAGGCACAGGGAGATAAAGTGACGTGCCCAAGGTCACAAGGAGAAGACACTGATTTCCACGCTTCACACTCGGGGGCCTAGTTTACAGCCACTCCTCCAGTACGATATTGGTGGTTAACGATAAACATTTTAACTTTAAGGAACAATTTGGTACATTTTGCTAAACAATTTAGAATGCTCTGTTGGCACTCGGGAAAAAAACGACCTTACGTTAGGGTTAATTCTATTCCCTAAGTAAAATCAAGTCATTTATGGGTTAGCTAGGGCAAAGTTATACTAACACTCCAGGGAACTCTGAAATGAAACACTTGTGAGGCAAAGGAGCACCGTTATTTAACTTTAAATAAATCAGAAACTATTACCCAATCAGTGTCTCCGGCATATCATGAGTGCATAACAGTTAACGGGGCAGCCTTATCATTTATACACAAGTGCTTTCCTCTTGCAGTACCATGTATGGGTAAAAACCATGGGTGCTCAAATCACTTTGGAATGGATTTCTGTGAAGGAGGAGTTAGCTGCAGCTAGCAACACAACAACCACACAAAGGACTGCCAACATTTGTGTCACTTTGGAAATGTTTAACCATCTGCATCCAGGAAGAAACCATCTACTGCAGTGGTGGTCAATTCCAATCCTCAAGGGCCACCAACAGGTCAGGTTTTAAGGATATCCCTGCTTCAGCTCCAAGACTGAGCCACTCATTCAGCCACCTGTTCTGAAGCAGGGATATCCTTAAAACCTGACCTGTTGTTGGCCCTTGAGGACTGGAGTTGGCCACCCCTGTCAAAGAGCAGAGCAATAAGCTGTATAAATAGAAATGAGATTCACAGGTCTGAATAATTTCATTCAGTTATATACAACACTAATATTTAATATTAATTTCAGGTTTTAAGGATACCCCTGCTTCAGCACAGGTGGCTCAATCAGTGGCTCAGTCAACGACAGCCATCTGTGCTGGTGGTCCCTGAGGACTGCAGTTGGCCACCCGTGGTCTAAACGAACTGCAAGATGTAAGTGGATTCCTGCAGTGCCCACAAATTAACCCCTCTGGCAGAGAAAGGGTTATGAGGTCACATGCAGCTAAAATGAGCATTAAAATGTCAAGTTAAATCCAATTTAAAAAAAACAATTAATCTTATGATGAGACTTTCAGGTTCATATTGTGTACGGCAGCATTCAGACATACTAAACACCACATTTCTGGTAATTAAACAGTTATGCGTTAACCATCCAGTCAATATTGGCCATAAAAGGCATGAAAAGCAGCTCCCGTCACTCAATGGTTTCATCGCATGACATCTAATTACTTCATGGATTTCTGTCGTTTAATTTACAAATACAGTTTTTTTTATTCATATGTTATTGATTTTGTAATATAGTCTTTAAACATACAGCAATGAGTACACACACACACACACACACACACACACACACACACAAAAGTGGGGGTGAGGGTATCGGGGAGGGAAGTACAGAAAATAGAAAATTAAGAGGGGGAGGTGGGGGGATCCAGGGTTTGTCAACTCCGATCAATGGTACCATTACATTGGTATGAATTAACAAAGATAAAAGCTTCAGAGGTGCAAAGTACGGTTCAGGTAAACCCGGGTAAGACTGTGTCCGGACCACACTATTCTGGTGGGTTACAAGGGCCCTACAGAATCTCTGGCAGGTTTTGATTCTATGTAATCGTGGCTGATTCAGTAGCCGTCCGCTGCCCTTTATAGGGGCGAGGTGGCACAAACAGGCTGCGGATAAGATTTAAAGCAAAACGGAGGAATCGGCCAGTGTCTGGGGCAGCTGAGCCTCGGATAATGGGATATATAAGCCATGGCTGCCACACCCTCTGGAACAGGAATCCTTGGAAAAGCTCGGGGTTCTTAATGGCTGCGTTATGAAGGAGTAAAACTTACATTTCAAAATGGCAAAATACAGAAAAAAAACAGAAATTGGTGCAAACTAGATATGGTGATTTTCCTACTGGTACCAGTTAAAAGCATGGTCAGCATAAACAACTCATTTGAACTGAACGATTAACTTGCAAAGTACATGTCAATAGAGATGCCGTCTCTCCACTAAGGATATGTGCTACAACTAGTGAATTGTACGGTGACAAAGCACTTACAACACACCCACTATAAAGCACATACAAAGAACCAGAGGAAAACGCACACATTTTGCCACTATACCTTTTAAATGCGGTGTTTCTTCCACAGCTTTGGTCAGGTGTCCCTCGTCTATAAGCTTGTCTGCCAAATAGACCAAACGTTAGCATGCAGAGTCAAATGAAACGCATTTCCTACAACACATGGAAGTAAAGCACATTCCATGACCTTATTTAAAGCAGGGATAAGGCCAGCCCCCTTCTAACATGTTTGATAGAAAACCTGGTATCAGAATGGTACTCAACCCTGGACAGGATTTCTGTTGCACAGCTATACACCACTATAAAACAAATATTCCACATTGTATCGACTCCTGGTCCGCCTGAGTTACTGTGCCAGGCAAATATCAAGGGCACGAGTGTGCAGTGGCATGATCAATTCCTTTGTATAAGGCAATGTATTTGTATATGTTTTAATTCCACTTTTGATCAACAAGCAATTTCCACATTTCTGACAAATCCCGATTGCAATTAAAAAATTAAAAAAAATCTTGAACATAATGTAGGCTAAATGTTCTCAGAGATGCAAACATTTACAATTCACATGAGAATCAGATTTTAACGAGTTACAAAGAGTAAACCTTTTTCAAAATGTGTATTTTTTGGTGTGATTTTGACAAGTAGACACTCAAATCCCTCTTTAGCCTCAGCCCAGAGCAACCACTTAAAGGAAAACAGACACCACATCATTGGGTTACAATTTCCACAGCCTTTAACAAATCAACCAACCGAAAAGTGTGTACTGGTCAGATGAGCACCGTACCAAAAGAAATCAAAACAATCTCAAACCAATTTGCTCTCTGCTGCTCCTGGCCCAATAACATCCAGTAAACCTCCCTTCAGGAAACCCCCAGGCCCACTGCTCCTTGCTGAAAGCAGAGACTGCCTCCATCAAATTCCACCATTAAACAATTGAAAACCGTAACCCATTGAACCTCTCTGACCAGTCCAAGTTCCTTCACAGCTGAGGCCAATCGACACCTCAAACTTGTCTTAAAGTGCCTCGAAGCCTCGAGGTCCACTCTGACTCTTCCTGTAAATTCATATTGAAGATATCAAGTGCAATCTGAGAGTTGGATACCATCCTCCCAGTGAAAATGATTCCCATTCTCCAACTAGCTGTGCCAAAGGGCTGCAATTCCCAATTCCCACTAGATCTGCCAAAATGCAGTTTAACTGCCTCTGGCATCTGGCCACTACTTTAACACAGCCACCTCATATGACAACCTGGGTATGATTTCAGACCAGACAAAAACTGCCAACAGAAATACTAGATTTCTAGAATACAAGATCCCTCCTTACGCCATTAATCAAGTTTACAGACATAACCTGACCCATATCATTCCCCTCAACATGAAGCATATAACGTCTGGTGCCATTTTCAAACATTTTTGGACATCAGGAAGAGTATGAATCCAGTGCATTCCATGTGGACCCACCCAACGTTCCCCTTGTAACTCCAGGAGTTTCCCATAAGGATGCGATTCAGCTCTGATCTGTCCGGTGGACATAAAAGTCCCCACAAACCCAAGCTCTGAATGTCCTTAAACCCGACAAATGAACACTAAACACAACCTAAAAAAATAAAATAAAACCCCCACCTCAAGAGAACTAGCAACTCAAAGTCTAACATACCTCTTTAAATGCCCAGATTTCCAGCTACTTATCATATGGATAACCATCTGTTCCAACCCCAGACCCCAACCTCCAAAGCCGCAAAGCAACAGGACAAAACCCCCTGTCCTAAGACAATTCCTGAAGACATTAACGAACTGGAATCTGGTAAGAAGGAGCCCATTTCCATGCACCAGAAGAGGACCTGAAACAGTCGGACACAAACCTGTATACTCATTTAGCAAATTGCCCCACCCCCTAACCTCGATCCACGCCCCTCTACTCAGCTGATCTGTAAGATCAGTGTAAGAGGAACATAAACCGAAATTCCTTTAAACTAATATCCTCTCACTGAAGCACTAATGAGTTCGTCTACACGCAAAAGCACAGAAGATCAATACAAAAGCAGCACTTAACTTCTATTTGAAAGTTGAAAAACAATCCTGCTCCAGTGAACTAAATAATAAGTCCAGCATGGCTGGCGTAAAATGATCCCACTTATCCTTAGACACCACTCTTCCTACAGCTGGCCAACAGCTTATTTCCAGAAATTGCTTGGTAAAATACCTGCACCCCAATTCCCCCCCCAAAAAGGATATCGCGGCTAACAAACGCTCTACCAGGGTGACTGAGGCATTGAAGCTAAATATGGTAAAACAGGGCTCAAAAAACATCATTCTCAGTAGGATGAATAAATCGGTCTTCTCCTCTTCCTTCCCACCCCACCCCCGTAGTGACATATACCTCACTGCATCCAAGACCACAACACCCTGGAGTTTATTTAGTGTAGAGCCTACGTATTTCCAGGTGGCACTGCCACCACCAGTTTCTTCCGACATGTTTTACTCAATCTTTTGTTATCGGAACAATTTATACATTTGTACTGTATATGGCACCAAACAAATATCCACATCAGATAAATATACTGATTTGAAACCCTGCTTCTCCATTTTATTAATTTTCTCAAGAGCAACAGGAAAGAAGGATAGGCATCATCCCCACAGCTAGGACCCGCAATCCCAGTTCTGCCTTCTTAGTCTCCCGCTGTCCCTGGCAAGCAGTTTAAGTAGGGGAGTCACTAACTACCTCTTAGTGGAGCTGTCAAGAATTCCCAGCAAAGTAGAACTCATTTCTGCAGAACAGATTCCAAGTATCATCTTAGGCCGCGCTTATAGTGCAGACGATGCAACGTCGCCCGAAAACAAATACATTGCCGCCGCGTGCGCTTATTGTGCGCGCGACGGCGACAAAGCGACGGAGCACCATCACAGAAACTGGAAGCCGGCAAAATGTGATTTTTCAAGGGCTGTCGCGTCACGTGGCGGCCCTTGAACAAATCAAATTGCTGGAAACCTGCGACCCCGCCTCCCGGCGAAACAATTTTCGCCAGTGGCGAAGGGTGACGTCACCCGCCATGTCGCCATCGCCGGCACTATAGGCACGGCCTAAGGTAGGAGAGGCCAACTCCAGTCCTCAAGGACCACCAACGGGTCAGGTTTAAGGATATCCCAGCTTCAGCACAGGTGGCTCAATCAGTGGCTCAGCCAAAGACTGCTCCAGCACAGATGGCTCAATCAGTGGCTCAGTCTTTGACTGAGCCACTGATTCAGCCACATGTGCTGAAGCAGAGATATCCTTAAAACCTGACCTGTTGGTGGCCATGGACTGCAGTTGGCCACTCCTCGTCTAAGGGGTCCACTGACTAAAGTGCAATAACCATTACAGAAGTGAATGGCGATTAACAACTGATATTAGCTATTGTCATTTACAGAAGATGGACCCAATAATTATCTTAATACGGACAATGGGTGTCCGAAAATGGAAAGTGAAATAACAAAAAGGCACAGTCCAACTTAGACGGTAAAATAACTACACAAACTGTGTTCTGGTTTGACAGATAAAACAAGAGCACTTCACAGGGAAATCTAGATTACCGCTACATTGTTTCGTGAAGTAGCTATGACCCCAAATGTAGCACACAAAAAGCAACAGTGTGTGTCAAATGTGTATGCTTCGTTAATGTGATTTCACAGTTCGACTTTCCACCTAATATTTGTAATCCTGTTAATCGTTATGAAACAACTGGTACGAGATGAAATGTAGACGGCATGACATGGTGAATGTTTGGAGTTGCCAAGGAGGACTGCATCTTTAGGATATGTTACTTCTCAGGACAAGTGTTTTGCAACAGCATATGTTAAAGACTTCTTAGGAAAATATTTGGCATCGCACCTTATTGTTTTTGGATGAAATACACAGATCCATTAATGGTCAAAAATGATGAGCCTGCTTAGCATGGATTTTCTAAACACTGACACAGAATTTGCCATTAATTTGAACAATTCTATGTTACCCACGTTTTGTTTGAGGAGGTAGCGCTAGTCAGCTTTTTCTCTAGCGCTATGTTATATAGTGTAGTAAATGAGGTTGAAAAAAGACATACGACCTTCAAGTTCAACCTATGCTAAATTTAGACGACAGATACTTTAACCTATATTTGTTCTTACAGTATATTGATCCAGAGGAAGGCAAACAAAAAACCCCAGTGACGTATCATCTAATGATATCTCATAAAGGGGAAAAATAAATTCCTTCCTCACTCCAAACATTGGCAATCAGAGTATTCCCTGGATCAACATCCTTCCCATGTTTACTTATTTAGTGTATCCCTGTATACTTTTCCTAAAAATATGTCCAACCTTTCTTTAAAGATATGTAGATATGTAGATATACTGTGTGGCAACAGTGCTATTGAAACTAATATTCCGAATAACACAGATATATATCGTCATCTGAGGAACAATGTCACGTGCGTCACAATGTCTGTACATGGATAAATCAGAGCATTAAAGATTTCATAAGTACTCTGACGCTATCATGCTGCTCTGATTAACATATCGCATTGTACACCTGCCTAACTCTTCGGCACAACTATTCCATGTCATACAATTGGGCTGATGTATTAAGATCAAATGTGATCATTGTTGTTTTTGTATGTCAACATTTTAGCGCTAAAAAGTAATAAACACAAAATGTGCGTTGTATGAAGGTCGTTATGCGACTTTATACACTTAATGAAATATGACAATGCACATTCACAAACAAAAAGGATCAGCATTATCTCATTTAATATTGTGTCACACCTACATATCACCGTTGTTGAGGAAAAAGTAATTAACTACACTCTTTGAGTACCGAGGAAAAGCCGATTAAATGTTCTTTTTGACAGGAAAAAAAATCTGTATTTAAAAAAGGAATGTATTTTGATATGACAAGTTCTGAAGATTTGGTTTCTTTAATTAGTTTTCCAATAGAAATGAAGAAATTTCATGTCAGGAAATGCATTTTGTGCTTTTTTTTTTTGCCAAAAATGCACTTAATGAGTTTTACCTCTACAACGACGAATTGGGCCATTAAAAAGTTTTCTAGCACTTCCACATTTGACAATCCAAAGATATTTCATATTATTTAAAATGAACAATCCAAATGTAATCCTGAAACGATCTCTGAACAGCATAGAAGAAAATATACACAGTGCATGCCGCTTCAGCGGCCGATCAGTTGGGAGCGCACACCACAGAAAATAATTGGGCAGTAATTCTAAAAGGTGCAGCGATCAGAACGCAGTTACTCAAACGTCTGCTATAGCAGCACTCCGGAGCACGGGGAAAACAGAAAAAATACTAGATGTTACATAAAATAAGGGGAACATTTAACAAGAGAGGTTTGGGACCTTGCAAGTGAAATATCCAGCTGAAGCCTTCAAGTTACTAAAAAGTTACCCACAAGCCAAGCTAGTGAGACGGTTATAGTAACTTCCACTCATTCATTCAGCCCATCACCTGCTCTCTCTAGGGAAGCTGGTCTTTTCAAAGTGGTGATATATAATACCCTAAAGCGTTGGGGTGTCTATTACATTACAGGCTCTCAACTTTTTCACTTTCCATCCTAGACATCTGCTTCCAAGCTTTAGACTTCTCTCTATAATGTCTTCATCAAGACTCCCCTCCCCCAAACAAACTTATACACTAAAAATTGGTGTTGGAATGGTTCGTTGCGACAAAGTGCCAAGTTACGATTTCTGTTAGCTGCACAACATACTGAGCTGGACACATCGTGCACCAAAGAATCCCGATGAATCATAGCATGGGAAATCCGAAACCAAGGGACTTATCAGTGACGCACAAATAGACATGAGCCCTAGATCATGGTCGCTGCTCAAGTCAACTGGCTAATTATCCCAGGTCGTAAAGAAACAAAAAAAGGCAGAGGACGAGACCCTCACACAAATGACTCTATAGAAAGAGTAGGAACACAAATGTAGAGGCTATGCCTTCAGACAGAGGATAAGGGCATACATAGATATAGTGAAACGCTGGGCATCACAATTACTTGCACAGAATGAACTATGGGCTAGATGACCATTTGCTGGATAATTCTGAGCTCGGTCTGACACCAGGGATACAATTAAGTTAATTACTGAATGGTTTCACATTAACTGCAACTCCACAATACATATTACCAAGTGGGACAGCATTGAAGGGAGTTGGAGAGAAAAGGGATGATCAGTTCAGTGCATTTGCAAGCCAAAAATCTCTTTGCATGTTATCAGCCATCATGTTAATCTGATTCAGCATTACAACCCCCAAGCAATGTGTTACAGCCTTCTGACTTAGAAGGGGGCTTCCCTGGATCCTAAAGCGGCAATCCATGCCGTTGTTTCCTTTCTTTCATTGTTTTACGTTGGATTGAAGCAGGAGGTCTCCGCAGCGGAACCCCATTAATTTCAGCTCCGGGGACCGTGGTAGTAGTAGTAGGTGCAGGTAGCGGCTCCAGGGTTCACATTATCAATGGTTTTCAAAGAACCAGCAGCCTGTGGGCCAATAGGAAGCCGTGATGTCACCCGGTGCAGCTTCCTATTGGCCCATGTGATGCGGGAGCTTTAAAACTGCAGAGAGATACTGGCACCACCTTCCTAGGTATCTCTGAAAGCAGGAGGTCCCCAGAGCTGACATTAATAGGGCCCAGATCCAAAGATCCCCTGTTTTAATCCTGTATTGAAGAATGAAAAAGAAAAAACGGGGGAAGAAATAAAAAATAAAAAGACGACAGGATTGCTCCTTTAACACTGCATAACTTCTAGAATTGCCCACATTAGCCTCATTCTCACTAATATTGCCCCAATTTCACAGTCTGTGTCTATGGACTTCTGTCCCTTTCCTGCTATAAAGTATAAATATCTGGGCGTTATGCAAACTAGAAGAATATTTAACTTTATACAAATTGCTTATAAAATCGGACAATTGCAACCAACATGACACGATACGGACAATGAAAGTGCTTGTTTTACGACATAAAAAAACAAGTGGTGTGATGAATGACCTATACTTTCTGTGGCATTGAATGAACTGATGGATAAAAGGACAGTCCCCACCACTCTTTAAAAGAAAGTGTTCTAACGAAAGAAACGCCTTTAAGTCCATGCATCCCCCTGCTTCCTCAATACATCAGCACTATAGCTCACAGGCTCCTGAGCACAATTACCTGCTGTCGGCATACTACACCACTACGCCGCAATTCATGTAACAACTCTGTTACAGTTCATCACAATTTAATTGTGTGGAGTCAGGAAGGAATTAATTTTTCCTCTATAATGGGGTTTTTTGTTTGCCTTCCTCTGGATCAATAAGTAAGTATAGATATAGAATAAAGTATCTGGTGTCTAAATTTAACATAGGTTGAACTTGATGGACGTACGTCTTTTTTCAACCTTATCTACTATGTAACTATGTGATTCTAAATAGGTCTTTGGTTTGGGAAAGGAAATGCTTGGTATAATATTTAAACCTTTCAATACTGGAGAGGACAGTAACCCTTTGTAATACCAAGTAGCAGAAACTTTGGAGGGAAGATTCATAATATGCCTTGCTCAAACCTTTAGTTGCTGCGGTAGATTATAAATCTATGTAGTTGCTACAGCATGTAGCATGACCGAGATTTGAAAACACTAAATATATGTCTCCACTGCATATGGAAGCCAAGAACAACTGAACACTATGGGGGAAACGTTGGCCTTCACTTGGCTTCAAGTGGTCCCCCAAATTTAATTAGTGGAACAGTAACTGGTTTCATGTCTCTCCACCAAAAAAAGAGGTTAAAGAAAGCATCTTGTACAGGTGCAGTTTCCAGTCATTAAACAAATCTAATGACCACGTGTAGCTGTGACACAAATAGTAGTAACGCATGTTAGCATATCGCTCTGTGCTTGTGAACGAGAACGGATAGTTTGTAGCAGCTTGTAACTGCTGGAGTCAGAAGGATTCTTGGCTCACCGTTCCTTAAATTCTGCTTCTAAATTAGACTGTGTGGTTATGCTGCACCCACTAAGTCTGGTCAAGTTAGCAGTGACCTTTGCAACAAAGGCATTCCACACCCTACTGTGTACTGGACAACAGATGGAATAGCCATACAACAAGGAATATATATATAATATTAAATATAAATGAACTGAAATCTGTTGGGCTAGAATGATGACACATAAGCATGTGCTTCATTAAACAAGAGGAAAATACTTTCCTCCCAACATATGCTGCCCTTTTCTTCCCCCTATTGCATGGGATTCTACAGCAGTTCTGTATTGCTGCTTATTTGATACATTAAGACAGGGGTGAGCAAACTTTTTATGCCGAGCCCCCCTTTTTATCCATGAAATTTCTCGGGCCCCCCCTGCCTAATGTAATCAAAATCACATTAAAAAAAAACCTTTATTAAACGGTATACAATGTAAATACAAATATGTCTAAGGCCGCGCATAGAGTGCCCGCGACGGTGACGCTAGCGAAAGTTGTATTTCGCTTTGCGGCGGAGTGGGCAACCAGGCCATTGATTGGTTCAGGCGACAGCCCCTGAAAAATCAAATATTGCCGGCTTCAAAAAATTGCGTCACCACGTCACGCTTACTATAAGCGCACGAGGCGGCGGCGACAATGCATTTGTTTTCGGGCGACGTTGCGTCGCCGGCACTATAAGCACAGCCTAAATACTTACATACTTCAACAGCTCGCTCTTGCAAAATTAGGCTGCGTCCACGCTGCCGCGGAGAGCGGTGACATCACCAACTCTCGAAGCATGAGCACAGGGTGCCCTGCATAATTTTGCAAGCACGAGCGGGGAAATGTGTACACTTTTTTAAATTATTTCTGTACATTCATAGTATGATTGATATAGTGGAAGCCTACCCATTCACTTGCAGAGGATCTCAGCGAAGCAGGTTGCCAGCGGAGGAGAGCAGGAACACAGCGCTATTGCAGGGCAGACACCGTAAGGAGGGCACAACCAACAGGCACAGCACACACACAATCACAATCACAACACACAGTCACAACACACAGTCACGACACACAGTCACGACACACAACACTCAATCACAACACCCACACACACTCAGACAGACAACCAACAGGCACAGCACACACCACACACTCAATCACAACACACACACACTGCAGTATATAATTATATATACATATACATACATATATATATACATACACATATATACATACACACACACATATATATATATATACACACACATATATATATATATATATACACACACACACACACACACACACACATATACATATATACACACACACACATACATACACACACACATATATACATATACACACATATACATATATACACATATACACACACACATTCACATATATACACACACACATATACATATATACACACACAGATATATACATATATACACACACATATATACACACATATATATATATACACACACACACACACACACACACACACACACACACACATATATATATATATACACACACACACACACATATATACACACACACACATATATACACACACACACACACATATATATACACACACACACATATACATACACACATACATATATATATATATATATATACACACACACACACACACACACACACACACACACACACACACACACACACACACACACACACAGTGGGTGGGGGGAGGGAGTAACTATGCCTGCTCAGGTCCCCCCATGTGCTGCAGAAAACGGGCGGGTAACAGACAGGAGGAGGAGGGCTTGTCTGCGTGCAGGGAAAGCCCCGCAGCAAGGCCCCGCCCCCTCTGCAGGCAGACACAGCATAGAATTAGAAGCAGCCTCAGCACGGAGCTTCTGGCCGCCGTGCACAGCTCTGCCCGCCCCCAGGTTTCCCCGCTCGCAGCCCGCGCCCCCCCTACATAATCTTGCGCCCCCCGAAGGGGGCGCGCCCCCAGTTTGCGCACCGCTGCATTAAGATACTTGGTGAGACCAAAAGCAAAATGCAAGTCCTTCATTATTAATTTTGAGTGCTGATACACTTCACTTTGTGTATTCTTTATTCTTATACAGAATTAATCATTTCAGTTCTTCAAAAAAAAAAAAATGAAACAAATGGTTAAACAATGGAATCAATACAAGTGTACATTATACTGTTATAAACAGTAACAAGGCGAGAGTAGCCCCTGGTCAAGACAACTGACAAAACAACCACATAAAACAAGTGTGCATATACAGTATAACTCAGTGCATGTAGAGAGAAAGGCTTTTGGAGAAAATGCAATATACAGTATGCAGCACTAAATTAAGCGGGTATACATAGGAGAACTGGACTGACAGTGGTGTAACAGTACCCCACACAAGACATTACACCCTCAGTTGACATCCATGGCTTGAGTTCTGCATCCCCTGAACCCAAACTGTGTTTGATGCTATTGGCCTCTCTGCCAAAATTGATTGTACTGTACATATTAAAGCTGCAGTTCAGTCAATATCCTGCATGTTTGTTTTTTTTAATAAATCAGTTCTGTAGTAAGAAAAAATACTTTTAGCATTTTCTGTTTTTAAAAAAACAACTTTGAAAGACCAATTTTCTTGTATTCTATTTTAACAGCCATTTGCTAAGGCACTGCCCCTTCATGTCCTGTCACAAGCTCTGGTACACCCCTTTGTCAGCCCTGCCCTCCCTCTAGCACTTGTCAGTTCAGGATTGCTCATGAATATTCATGAGCTTCCACTGCCAGTCAAGCAGATTATAAACAAATGCCAGCTTTTAATATGTCACCAAATTTCGACCTATCAATACATGGAAAACGAATTGACCTGCAGCTATACAGTTCTTTAGGTAATTAGAAATTGCACACATGAAACTATTGAAGTAAAAAAATAAATGTAAAAAAAATAAAATAAAAAAAAGACTGAACTGCAGCTTTAAAGCCATCTGCTTCCAGTCTCAAGTGTCCAAGTCTTGCAAAACCCACAGTTACAAAGTTCAGAGCACCACACCTTTTGGCGCAAAGTATATCAACTCGTTTCAGACTTTCAAGATAAACAATTTACATTTTTAATTATAGGTATCATAAAAAAACAAAAAACAAGATTATAAAGTGAAAAAATACGTAGAAAAATGTGGAATTTCACAAGAGTGAAAAGGGTCCACAGAGTTGCATTTGAACACAGGGTTTCTGTATAACCGCATGACGACACCGATATATTGCTTACACAAAATATTACCCATTTCAGTTCCCAAAGCTGCTTTTGGAGAACTGTATTTACAGACAACAGGTACAGATCAGAATTTTGAGACAAAGCTGTATTAGCCTCAACTCCTCCCTGCAAAGCTGGCACAGTGACTAGCTCGGACCACCCCGCCTATGCTTCAGCCACACTATCCCCTTTCGGAAATGTATCTACAAGCCAATGTCTTGCATTTGATCTCATGTGACACGTATGACGAGAATCACAGATGCTGCAGTGTATTGCAAGTCATCCGCAATTCCACCGGGATCTATTTCATTTATTTCACATTTTTTTCTAACGCGATACACGCCAAGAAACGCAGCAGTAGGACACCGTATCTGGCCAAGGAGTCGTGTAGCACTGCCATTGTGCTGTTTCAGCCACAGTATTTTGCTGCCAAGAACCGCCTGATGCTACGACACCGCAATCTTTGCCACAGCACTAAATCAATCGCTGTCAAACGTACTCCTATGGGACACTAGCCTGACCGAACACAACCCAGCAATATTCTATGTATATGTAGCTGCATTCCCCAGGTGTTTTCTACATCATTGTATTTCCTTAAATCTCTGGCTCAGGATTCCGTGACAAATCGGGGAGAAGACCCATTCCCAAATAACATGAAGTTAATAAGTGAAAGAGAAAGCTTCGATCAGCCATTAGGACTACATAAGGATACAAGCTAAAGACTCGCACAAATGCTTTTCACAGCAGCAGAGGACCTTAGTAAGACTTCAGATGTCTCACATTTTAATCTTCTCTGTTGTCTATTAATTGTCTGTTAAATATGCCTATAACATATTGTCCCCAACTGGCCATGAAATCTCTAAATTTAACGTGTAGCGATGTATTGTCAATATACGTCTGAGTCCAGAACATAACTGACAATGAGAAGCAACTGTGATCCTGGTAAAACATTTTTATAAATAAAATAAATAGTAATACAACTAGGAAAATAAAAAAGGTTTGGTAGGAGATAGGTACCCCTTAAAAATCTGAAACGGACAACTAAAAAACAAGCCCACAATTCATTTTTTTTTTAAATACATTCCACGCTAATTTGAGCATTTTTTTAATGCAGAACCCTTTGCATAGAAAAGCATACACTTATTCAACAAACTATGTAACAAAAGTAAAAGAACGTAGATAAAAAATAAAAATAAAAAAAATACATCAATTCTGTTTGGCATTAAGAATAAACCCGATCCAAGACACCCACCTTTATCTGAATTGCCATTGATTTTAGGTATGAAGTCATCAACTTGTATGCCTAGGATTATACAAGATTATTATTTCCCATAAAACAAAATATGATTTGAACATTGTAATGTGTGTCCAACTCTTCCTTTACATTGGGGCAGGGGTTCTCAACGCCAGGCCTCAAGACCACCCTCCCCTCCCCCTCAACAAAGGTCAGGTTTTTAGGATATCCCTGCTTCAGCACAGGTGGCAAAGTCATAGAACAAGGCTATTCTACTGAGCCACCTTTGCTGAAGCAGGGATATCCTAAAAACCTGACCTGTTGTTGGGGGGTTCTTGAGGACTGGAGTTGAGAACCCCTGCATTAGGGTATGCAAAAAATGTTTAACATTCTTTGATGCCTGTCCGCTTTTTGCTAAACCCGACAGATCATGAGCTTCAAAAGGAATATTATTACGAACAGGAAATAAAAATCGGATCGTACCTATTGCATAACAGTGCCATCTGCTGGCATTTCACAACACGTGCGTATAGCAGAAGAACATTGTGTGGCATTTGTAGTTGCAAATACATACACATTGTATACATAAATATACACACGCTATGCATGGACGTTATTATGAACACTTTTAGTGGACCATCACCATGGAAAAACAGGACAGGGAGGTGAGGGGGGGACACATGAGGGCTGTACCCACCCACAGCACCTAAAGCGTTACATAAAGACTGACGTGCATGCACAGCTCTCCTGGGCACAAACGCCAGCACACACGTGATGCATTCGGTGTATGCAATTCGTATACATCTTCTGGCACATTTTAAAACCCACGTCTGCATAGCACTTCCACAGATCAACGTAAAGGCCTCGTTTCCCAGATTGTGTGTGGATAAAAGCACATGGCTATTATGTGGTAAGAGTATTATACGTGATTAAAAGGGAAATAAACTGTGCTATCTCCCCCATGAAATGATGCACCAAACGTGGAATAGTGAAACCGTACATTATAGCATTTGAACACATGAATTATGGGTCAATTGAACATTCTGAAGCGTGTTATTTTTGACAAGCCGTGTATAAAGAAGATTAAAATATTTTGGATTGGTTTACATCATCATGGTTTGTAACCAGTTAATTTATACAGTGTATGTAAGTTTATCTTTAAATTAAATGGTTGCACCTAGGAGAGTTCAGTGCTGGGAAACCGTTTCACGCGACGAGAACCCGGCGTGTGCATTCAACACAACATAGAAAAACTATTTCTTCAAAGTGCAGGTCTCCTCTGGGACAGTGATACACAGTACATCTCTACTCTCATGTTCATAATGCAATTCTCTATTTAATGTGACAGCCAAGAACAGTGGAAAGCCAACGTTTCAGGTCTGATGAAAGGTCCATGTGGGACCTGAAACGCTGTCTTAAATGGAGAATTGCATTATGAACTCGTGAGTAGAGCTCAACTTTGTATCTCTATCCTAGAGGAGACCTGCACTTTGCAGAATTTGTTAACCTAGGAGAGTTCACCATCTTCATTAAAATGCTTGTTTTACAAAGTGCACGTCCACCTCTTCTGGTTTCCCCCCATACATGGACCGGAGAAGTTTGGTCTGCCTTCCTCGGGCCTTGATTTATTTTGGTCCTATAGCCGTCCTTAGCTGTGTGCCTAGATGGCATTTCTCCAAATAAATACCTGTTCTTCACATCATATAAACTGCTTTTTATAGTCAGTCGTCTTCTCAGTTCCTGTTTGAATGCTTGTTCCAATCCGAATAGTTGAGCATTGCATTGTAATCCGTGCAATTTAACACTCAATAATATGAATAGTAATGAAAAGCGGTAGCAGCAAATATTTCCATGTCAATTAATGATGGCACATAAAGAAGGCCAGGTCTACTTACGAGGCCATTTTAGAGAAGTGGTTAAATTAATCCGAAAAATGTATAATGTATTAAAGAAAAACCTGTTCATCCGAATCAGCACAGCTGTAGATGCTACCACTTGCTTCAGGCACTGAACCTAGATGACACTTACCTAAGCTGTTGTGTTCCTTAAGAGTTTTCTCTTGAAGATGTTCTAACCGTACTGCAAGCAGAATTCCAAAAATAAAAAAAACGTGCCAAACAAAAAGATCAGAAAGGAGGAGGAGAAATACAGGAGATGCAGGACTAACCTTGTAAGGCAGTGAGGCGCTCGTTGGTAAAATCGTTGTCTGCTTGCAGGGCCTCGATTTTAGCTTGCAGTTCCTGTTCCTTCTCTTCCATTTCATCGATTTTATGCTGCAATTCTTTCTTTTCTGCCAGTCCCTTCTGCTGGATTTCTTCTTGCCGGCTTTCTGCTACCTGCAAAGAGATGAAGTTGCGATATTTTGCATTCAGACCATGAACGCTCGCTCTGCTTTCACGCCTGAGCAAACGTGGAATGAGGTCACAGCCCCAGAGTACACAGCTTCCAGAAACTGTGGTGAGAGATTAGAAAGGGAATAGTCAACGCCAGTCCTCAAGAGCTACCAACAGGTCAGGTTTTCAGGAAATTCCTGCTTCAGCACAGGTGGTGCAGGGATATCCTGAAAACCTGCCCTGTTGGTAGCTCTCGAGGACTGGAGTTGCCCACCCCTGGGTTAGAATATATCAAATGGAGTTTCTTACGCAAAGCGGTAAAATTAACCTGTCCAGAATGGTTCCATATATTTGAAATAATCCAAACAAAGACTAGTCACCACCGCAGTATTCATGCAGCTCAGAATTGACATTTTATATAAGTAAAAGAAATCCATCCATTAAATCGCAGGGCCACACACTGTTTAACAAATTCATCCACCACTAGATTTTTCAGCAACTTCTCAAGTAAGCGCAGTGTGTTGGCTGCTTGTCCCAGTCTGTTCATATTATGGCAACACTATAGCACCCAAACCTGCAGGCTTTCAGATGCACAACACGTCTCGCTCTCACACAGCTATGGACGGGTATTGGATATTCATTTCCCCAGTTGTCTTGTCTAGAAGAGCAATTCGCAATTATAAGCATGTGCTAGAAATGCTAGAAATGCGCTAGAAATTGACAAGTCCTTTCCACTTTATGTTAAGTCGTCCTTTTCACTTCCATTTCTACACTTTAAAAACAGAACACCCCAAGGGGCGGCTTACAGGGAGGATTAAACGTGGGAACGGGATAAGCATGGAGGGGTGGAGGACCAAGGAGGCCTAGGAACAGGACAGCACAAACGGTAAATGAGGGCAAGACAAGATAATGTCCCAGTAACTATGTTTTACAAGTTCATTCAATAAAAAAAATATATATATCTCTTAATATCTTATTACTTACATTTTCAATGACTGGAAATCTATGTATTCCTTATGTGGCATGAATGGAAAAAATAGCCACAGGGTTTTTTCCAAGAGGGCTGTAGGAGGCCCTCAGGCCAGAGGTTCATCCTATTGATTGAGATATGACCGGTATATTGTAGATTTGTACTTGTATCGCGCGATTTATGAAAGTAATAGATGTAGAGATTTAAAGCAGCAGGCCAAATGGATTGCCTTTTTTTTTACATTTAAAAACATTTTTTACTTCTTGCCCTTTTCCAAAGCCATTTTTATTTTTTATATTCGATGCATTGCTTAGGAGATATAGGCGTTTGAAATGTTAATTGTCCAAGAAGTTAAAATGAAGATCTCCCCAGACCACAGTCATCCAACGGTGTGTGTTATACTAGTTAAAAACAAAGGCTTCTGGGGGGCCATAGCCGCTTCAACCCCGAGTGCGACATTCCTTCCTGCACATCGAGATCGCATGATGGCGACATCACGGATGACGGGAACGGAAGCGGAATCCTCCTTTCCCGTTCCTCTGCCGGTTAGATCGCGTTCAGCACATCGCAGGATGAGCAGAAAGCCCATGACATGGCTACTGCATGGTGCCACCTGGCTGCCAGTCACCAGGACATGGTGGCAACATTCACAGGGTTAAACCTCACACCTGCTGTGTGTACTGTGTACGTGGTGAAGGCGTAGTCTTTGTGAAAACATTGGGCTGTGCCCGCTGGGTGAAACTGGTTTAATCCTGGGTCAGGTTCTTACAAGATTGGGCACCAGTCATTAGACATTAAGCACTTTGATGAAGGGTTTCCCGGTACCAGTCAGTATTACTGCAGGGGTAACCAACTCCAGACCCTGCAACAGCATCTCTCTGTGTCAGCACAGGTGGCTCAATCATTTAAAAGAAAAAAAATCCCTTGAAGAAACACTTAGCTGCTGCAGAAAAGAACTCAATAAAAAAAATGAACCGCGAATCTTGAAGCACTGAAATCCTACTTGAGGTTTTCAAAGGCAGCCTGCTGTGCAGAGCGCACGCCAGGAATGTAATCACTGGTCGCTTAGTGGAACACTAAATACTTTTCTAATCACTTCGCCTCAGTTACGGGTTTGCTACCCCAGCGACTCACGCTAAAAGTGCCAGCCCTTGAAAATGGCAGGAAAAACTATTCGTTCCAAAACTGAAAGCGCAAAAAAAACCCTGACGCAAACGTGAAGGATTTCTAAAAACTGATTGCACTAAATGATTTATATGTCCATTTTTCCCGAATATCAGTCATCAAGCAGAATCGTTTAAGGAGCTCGTACTTTTTCAGAAAGCCATTATGTTTATTACGTATGACTGTTTTATAGACTATGCTCGAAATACAGCAACTAAAAATACCATTTAAGAGCACATTCACATGTCACAGACAGGTCTGCAACAATTGCCTTTCACCATGATCTCTTAGGCCGAGATTATAACGGCCGCGCCACCAAAACAAAAACCTGTGTTCCGTTGAAGTGTACATAATGGGCACGACCGCGACCAGTCGGAGGTGCGACGGAGCGGCAGAATCCAGGAGACAAATGAATTTGTTTCTCCATGCGATGGCCGCGTGACGTCAGCCCCAATCATGGCGGACCGCTTGCGTGACGTCACGGGCCACGCCCTCTGTCGTCTCCCGCCTGCATACAGTGCAGGATTCGCGCGCACGCACTGCACGAGTGACATCAGGCAGTCGCGCGCGTGCCCTGCAGTGGCCACTATAATCTCGGCATTAGCATACAATATTTCCACTGCAGCTAGGGATTCTGCGAAATGACATGCAAACGAGCGCCCAGTGTCACCTTTTTCTTATCCATTTTAACATGGACCCCATAAGCTTATGTCTGCTACACAATGTCCTGGAACTGAAATCAGCCTGCAGTTCCAGACGCCACTGCTCCCCCTACCACCTGCAGCACTTATCTGAGATCTGAATAAAAAAGACTGTTCATGGTCCCAAGGTTCAGCAAAGTATCCGGATGATCCTCCTTCTTCCGTGCACCCCAAAACTGGAACAATCTGCCTGAGACTCACATCCACCACCAGTCTAAGTTCTTTTAAAACTAAAGCTGTCTCACATTTTTATCGTGTTTGTAACTGTTACATACGCCTATAATATATATTATCTTTAACTGTGCATGCAATGTCTTGTATACCCTGTTCACTTATGTAACCATGTATTTGTAACCATATACTATTTGTCATCATAACTCTACGCCCAGGACATACCTGAAAACGAGAAGTAACTCTCAATGTATTACTTCCTGGCAACACATTTTATAAATATATAAATAAAGTGTGCTCATTTGCATGTCATTACCCAGAATCCCTGGTTGCAGTGGAAGCACTGTAAGCCAAGAAATAATGGGGAAGGGCAGGGTAGCAGACCTCTCTGAGATGTGTGAATGTGCGCACAAGTGATTTTTATGTGCTGTACACTGTACGGTGGAGGGTTTTTGTCACTTTTTTTTACCCACCATAACGTACATAATGTGTGCTCTAAATAGAAACACCCTCATAATTAAGCCCGTCGCTGCTGATTAAGGGAGTTTTGCTGTACATGACGAGCTATACATGCGTGTCATTAAGAAAGAAGCATTTTGCTGGTTTTGTTAAAGCGACATTCCACCCACTCCTTCAGGGAGTTTTTTTTCTTTGTTTTAAACTTTCTGAAACTGACCCAATTCCCCGGCAGAATATGTTCCTGCCGGACACGAGAACTGTGGCGGGGTAAGAGCTCGGCCTCACAGCCAAAAGAAAATGTGTGACATCGGGAGATGACATCACTGCTTTCTACTGGTGACCCCGCAGCCATGTTTGTAGTGTCAAAATCAGTTCAACCTCCCCCACCCCCCCAAAAAAACCTCCAAATATGTGGGGAACTACAGTGTTCCCCGAAATAGGCGATGACCATTAACGAGCTCGGGAGGAGGGGGACGCACACACGACTGCTGCTCTGTTACAGTGCTGGAGATCCAGTGGCACTCCTTTGGCGCGTCTGCGTTACATGATTACTACAGAAGCAATCACATGACGCGGTCAGGCCCTGGATGCCAGAGACGGAAGTATCGAGAGCTCCAATTAAATTTCTATTAGGCTTCCCCATCACAGCGGTCAGCCCCATAAAAATGAGCAACTGCCCATGATGCGCCTAGTAATTTATACGGTCCTCTGGCATGCCAGAGCCCATATAGTACCTGGTACGTCAGTAGGGCACTATATAAAGGTTATAATATGGCTTTAATTAGTTAATTCCAGGAACGAGACTGAATCACTGCACTGCCAGCAGCCATAGCAACAAAATTGTTACCCGTTGCCTCCGCTTTAATTCAGAACTACCTTGAGTTTATCAGAGAGATCCTTAATTTCATTCACAGCTCCATTGTATTTGTTGGCCAGTTCTCGTAATTCGTCCTGCGTTCGCTCATTCATTTCCTTCAGGTGCGTACATTCATCTTCAGTGTTGCTTAGACTTCTCTGTGAACATAGAACAAAATCTTCAGGTCTTTTCATAGAAGGGACAGGGACACACACAGGGACACACACAGGGACACACACAGGGACATGTTATTTTTCAACATTTAGACCTTTTGTTTACTTAAAAAAACAGAACACTTACAGCAAAATAATTCCATTACAAGGCAAAATGTATTCTTACTGCCATCTAGACAAACACTGAAATTCCTCTTCATGTAAACGCTAAGAATATACTGCAACTAAATTAACACTAGTTCTCTGTATCAAGCTTTGAAAACACATGGAGTGAGGTTTAACCAGTCCCCGAAAGTGTTTCGTGTGGGAGCTTTGCCTTGGAACACCTAATAAAGGCGCCAAAAGTTGCAATATGTATTCAGTAAATAACCGTGTTAGAAAACCTCCAACCTTAGGTTTAATTAGTCTATAAAAGTCTTTCATCACACATAAAGGAAAGCCCAACCAGTCTATGCATAAGGTAACCAAGTATTCAAGTAAGGCAAGTTTAGGAGCAGTGGTGTGTCCATGGTAGTGCTTCATAAGCCGCGGGTTAGGCAAGAAGAAATAAAACATTTTGTGATTACGTTGCCATCTGCATATCACATTCGCAAAGGCGGCATGTTCTGGGAGCAAAACGGCAAGCCTACGGCTAACAAAATGAGGCTGATGCACAGTACCACTCTCCCTTCACACCCGCAGTTATTGTTACAAGAAGCTGTACTGTAAGTCAGCTGTATACCTCCACTTCCGACAGCTTCCGCACCACCTCGATTTTCTCCTGAAGAACCCGCCTCAGGGACTCTTTGGCTGTTGTTTCGTAGTTGTGTTTGTCCTCTTGCAACGCTATGAGCTCCTTCCGCATGCCGTCATCTGTTTGACTCTACAGAGAAACGGTCAAATGGTACATCATCTGGGCTGATCTTCAGTGCCAAGAGAGAATGCAATATTACACTGCATTGGATATAGTTCCCTTTGTATTTATACTGTAACAGCTCTAGCGCCAATGTGACAATGTTGCCATACGGCCGGGTTAATAAAGTCTTTATTAAAAAACAGATATGCACAATTCGGGTGAAATAATGAACTACAAGATGGGACGCGAACAACTACATCTTGGCATTAATATGGTCATTTTGATTCAACCTCTAATCACAATATTGGAAAAGCACAATAAAAAAGGGTTTTGGTAAACAAGGTTTATTTTTTATAGTTCTTGCTAAACGCTGCCTCTTGTTCTTATAAAACGGGCCAGCACTAACAAATGAAAGATAGCACATCGGTTTCTAACCACACTCTTCTGCAAAGAGAAAACAATCAAGTGACTTTCTACCACCTGAATTGTTGGAAGTCCCCTCTGTAATTAAGAGTCAACAAAAAGCAAGTTCATTAAAGCTGCAGTTCAGGCAATATCCTGCATGTGTGGGTTTTTTTTTATTTAATAAATCAGTTCTGTAGTACGAAAAAATACTTTTAGCATTTTGTGTTTTAAAAACAACAACTTTGAAAGACCAATTTTCTTGTATTCTATTTTAACAAGCATGCTTGTTCCTATAGCAACCATTTACATTCCCCATATTTAAAGATGTCGCCAAACTTCGCCGATCAATAGACGGAGAACGAATTGACCGGCAGCTATGCAGTTCTTTAGGTAAGTAGAGATTGCCCACATGAAACTATTGAAGTAAAAAAAAAAAAGGAAAAAAACAAAAAAAAACAAACGGGAGCTTGAACTGCAGCTTTAAAGCTGCAGAACTATTTTTAAGCGGCATCTTAAAAACATAAGAACTTCAAACCACATTACTGGAACTGCCTAAATACTTACCCAAATTAAAAAACAATCAAAAGTCTTAAGTTCAAGAATGGGAGCAAACATTAATTTTATACATATTTACCAAATAAATAGCTCACACATTGACTATAAAGTAGTTTGGTATGTTAAATATAGGCCGATAGGGGATACTCTTACAATATCCACTGCCTGATACCTTCTTACATTCGGTAAGCAGGTACCCCCACCTGAGTTGGAGTGTCCTATCAGTTTCTATTTCATGATTTTTATGTAATTTTATGCATTTTTAATGATATACTTTATTAAATGTGTCTGTAATTGGTCACCTGTTGTTCTCAGCGTCCGTCTTATGTTACATGTTTGTATGTGTGTTTAACAGTATTACACTATGTTTTGATTTTTTTCCTTACATGTTCACCTATCTCATGTGGAGCATCCATCCCAAGGACAACATCCACGCCACTGGTTGTATAATTTTATTGTTATTTTATATACACTATATATATATAATACCAGTGCAGAGCGCCATTGATATATATTTTTTGTACTGTACATTACCTGACTGGGGTTCAGGGATATATCACGGGCTGCCTGCTCATTAGGATATAGCGCTACCTATTTGTTCTCTATCATGTTAAATATAGGCGTTATCATATACTGTAGTTCTGCTTTGAATACAACTCATCCATTAAACTGTGTTCTATACTCTGCCAGAACAACACTTAAAAATGCAGTCCTACCAAGCTCCATGTATTGGCATTTAAGTAAAATGAAAGCGCTGAAGCAGATCACACATTCACGGATAGTTTGAATGTACGTTTCAAAATGTAAAAGAACGAAAAAGGATAGTGGTTCCGCACAAGCGAACGGCTTTCACGGCTGGCATGAAATTGCTTTCAGTAGCAAAACTCACATATAGGGTAACCGACATACACGTGACATTACTTTCAGTAGGAGTCCTCTTAATAAAAGATTGATTGTGTAGCACTGCACTAAGTAACGAGGATGTGCAAGCTCCGACAAATTGAAGGCATTCAGTTGTTTTTTCAGTGTAGATTTAATTCTCATGAATGCGCTGACCGTATTAACCCATTCTGCCATACTAATGCCCTTGCAAACGTGATGGAAGTTGGTTGTATGGAAGAGACGCACCACCAATATCTTGTTTTTAAAAGTTTTTCACCACTCCAATAAATTTGGTACCATACATTTGACCTCAATTCTCTGGTTGGCTAGCCCAGGGGTGCTCAACTCTAGTCACCAACTCAAGAGTCCCCAACAAGTCAGGTTCTCTGAATATCCCTACTTCAGCACAGGTGGCTCAATCTTTGACTGAGCCACCTGTGCTGAAGCAGGAATATCCTGAAATCCTGACCCGTTGGTGACTCTTGAGGACTGGAGTTGAGCACCCCTGGGCTAGAGAATAGTTTATAAAAATGACACCATTGCTTCCTCAAGGGGTTTAACAATCGGTTTCTTCCACATATTTCTTAGCAAATTTGAACGAGAACTGATGAAAACAAAACCCCCAAATCTGTATTTCCTGAGAGATTAACTGCTTGCATTTGCCAACACAAACCCACACAAATAAGTGACATGCTGCTGCGTCATATAAAGAACCTTTAAAAGACCAAGTACTCACTTTTGAATAAGCTTGTAATTGGTTTCCCATAACTTCTAATCTTGATAGCAGCCGGTCTTCATCTATTAGAGCCTGGTTTTATTTATAAAAAACAAACAAAAATATAATAATAATAATAATTTACATGGATGCAGACCAGAACCAAATCACAAATAATTATACTTTAAAATCACTTTGTCATAAATTGTATTGGGTCACACACACCAAATAAAATACCACTTGAGGTGCATTTGCACCGAGCAACCCTGTTTTTCCCCATTACCTCTAAGCACTCCTACAATATGTCACTAATTCTTATCCATTTTAATTCACACGCACGTATGTGTATGCATGCATAACACATTTGTAAATAAATAAAAATGATTACTTATTACATACAAATGCTTACTATGTTTTACCTATTACAGTATATACAAATGATATAACACCCCTGAGAGACTGTCATTCTAGAAGTAGAACTACTAAATATTTAGACCACAGGTCTTGTATTAATAATGCCTCTATGAAAGGTGACTGAATTAATTGATACACAGGATATGAGCTCATAAATTTGAGTATTTTAGAATTCCGAAAGATCACAGTTCCACAGTTCCACTCCTTGCCATCAGCAACACACTGCTGAGCGATTCGTTTCGGTCTTCTTACTTTGACCTAGCCACGTTATACATACACTTTGTGATAATCCTAGCGATGCAGGCAGTTATCTGTTGTAATAAAGCTGTGGCGCCTCTCCTGTGGGCAAAGTTTAGAAAACTCTGAACTATTGCTGGCTTCAAGAACAGGAGATGTGAGCGGAATTAAATAACGCTCGCCTCTGATACCCATGTTGGAAAACACAATCAATTTGAGAAATTCCTTTTTCATAGCTAAAAAGAACAGAGTTTTAGCTCTACAATGTACGCATCAAAATGAAGCATTTTGTAAAGATCACAGGTTGCTTATGTGACAATGGGGGCCTGTGTACTTTATACAGCTGATGTTGAACACGGTGTATACCACGGCACAATAAAACGTACACATACAACAATGCTCGCCAGAATAGTTATGACTAGTAAAAATTAGCATGAACAATAAAAGTTATCAGTAACTGTGTAGGAAAGGGACAGAATTGTTTTTCTGATACCTGCCAACTAGTATCTGACGCTTCCTGTGTGTTGGCGAGTAGCCTCTGCAGAGTGGCCAACTTTTGTTCCAACATCTGTTCCCGATGTAAGGCCTCCTGCAAAATATTAGAACAAAAGCACATAGAAAGGTGAGAATACAATATGTATTATGACAGGGGTGCACAACTCCAGTCCTCAAGCACCCCAAAATCAGGTTTTCAGGATATCCCTGCTAAAGCACAGGTGGCTCAATCAGTTCCTGCTTCAGCACAGATGACTCAGAGCCTCGGATTGAGTCACCTGAGCTGAAGCTGGGATATCCTGAAAACCTGACCTGTTTGTGGGGTGGGGTGGGGGTGGCGCACTTGAGTACTGGAGTCGAGCACCCCTGCACTATAGCGTCGTCGCTAATCCAGTTTTTACACGAACAGACGTGTTCTTAACTGCAAATGCATTATACCCATAGAACAAGTACAAAACACCCACTTCAAAGCCGCAATAACAGGATTTTTATATATACTGTATAATTGGAACCAGGAGATCCTTTGGTGCTGAACTGTGCTATTCACAGATGCAGAGGCCTCTCGGTTACAGAGTTTGTTACTGCAGAAACAGCCGGTTCTCCCTCTGGAGAATCCAGCATGGCCGTCACCCTCTAACAATATGAAAACACAACCGAGGACGTCGCGGCCTTTGATTGGCCCACTGGTCCTGCGGATTTGAACAGCCATATTGTTCCACCAGAAGAGAGCCTGGCACTGGCAACTACCGCTGTATTTATCACGGGAAACAGAGTACTCCGGTGCTGAAAATAGCATGGTCCCTCACTGGGGGAACCCCAGGAAACAATCTTTTTAACAAAAAACTCTAAATCCCAGCCCGCTTCAATATTCAAGCACCAGTTCAACATTCCTCCCCCTCACCGTTTCAACATGCCAAATTATGAAACATGCTAAGATGTCAGAGAACGTATTATTAGTGCTGGGTTTTAATTTATTGCAATTCCAATAGGCCTACGGTTCTGAACGGGACTGGTTTCATGTGTACATTTCCCCTCTATGCTCATGCAGCAAGAGAGGTAAATGTCCTAAAGCAATGAATATATTGAATGTCCCATGAAACACATGGAATGCTGTAGGTGGTGTTACCTGTAGATACTGAGAAAGTTGGAACAGTTCCTGAGAGTACATACTGGGAGTGTGAGCAGCAACCTGTTTGGAGATAAAATGTTTCTATGTTATCATCTTGTACAAAACAGAACTATTGCAGAGCTCATAAACCACTCTCTCCAGGTAAAGGAACACACATTTTAATGCTTAAAATACTTACGCGCTATTAAACTTACGGGGGATTCACCAAGGTCTGTTGTGGGGTATCATGTTAACCGTCGTTGACTTGAATGATGGTTAATGCAGCAAATCTCCCCCATCCTGTTTAGCCCCCCCATTTTTTTCACATGATGGTAACTGGTGATGGTGGGGTTCCCCAGAGCTGAACCTCGCTACTTTCAGCTTCAGGGACCCTCGTCTGTTTCGGAGATACTTACAGAGTACAGCGAGTTTAATTCTCCCATCAGGGAGATGAGACTGGCTAACAAACCTTCATCCAATACTAATCTGCAACATTGTTTGCTGCTTGCTATGGGACAGCCATTTAAATGTATGTTAAAAAATACAGGAAAGCAGGAGAGGGGCGAGATAGAAGGGTATTAGGGTGTTTGCTGCTTTAAAGCCAGGTGGGCTCTCAACTGACTTTTAGGGCAATGGTGGCAAACTCCAGTGGCTCAGGGTTTACGGTTATCCCTGCTTCTGCACAGGTGGCTCAATCAAACATAAGCCACTGATTGAGGCACCTCTGCCGAAGCAGGTATATCCTGAAAACCTGACCTGTTGGTGGCCCTTGACCACTGGAGTTGGCCACTCCTGCTGTAGGTTGCTGCAATCTATTTAGAGGGAGTTGAAGCACGTGAACAAAACACTATGAATGTTTATGTTCTTGAAATAAAAAGTTCACATTTCTTGCAATATAAATTCGAGACTTTCACAAAGCAGAGAATAAACCTAAGAAAACGAACATGCAGAATTACAATGAGCTGGTGTCCCGAAGCCCTTAATACATACAGTAGAACCTTATAACCCCCAAAGAAACCCTTGCAGTAATTAGATTCAAACATAATAAAAACCTTTTATTTAGCCAACTACGCCTTATCCCTCGCCCTGCTTTCCCCTGTCAAGGGAAAGTACTGTAAAGGCTGAAGTGGCTTAAATTCCTCCAATAAACAATCTGTGCGAGATTATGGAACTGGGTGGAGCGCACGAAATGTGTAACAGGAGCTCAGCAGTAATCACTGGGGGACAGTTACCAACGTGCCTCCTACACTAAAACAGCTCTGAAAAGCTAAAAAGATCTGACAATGCCTGGGGCGACAGTAACCAGATTAATATCAATGCGCAAAATGCAAAACAGGAAAACCTTGCACACTGTCATTTCTAGGTGGATGAACAGCACATCTGGGAAGGTTTGAGATTTGAAAAGCTGGATCAGCTCATCTTCACTTTATTTCAAACCACCAGCAAGAGAGAGAGAGAGAGAGAGAGAGAGAGAGAGAGAGAGAGAGAGAGAGAGAGAGAGAGAGAGAGAGAGAGAGAGAGAGAGAGAGAGAGAGAGAGAGAGAGAGAGAGAGAGAGAGAGAGAGAGAGAGAGAGAGAGAGAGAGAGAGAGAGAGAGAGAAGAGAGAGAGGAGAGTAAAGTGAGCTGGCAGTGAGCTATCTATTTAATATTTTGGATGAAGGAGCGGCTCAGTGAGTAAAGACACTGACTGATAACGACACAGAGTATGAAGAAGGGGAACCTGGTTCAATTCCCAGTGTCGGCTCCTTGTGACCTTGGGCAAGTCACTTTATCTCCCTGTGCCTCAGGCACCAAAAGCAAAGATTGTAAGCTCCACGGGTCAGGGACTGTGTGTTGCTTACCACGCAGTATACTGTAATTGTGATAAAATAAATAAAAGCGCTTCGAATCCCATTGGGAGAGAAAAGGGTAGTATTATTATTTATTATTAATGTACTTCTGCTTGGGTACATTGTGTGCGGCACCTGCAGCAAAGCCCTTGCAATAACTTGCTGCCTGTTGCAGAAACTGCCCTAATAAGAAGACGTAGCATCACAAACACACTTCAAATGTTTAAAACCATACCAAAGACTGCTGTGTTAGAAATCACAACCTTGGTGGCGGGGCAGGAATCTTTTTAAAGGTCCCATCCCGTCGCCTGCTTTAAAATCGCATTATGGATTATTACATACGTAGAAACTTGAACAACTTACCTTGTCAACAGGACTGGGTAATGGAGATTGGATGACGCTAAAAAAAGAAAGAGATCCGCTTTGAGAACAGAAAGCCGAGAGCGAGAGACTGTAAATAACAGACTGAAAGGAGCAACAGTTCAAAACTCCTCAGCACAAGCCCTGTAAATATTTAACTGGATTTGCTGTACACTTTTTATGTTGATTCTCAAAGGAAGCGGCAGCATGGGAAAGAAATTAACTCCTGCCTGCCCTTCCGTGACTTTATCCCAGTGTTATGCTTGTGAAGCAGCCTCCCAAGAGACCAAATTCCTACTGTACTTCAACATGGGCTGCTTAACCCCTTCTGTGCTGGAAGCCCTGGAAAAAGACTGCAATGTGCGGCATGTCCCCGTGGCATTGAAACAGCTAAAGACGTGGACCTAATTGTATTTAAAAATAGGGGTTGGCCAACTCCAGTCCTCAAGAGACACCAACAGGCCAGTTATTGGGGATATTCCTGCTTCCGCACAGGTGGCTCAGTCAATTGGGGCCATCTGTGCTGAAGCAGGGATATCCTGAAAACCTGATCTGTTGGTGTCAATAGAGGTCTGGAGTCGGTCAACCCTGTTTAAAAACATAAATAGCCCTTTCCAAACACGTTCATGCTCTCTTTGGTGTTATTTTAACTTTTTGGTTACATAATAGCACTGGATATATTCTCTTCGTAAGTTAACGGTTCCTGGACGCACACACACAAAAAAAAAAAGGAAACGGCTGCAATTTTAAGTATTAACGTATTAGTTACTAGAGCACACGGTACAGGTATGTTTGATAAACTAGACAAGCAAACCTAATAAAAGGAAAGGAAGCCACATATCTTCTGCAATCATACGTTCAGTGCTAAGCATTTCAAGGTGGCGGCATTCCTTGGAAAGAATACCATCTTTCTAATACCAGGAGACAGATGTGTAAAAGAAGTGGATTGGTGCTCAAGTGCTAGATCTCTGTTATAAATTCCTTTTTCTAATGCAAAAATCAAGGAAGAAAACCATTCGTGGGGTCTATGAATAATAACCTAATGAATCCAGTGATACCACAGCATGTAGTGAGGGCAAAACACTCCCTGAAGGTAGATGGAATATGAAATACCCCTCCCCTTTACTCATTGAGATAGCCCGTTCAATAAAGCAATAGGTGTAACTCACATACCTTCACCCACGAGTACCTTCATGCGTGCAGCCGTACCAGAGTGCAGAGATAACCAAAAAAATTGTTGTATACAGCGCAGAGCAACAGAGAGCCAGGTCATAGGAAAATGATAACATTATTTGAGCTGCATTAAAAAACAGAGGGTACAACCAGCTCAAATAAAGTTTTCATTTTCCTATGACCTGGCTTCTCTGTTGCTGTGCGCTGGATACAACAATTTTTTTAATACCAGGAGACAAACAAACAAAGTATCCGGACGTTCCTCCTTCTCCTTCCGTGCACCCCAAAACTGGAACAACCTACCAGAGACTCTCATATCCACCACCAGCTTAAGTTCTTTCAAATCTAAGGCTGTCTCACACTTTAATCTGGTCTGTAACTGTTTCATACGCTCATAATATATATTTTCTTTAACTGTGCATGCAATGTCTTGTATTTAATGTACACCTTGTTCATTTATGTAACTGTATTTGTAACCATGTATTATTTTGTTTTACTCTGTGCCCAGGACATACTTGAAAACGAGAGTTAACTCTCAATGTATTACTTCCTGGTAAAATATTTTATAAATAAATAATAATAATAAACTGATGAGGCCGTTCTGAGTTACAGGCACAACATATTATTTGAACAGTATAGCAAAAGTTAGGATTCAATAAACCCAAAATCTAACATTCTCCTTATTTGCATTCTGTGCAGAACAGGTTTTCACTTTCAATGGGTTTTCTGACTTTTCTCTTTAATCAAACAATCCTTTCCTTGCATTTGATTCAGCCTGGCAAATCAGCTCGTGACAATTACTTAAAGAGGCAACCCATGGTGTGTTTTCTTTGTTCTTTTTTTCGTTTTTGTGTTTATACAGGGGGTCCCTGGAACTGAAATTAACGGGGTTCAGCTCCGGAGAACCCCTGCTTCAATTCTGTGTAAAGAATGAAACAAAAAAACAACAACAAAAAAATAACACAGCACGCTTTGCTCCTTTAAACACCCCCAACAATGTGCCTGTGATCTCCCAAGCAGGGCTCCGCTTCACCTTCTGTATCGGTTTGCTCGTGTGTCCTTATTTTGTACATTATTTTGTTTATGTAATATACAGAACTCTGTACCCCTCATTGACCTCGCTGCGGAATATGTTGGAGCGTTACAAATAAGCCATAATATACAGATACATGCTTCCACAAAAGTTTTTAAAGGAGGATCCTAAACACCCTTCAAACTGTTGGTTGTCAAAAAACAAAACTTAAGAAATGCTTCAAATATTTCCACACATCTGTTTGTTTTATTATTCAACAGGTGGCAAATCGCCTACGTGTCACCTTGCATGCAGATCACTAGCTAGCCAGTGTGGTCCCAGGTGGGACTACATCAGGGGTGTCCAACTCAAGTCCTACCAACAGGTCAGGTATTAGGGCTATTCCCGCTTCAGCACAGGTGGCACAGTCAAAGACTGCTTCAGCAAGTATGTGGCTCAATCACCTGCGCTGAAGCAGGGATGTCCTTAAAACCTGACCTGTTGGTGGCCATTGAGCACTGGAGTTGGTCACCCGTCTACTACATGTTTAATAAGGTAACTCGTGTTTCTAATGTTCACATGCACACTGTGCTACTCTCCAAAGTCCTTGACTGTTTGCAATAACACCAGCTCACTATCGAAAAGCAACAGGACTGGATTAGTATTATTTCTTTTTAAAGAACACAATAAAAACATACTGTTCGCTGCCTGTGAACCACATGATCTCTACTCTGTGATCTTGGCTATTTATAGGTAAAGCAAAAGTTCTGATGCACACCCCTAAAAGTATTTTCTTCAGTGCATCAGGTGCTCACCTACGCTGCACTGCACCCCGCTATATCAAGAGGAATGTAAATTCAAACTGCGTCTTTGGTGTATAGGAGAGAAAAAACCGACAGAGGGGGAAACTGTAGGTGGAGTATATATTTAGATTTTAGTGCTATATAGAGGCCAAACTATGTACCTCAGGAGTTACAATTTAGAGGCAGAAATTAAAGATTGCGCTAAAAAAAAAAAAAAAATTTTGATACAACTAAATATGAATTCATGTTGTATGTTGACGTACCAGAGAGATGGAGAGCTCAATGTTACAGTTTATATCTGATGGCGTGTGGCAGGGGACCGAGTGTGTGTATGAATGTGCAGTTTTTCCCTGAACGTTTACATGGTCCTTGATAACGAGCGAGTATGGTCCTTGATAACGAGCGAGTATAGTCCTTGATGCTTTTGCAAACATCTTTTAGGAGGATCACAAAAATGTACGCCAACTTGTCTGTTGCTACTGCAACCGGATATAAATCTGCACAAACTGCATTAAAAATAAATCTATATTCTCTATAGTAGTGAGGCAAGATGGCCACACACAGTAGGTAGAGTGCCTGGGCAGATAGTTGTGGTGCAAGGTAGAAGGGGGTACTGTAAGTGTATAAAGAACATAACTGTAATCCAAATCACCAGCATGGCATGATTGCAGAAAAAAATCAAGCTTTTAGTGAGCCCAACGCTTTAGTTTTTCTACTACTGTTCCGTGCTGGTATTTTGGATCACACTTGTGTATATAAAAAAAAATTATTTTACATAACAGGAGGCTATTAAACGTTACTCATATTGATTTCAAATTGTATGACATTACTACAATTCCCGCTTGGAAGCCAGGCCTGTAGCTGCCATCCCCATGAAAGCACGTTGTAGTAACAAGCAATAATGAGTATTGATGTAAAGATGTGACCTCTCAACACTTATAAGTGTCAAATAAAACAATAGACCCCCAAATAAAATTATTGGAAGCTTTCAAGAAAAGGTGGTTTGTCCATCTTTTCTTCCATTTATCCTTCTTAGTAAACCAAAAAGCAATCCTCTTAATGTGGGCCAAAGGGACCCGAAGGATAAAATGAAATGGCACGTCAGATTAGTTTACGGTATTGGGTACATTTCCTCCGTTCTGCAATTTAAAAGAACATTTTGTGGGTGCACAAAGTATATAGCAACAATCAGTAATGCTGCAGCTAGATTTGCATAGAAGTCTCCGTACATGCAAATTCTTTACATCAGCTTCCTGTACATATGAAAATGTGTTTGAAATTCGTGGCATCACACAGCACAACTATATTAAGCAAGTACGAGGTTCCACAGAGCTGAAATGAACACGGATCAGATCAGGAGACTCCCTGCTTCCCACATAGGGTATAGATTTATTTTTAATTATTATTATTATTACTACTTTTAAAGAGGGCAGAAATACAGTTTTAAACAAACCTTAAAACAATTCTTGTGAATGGGAGACAGAAAAAAACAGAACACAAAAAGTTAAAAATACAATAAATGTGCACGGAGACAAAACGCATTGTTTGCTTGCAGAGTTAATGCCCGTGGAATGTCGCACATATCTAATCACCAGATGGAATTTCAAGACCAAGGAACCAAGAGAAAGCGCTAGATGTCCACTATGAACAGCAGGTGGCGCTACTCTAATCCTCCAAGATTCGCTTCTGAGACATGTGAATGTGCTCACAAGTGATTTTTTTATTTGCCGTTTCAGCTAAAAGAATGATAAACAGACAGGCCATGTTTCAGACTGCAGTTTAGAGAAAGCCTTCACCCATACCCAAGTCTAGGGACCGTACACTAGGGTTCTTCCACTGGCGGCCCTCGGGCTTGGTGCTAATTTCAAACTAGTTGCTTAGGTGACGTTGTCACACTGTAACGCACTTGTAAGTTAAGGAAAATACAATTAGCGTTTACTGAACCTGGCCTGGGTGCTGAACCTGGGTGCTTTGCAATGTCTCTGCCCCATCCAGTCCTTAGCCATTAACTACTAAAATGTACAGTTTTATGCCTGTGCGTTGATAATGTATCTAAGGTCACATTTACTGAACACTGCTAAGCCACTATGAATGAACCTTAAAGGAGCAGTTCTCCCTCCCCAGAGCTAAACCGCATTCATTTCAGCTCTGGGACCCTCTGGTTCCGGAGAGACTTACTAGCAAACGTTTAAATAATAATGCTATGTAATGCAGCATGTTCGTTATCTCGTGTGTCCGGATGAAGGGTTGCAGGTTGTGATAAATGTTACCAACATGATCATTCCTTAGAGATGTACAGGTAGCGTACACCAGTTTTCAAGACATGGGAAAGCAATGTGTCGCTGGCAACCTGTAATGAACAGGTTAAGTGAATAAAAAGTGACACTTACTCTGACCGTCGCCGCGTCTCCAGGCCATCTGGCAAGAAGAGTTTTATTGTGGACACTATGCAACCATGAGTCACTGTCAGGAGAAAAATAAAACTTCAATTAAACCAAGCGTAACATGACCACTAAGATATTAGGTAAACATACCCTTAACCACGAGTAGCAAGGCCCAAATCTCCCTGAAAGACTTCCAAAACATCTTAATCCCTATGACTGTTGTATGGTAATGGCATGTACAGGGGTCGTGGTTCAATAACTGATCCATTTATGGGGGTAGAGTTTAAGTTCGTGTATCCAACTGGGTGGTGGGTAACAAAAACCAGACTGAGCTCTTCAGGCATGGACGCCTAGTCCCTCCAGAGTTTGGACTAGACACACCCGTTAACAGTCTGGCATATAAAGTTTATGTGGAAACTCAGAAGCCCTAAAACCTACAGCTACATCAAAAGGGATTTCAGATGACATAGAGTGTTGTCAGTCTGCGACTTTGTGGCAAGAAGAAATATCCTTCAGCCAACAATGTATTTTGTATACTCATACAGCTTTATGTTACAGCATATTAATTTACAAGGAAAGGAACAGTGAGCAGGAGCTTTACATCCATGCCCATGTATTTTTAGGACAGGATTAACAAAGCATAGCATGTGAATTTGCTTATTTTAAACACTTACACAATTTGTAAAATTTGGTCTATTGTAGATGACCTAGAGCAGCACTGCGCAATCTATCCTGCGTGCGCCCCCACCTCATGCTTCCCCTCCCTGCTCGCGCCCCCCTCCCCTACCTCCTCCCGGCGTCAAATGACGTCGCGGAGTCACGTGACGTCAGGTTGTCATGCCATGAAAAGGGCAAGAGGAGATCTCTTAAATGAAATACAGCTCTAACGCATTGCTCTCCCAAATACTCACAGCAAATGTTTTGCAAAATGATTTTGCGTGTTCTGTACTAGGAAAGTCTACAGTTTATTGGTTAATCATTTTATCTGGCAAAGCGCAAGCACCCCGTTTAAAAAGTGTTTATTCTGGTTTAATATAGACTTTGTAGAGTTAACATTAAATCCATTGTGTGTAAAATTAATGTACATACATATATCTGTAACCGTGATGCAATGGATTGATAATATTGTCACTGATTAAGTTACATAATTGTAGGAAAACCGAAGCAGCGTTCTTTATTGTTAGAAATCATGGATTCAAAATATGGTTACAAGAAAAATTGAAGCATCATTTTCTTCTACTCATTTAGGTTTTTGAACCCAAATATTTTCAAGGGTGGAACCGGTTGTCCCCCTGAACCAAAGCTACTATTTTCAGCTCCAGGGACCACACGGTTCATGAGACAGACACTTACTGGTAAAGTTACCGGGTTTTAATCTCCCTTAGGGGAAACAAAATGGCTGTCAAATCTCGGGCCAATAGGAAGCTTCAATATCATCGGTTAGTATTTGCAACCCCTTTAGAAACCAGGAAGTAAAACCGGTAACTTCACCAGTAAGTATCGCAGGAACGGAGGGGTTACGCAAAGCTGAAAATAGTCAGATTCAACTCTGGCGGGACCCTCCCCCCATTCCAATCCTGGAACTAAAATAGAGGTTACATCGGGTGGATTTAATGTAATCATGTAAAAGCAAGGTTAGTTCTACCAAAGGTCAAAATCAACTTTCTACCAAAATCTCTCCCTCCCTCCATCTTTCCAAACTCATGGGATAAAGGTCAGCCGCAGTAAATCTGGTAAATATGACGATCAATGAATATAGCTTAAAATACTTAATTTAGCAATGAAAAATGTACACCTTCCACTTAAGGTATTAGCACAATACACTCTATATTTGAATACTCGGAGTGAGTATGTAATTCTAAAACACTCCGTATATTTTGCTATCGGTTGAGTGAATAGGGGCTGGCTCTATTAGCTCAATTATATTTCTTCTATTATATTGCATTCCAATTTCAAACAAAAACCCTGACAGTGTTTGGTAACTTCCCACCACTATCCTTTCGTCATGTCAGCACTGCACGGACCGTGCAGCCTAAAGCAGGTGGAGAGCAGGACACCGACCGTTATAGACCTGTTTCTTCATACGGAAAGCACTAGGAGCTAGATCCTATTACAGTAGTAGCAGCATCAGCTCACGTTACCTTGCAGCATACAAATGGTCAACATGGCAAATTGCCAACACTCCATTGCAGAACTGAGAAGGAAGAGGCACTTTCGGATATGTACAGGACTGTTTGGGTTACCTTCATCTGACAAGGACAAACTCAAGGCAAGCAGCATTCCAGGGTAATCATTTTTTTTTGAAGAATTTGAATGAGGGGGAGGGAGTCCTCCAAAGCTGAACCGAACACTAAAACGACCTTATGGGTGGGGGGGGGAATCAGTGGCCATCTTTTAATTTACACCAAGAGCTCTCATCTAAAACTATGCATCTCGGGACGCAAAGGGTCCATGGAACCACAAATGGCACAGTACAGGTCCTCCGGGCTCAAATTGTGGTAACACAATAGACATGCTGCAGTTCTGGTGACATTGTGTCGTGCATTTGTAGCTCAATTAATCGTATTTAGTAGAAAGGGGGAAGTATTCTTAGGGCACTGTTATAATACCTGTGTAAGAAGTTCTGAATTAGCCATTAATAACCAATAAGGCAACTACTCTTTTTGACCAAATACTACTAATTATTCGCTAGGATTTATGCCTGGAGCACGACCAAAATAGCAAACGCACGACAGTGGCAAGTGTTACTTAAGATTCGAGTCATCCTTTGCAGCCCAATGCTCAAACTGAATAGGAAGATAGCATGAAAGGAGCCACGCACTATAGGTGTCCTCCAATTTACTTTTTTTTTAAACACAAGTTACTGGTATCATGTCCTGATTTTTAAAGGGAATTTAAATGGCCAACCGATGACGTTGCAGCTTCCATTGGCCTGATATTTGGCAGCTACCTCGTTTCCAGAGGAAGACTTAACCGATAAGTATCTCTGGAAGCCTGGGGTCCCCGGAGCGGATAATAGTGTTATTTGACTCAGGTGTCCCTCCATTCCCATCCTGTAAAAAAAGGGGACTTAACCCACTCCCAAAAACAGTCCTATATGTGATGGTCTATACGTGAGAACCTCTGATGCATATAATAAAGTGCGTAGCAAAATAAATATGATCCATACCCGTACCTTTCCTGGTGTTTTCAGTCACGTCTACTCCAAACTGGATGATGTCACCTGAGAGGATCTCACATGGTGGGCTTTCTTCAGACCCTCGACTCAATCTCTGGCTGTTTATGAAGGTACCATTACTACTCTTAGTGTCTTGAAGATAGAACTGTAATAAAAACAAAAACAAATGTACAAATCAGAAGAAAATCAGATCCAAGATGTCTTCTTGCAGTAAGCATGGGCTCTCACCAGGTCTTTGTCTGGTTACTTTACCACCTGTGTTTTATAAAAACATATCACCACTGCAGTAAATATATCCGACTCGCATGAGAGCCATTGCCGGAAGGGAAGAGGGTAACTTCTCCAGTAAATAATACACATTACAGGAATATTCTCTCAGCTGGAAACCACAAGCTACTCAATAGTGGGAAAAAATATATACTAAAACGAATAAAAAAAAAAACTTTAATAAAAAACATTTACCGTCATGGTGAAGCATGCTAAATAAAAAGTCAATTAAAACAATGGTATCTTGCTGCCAAGCGTCTTGGCAGGAACCATTTCTACTTCCACGTTCTATCAACACAAAGCACATTCTATTATTTATTGACATTCAAGTTCTGTGCGCATCTATACATCTTACTGTAGAACTACTCACATGAAGGCAGAACTAACACAGGGTACGCACTGGTGCTTGGGTACTGTGAGGAGAATGCACAGACTCAAGAGACCATATGCACAAAAGTGAAAGCTAGGAACGCGTAGTTTAACACTTATTACTAAATATATATATATATATATATATATATATATATATATATATATATATATATAATTAAAAAAATTTCCCCGTCGACTATTGCAAAGCTTTCAAAATTTCACACACTTTTTTGAAAATTATAACTTGAATGCTCTAGTACAAGGTGTAATTCTATAGTTCCTCCGTTTAACAATGTGAAGACTAAAATACTCTAAGAAAACTCTACAAGTAAATTAACTGTAGAAATACATGCATCTAGAACAGTGCTTTCAAACCTTTTTTTTGGTTAAGGAACCCTATGTGAAATTCTGAGGAAACCCAAAGATCTCTAATACTGTAGTGCAGGCATGTCAAACATGCGGCCCGCGGGCCGCATGCGGCCCGCAACGGATATTTTTGCGGCCCGCTCACAACCAGCGCGGCGGTCGTGTGTGTCGGCGAGCGTGTGGGCGGCGGTTAAAAGTTTTGGCCGCGGGAGAAGCGAGCGCGGGTGTGGGGGAAGTGAGCAGCACGGGCAGAAGTAAAATCTGTCCTGCAGGGGCTGGAGGCGTACGGTGGCCGGGTGCAGTCAATCTGCACTCGTGCCTGTGTGGGACGACTCGGGGGCGGAGTCAAAACCCCGGCGGAGAGACTGCATTCTGTGTGTGTGTGTGTGTGTGTGTGTGTGTGTGTGTGTGTGTGTGTGTGTGTGTGTCACTGTGTGTGTGTGTGTGTGTGTCACTGTGTGTGTGTGTGTCACTGTGTGTGTCACTGTGTGTGTGTGTGTGTGTGTGTGTGTGTGTGTGTGTGTGTTTGTGTGTGTGTGTGTGTGTATGTGTGTGAAAATCTGGCCTGCTGGGACTGGAGTCGGACGGTGGCCGGGCGCAGTCATCCTGCACACATGCCGTGTGTGGGAGGACAGCGGGGGCGGAGCCAACAGCTGAGATAGCTGCAAAAGACGTCTGTGAGACTGCCTCCTGCCTGGAATAAGGTAAGGACAAGGGGGGGGGGGGATGATGGGGCATGGGGGGGGGGAGAGGATGATGGGGCATGGGGGGGAATATGATGATGGGGCATGAGGGGGGGGGAATATGATGATGGGGCATGGGGGGGGGGATATGATGATGGGGCATGGGGGGGGGGGAATATGATGATGGGGCATGGGGGGGGGGGAATATGATGATGGGGCATGGGGGGGAATATGATGATGGGGCATGGGTGGGGGGGAATATGATGATGGGGCATGGGTGGGGGGGAATATGATGATGGGTGGGGGGGAATATGATGATGGGGGGGGATATGATGATGGGGCATGGGGGGGGGAAATATGATGATGGGGCATGGGGGGGGGAAATATGATGATGGGGCATGGGGGGGGGGGGAAATATGATGATGGGGCATGGGGGGGGGGGAATATGATGATGGGGCATGGGAGGGGGGAATATGATGATGGGGCATGGGGGGGGGAAATATGATGATGGGGGGGGAATATGATGATGGGACATGGGGGGGAGGAAAATATGATGATGGGGCATGGGTGGGGGGGAAATATGATGATGGGGCATTGGGGGGGGAAATATGATGATGGGGCATGGAGGGGGGAATATGATGATGGGGCATGGGGGGGGGGAAATATGATGATAGGGGCATTGGGGGGGGAAATATGATGATGGGGCATTGGGGGGGGAAATATGATGATGGGGCATGGGGGGGGAATATGATGATGGGGCATGGGGGGGGGGGGAAATATGATGATGGGGCATGGGGGGGGGGGGTAATATGATGATGGGGCATGGGGGCCAGCCTGGGCAGATAAAGGTGGGAGGCAGGGGGTGGGGAATATGATGATGGGGCATGGGGGCCAGCCTGGGCAGATATAAGATGGGAGGCAGGGGGTGGGGAATACGATGATGGGGCATGGGGGGCCAGTCTGGGAGATGAGATCATGATGAGGGGGGGAGGTGGGGGTATTTTTTAAATGTATTGGGGAGGTGGAGCTATTTTTTAAATGTATTGGGGAGGTGGGGCTATTTTTTAAATGTATTGGGGAGGTGGGGCTATTTTATAAATGTATTGGGGAGATGGGGCTATTTTTTAAATGTATTCGGGGGAGTGGGGGGTATTTTTAAAATGTATTCGGGGGCGTGGGGTTATTTTTATATGTATTCGGGAGTGGGGGGTATTTTTTATATGTATTTGGGAGTGGGGGTATTTTTTATATGTATTCGGGAGTGTAGGGGTATTTTTTATATGTATTCGGAAGTGTGGGGGTATTATTTAATATGTATTCGGGAGAGTGTGTGTGTGTGGGGGGGGAGAGAAGAGAGGGGGGAGAGAGAGAGAAGAGGGGATTGAGCGAATGGGGGGGGGGGGAGAAGGGAGAGATGGGTGGGGGAGACAGAGAATAGAGGGGATTGAGCGAATGGGGGGGGGGAGGGAAGGGAGAGAGAATAGGGGGAGACAATGGGAGAGGGTGAGAGAAAATGGGGGGGAAGTAGAGAGAGAATGAGGACAGGGCCGCCAACAGGCCCGGGTGAGTCCGTCAACCACCCTCTCTCTCTCTCCCCCCCACCCTCTCTCTCTCCCCCACACCCTCTCCCTCTCCCCCACCCTCTCCCCACACCCTCGCTCTCTCTCTCCCCCACCCTCTCTCTCTCCCCCACCTCTCTCTCTCTCTCCCCCACCCTCTCTCATCTCTCCCCCCCCCTCTCTCTTTCTCCCACCCTCTCTCCCACCCTCTCTCCCACCCTCTCTCTCTCCCACCCTCTCTCTCTCCCACCCTCTCTCTCTCTCCCACACCTCTCTCTCTCTCTCCCACCCTCTCTCTCTCTCTCCCCACCCTCTCTCTCTCTCCACCACCCTCTCTCTCTCTCTCCCACCCTCTCTCTCTATCCTCCCAACCTCTCTCTCTCTATCTCCCACCCTCTCTCTCTATCTCCCACCCCTCTCTCTCTCTCTCTCTCTCTCCCACCCTCTCTCTCTCTCTCCCCACCCTCTCTCTCTCTCTCCCACCACTCCTCTCTCTCTCTCTCCCACCCTCTCTCTCTCTCTCTCCCACCCTCTCTCTCTCTCTCCCACCCTCTCTCTCTCTCCCACCCCTCTCTCTCTCACCACCCACTCTCTCTCTCCCACCCTCTCTCTCCCACCCTCTCTCTCTCTCCCACCGTCTGTTTGTCACCCCTCACCCACTCTCTCTGTTTTATCTTAACTGCACTATACCTACACCGAAATAACCTATTCTGCTTTCTTCCAGATCTGACTCAAGTTTCACACGGGAGACATCGGAAGACAGGTAGAGAACACC
This sequence comes from Ascaphus truei, assembly GCF_040206685.1. Taxonomy (NCBI): domain Eukaryota; kingdom Metazoa; phylum Chordata; class Amphibia; order Anura; family Ascaphidae; genus Ascaphus; species Ascaphus truei. The sequence continues at coordinate 36,786,279 of NC_134499.1, forward strand.
TCCCCTCCAGTATAGTACCTTGAGGGACTGCGGATCAGGTAAGATCCCAGGTGGGATTGCTGCTTTGGAAATTGTTAAGAGGGGGGCATCCTGACACTGGTTAATGTGTTCAGAAGTCATTCACGTCTGGCTTTTTTTTTTGGTTCGGTTAGTGAGGTCAACACACACACACACACACACACACACACACACACACACACACACACACACACACACACACACACACACGACTACTTTTCGAAATAAACCTACGTTTCTATGAAAATGTAAGTTGTTTTTTTTTTGCGGGCCCCACCTAGACTTAAACCTTGTTTATTTGGCCCTTGTTAGCATTTGGAGTTTGACATGCTTGCTGTAGTGCGTCTGAGATCAGATGCATTGTAAGTAACCCCAACCCTCTCTAACAGCGCATCTTAGATCAGATGCATTGTACATTCTTCCTTATTTGGTACAATTTTAAAATGATCTGAAAACTACAGGGAACCCTTTATACATGCCAGGGGAACCCAAGGGTTCCTCGGAACCCTGCATGAAAAACACTTGTCTATAACCAAGAACAAATACTTCCTGCTGCCAGTAGTAGCTCATTGGCCTCCTGTAGGACGTTATTTATAATGCACAGTAGGCACAGTCAGTGAAATTGTGCAGCATTTCTTTGAAGAGCGTGAATGTGTGTGCATATTAAACACTTATGTTATCAGCCGTACCATCATATTTTATAGATCAGAGAGTAAAACAGGTTTCGTTGTATAATAATTGTGCAAGATGCATTTATTTTATCGTTTGCCTTTAGACTATAATACTAATGCATATGTTGACTTGTAGTCACTTCCATTCGGAAACTGAAGACAACACGTTTGAAAGTATACGGATCGGGAATATGCCCAGGTATGGAATAAAGTGTGAGATCTCCTGCTCTTCACATGGCCACGTAAGGAACACACTCGGCAACTTATTTCAAATAAGTTACTATACTAGGCAATTAGTAGTGACACTTTAGTGTCTGGCTCCGATTCAGTCTTGTCACCAGGTTTCCATTAGCATTTACTTTGATTTCAGCAAATTTTAAATCAAGTTCATTCAAGCCCCCTGCTCAAAATCGGATGGTAAAAGGAAGTGACAAAAATCACAGGGAAAACAAAAGAACCCCTAATTAGCATCTGTTTGCGTCAGAACCTATTACTAATTGCATGTAATTTAACGTATCGGCTCTCCGTAAGATCCTTCCACTTATTTATTTGATGAGTCATTCTTTAGGATCTAAATGAGAATGTTTAAATTCGACATCACACGGCACAAAATGCTGGAAACCTCCTCTTATGCCCTTAAGTACGGCAGACATTTTTCACTCTTCGAGCACTGGAAAAGTGAAAAGATTTAATATTAACATGAAATCCTATATCTACAGCAGCATAAAAACACACAGCACATCCCTAGAAATCGCAAGGTTATGTGCTATTTTTTAGTGACTGCTACTTGGTCCCGATAGTAAAGTACCTTCAAATTTTGACGAGCACGGTATAGAGCAAGTACATAGTATGAAAGATAGAAACAAATCGTCATACAGTAAAGATATACTGTACACTCCCAGAAGCCAGTAATCCTGAACTGTGCTTGCCAAAAACAGAACCAGGAAAAAGAAAATCAGTTACTGATTAAAAGTACACAAGCAGTTGATAATTGCTAGTGTTTCATACAGAAGGTCAAAAAAATAATAACAAGGTACTCCTTGACCACACTAACATGTGAAGCGTGGTGAGTATCAGTGTTGCTCTGTGCAGAGATCTCCCGAATAAGCCGAGGCTCAGAAGTAGGTCAGATGTCATTTAAGGCTGATCTTAAGGGAAAACAAAGCGTCAGGAATCACATTTTTAAAGCACAGCCACTGGATGCTGAATAAATAAATACTCTGCCATGTGGGATGCCTTATGCTCCCACTCCGATAAAAACATCCGGTGCCCATGATAAAAATCCAATGGATTATTTTATCACAGGAGAAGCATGGAGTTGGGAGTTCTTCAAAGCGCCCATTAGGGCAGCAGGGAGGGAATGAGAGTTTGGTGACGCTGGGGGAAAAGATGTCCATCAAAGGTAAGACCAGAAACAAGGAAATGGAACAAGTTTGCTGAGAGTGAGAAGACGACATGCGGCGAATGGGGAGGTCAAACATCAGAGGAATCTGCGTAGTGCGGTTGAAGGAGGAAGACGACGAAGGACATTTATAAAAACAAGTGCCTCAAGACATGACCTCTGAGGTTCTCAACCCTAAACCCCACAACAGGACAGGCTTAAGGGTGTCCCAGCTTCAGCACAAGTGGCTCAGTTGAAGACACCTGTGCTGATACTGGGATATCCTGAAAACCTGACCTGTTGGGGGTCTTGAGGACTGGCGTTGAGAACCTCTGCATTAGCCCATTTCTATTAAGCGGTGCAATGTCACACACACAAGCCACCATACACACACTGTTTTGCTGCACTTTGCTTTACAGACAATAATGTTCATGTTATCACCACAATGTTTAGTGGGAACTTTGAGCATAAAGATAGCAAGTAGCAATACTGGTGAAATGTAAAAAAAAAATTGGAGTGTGATTTTTATGTCCATTACTGATTTACAATTCCATAAATATTTTAGGGTCCTCTTAGAAATGACCACTGTTCTAAATTGCTTTATAACTCATGCCTGACTTTCGGAACAGACGTACTCTTTTCCTTAATTTACGTAAATGCCTTTAACAATTACAGTATTAGGCCACGATTATAGTGATCGCGTGCCGCAAGTACAAAAGTGTGTTCCTCAATGAGGCCGCCCATAGTGCACGCGAGTGAGCGATTTTTGAAAATACAAATTAATTTGTTTTTTTCCGCGTGATTAATGAATTGAGTATAGCAGTGTAGGAATTTAAGTCGCATGTTGAATAAATAAATTAGGCATAAATCCATTGCGGCAGGGAATAACCTCAGAATAAGACCAAAAGGTAAGGGTTATATATCAATAAAAACAGCTGAGTGCACACGTACACTCGCCAAGATAAAAAAACAACAAAAAAATCGTTTATAGAGCACAGTCTAAGGCCACGATTATAGTGACAGTGACGCTGACGTCACGCTGCGGTCACTGTAAAAATCAAATTGAAATGACTTCCAGCGATCGCGACCAAGTCGTCACCCCGCGCTTACTGTAAGCACACGCGACAGCATCAATGCATGTGTTTTGGGGCGACGTTGTCGCCAGCACTATAAGCGAGGCCGTAGAAGGGAAAGCAGGGAGATCTAGAAGGAGACAGCATCTCAAATCGATCTCACCCCCTCGCTGGCCCCAGCGGCGCGACTGCGCTTGTGACATCACCGCGTCGCTCCCGGATGCAGGATGCAGCACAAGAACTTCAAAGCCAGTGCCCCTATCTCACAGCGTCTCCAGAAATCCCCACTCTACATGTTCCGCATACGGCTTCATCAGGAGTAGGTCAGGTTAAGGATATCCCTGCTTTAGCAAAGGTGGCTCAATCAGTGGCTCAGTCAAAATGACTGAGCCACCTGTGCTGAAGCAGGGATATCCCCAATACCTGTTGGTGGCTCTTGTGGAGTTGGCCACCGCTGGTATATATCATTGTGCTAGTCATATATAACGTCAGACATCAATTTCAAATCTTATTGGCCATGTCAGATTATGAAACCAGAAAAGGTGTCACCTGGATAAGTCCCTATTGTATACTGTACCGTTACTAATTAGTACAGAGGTGTTTGCTGTACTTTGCATTGGCCAACAGCTTGTCCTCATCACCAGCTTGCTACTACTGTATCTAGGCAGGGACGAATGTGGCGTCACAGTGCATATATACGCATTAAGCACTAGAAAGTAAAAGGATGGGTGTAACTTCCCAGCTGGAGAAGGCAAGTGAACTGTATGAACCCAAGGAATGTGTAAAAGCTGGGACTGTAAGGCCTGATTCAACAGAAAGAGGAAGGCAGTTACATTGCTGGGGAAAACTAGGTCATTCAAAAACTTTTGCTGAAGAGAAGATGTTATTCAGTATGACTGGCAGATTCCCTTACTGAATCTGCTGTGTTTTAGGGACAATCCAGAAAGGTTTTTCAGTCATTACTAGATACCACCTAAGTGACAAAGGAAAGGGTGATATACACAGACTGACTTTCAAGTGTGTGTACAGCCCTCCCCCCCAAGTCTATAGACCAGGAGTGGCAAACTTCAGTCCGCAAGGGCCACCAACAGTTCAGGTTTTAAGGCTATCCCTGCTTCAGCACTGGTGGCTCAGACAGAACTGGGCCACCTGTGCTGAAGCAGGCATATCACCAATACCTGGCCTGTTGGTCGCCCTTGAGGACTGGAGTTGGCTACTCCTGCTACAAAGGTTTAACTGCTCTATAAAAATATAATTTGGCATTAAAAAATAACTTTCTTAATATCTAGCGCCTGAGGTTACAATGATAAGTTTGGGGCAGCAACGGGCTCTGGGAAGAGCTCCATTTACCCTCCTGGACACAGCACCTGATTTTTAAATAAAAACGAACGTTGGGAATGGCAAGAGGATATATATTAAAGAAACACAATGAAGTGCGTTGCAAGTGTCCCGCAGTGGCCCCTGATACCCGGAGATTGATGCAGTATTCTTCCCGCAGTATGCTCTGCACCGTTCCTTACCTGCGTTGTAATTTCGCTACGCGGATTCACTCACATATTGTAACAGTCCGAGTCACACTAAATAAGGCCGTGCTTATACCGAAAACTGCAGACCGCGCGACGCTGCGCGGCTCAATAACAAATCGCTACAATGCAAGTTTACATACCTCGCACGCAGACACGAACTGCAGGGCGGCAGACAGGAGAACAGAAAGTGGATTTTGTTTTAAGTAGGCGACGGCAGCGTCACGTGAGCGGTTCAGCCAATGAGGACGAACCTCTCACAGCCACGCCTCCACCTCGCCTCCGTCTCCTCCGGCTGTCTCCTGCCTGCAGTGCACATGCCGCTCAGACGCATCGCAATGATGACATCACGAGATCGCGTGCACGCCCAGCCGGAGCTGGTATAATCGTAGCCCACTGCCGAACTGAAAAAGTATGATTATACAAATAGTCTTCATTACAACTACACCATGTAATACAGCAGTGCTAATGTGTACGAGCATTCGTACAACAGCAAATACAGATTTCGCAAAGTAACTTTCATACAAGGATTAAGCACCAAATTGAGTTCATTTCAGAACAAATGTACTAGGAAACAGGTTCTGGAGCTCCCAAAAAGTGCTTTGTCTATTCATAGAAATGGCAGAATGGATTCGCAGATTTACATGAAGCTGGATAGCAATACAGGTGTATATAAAAAGGTACACAGGTTAACCTGTAAAGTTCTCAAATCCTTCACGCACTGCAATGGTGACACTTGGCTTTTGCATCATGCAATCAAGTATCAGCTTGGAATGGTCAATAAGCTTAGTCAATTTGTTCAATACCCCCCTCCTCGCCCCAATAGAATTGGAAGGACAGCTTTAAAACCAACTGTAATCACCCAAACTTTGGAAATACTGCATTATTACTCCCTGTTAAATATGTGCTCCAATGTACCAATCATCTTACCCCAATGAGAACACTTCAAGCTATTGGCACTAGTCTTACACTTAAAAGTGGTTTTAACTGCAAATCAATACCTCTTCAACAAGGGTTGGATCAAGTTCAGACAAAACCATACTGTAACTTAAGTACATATCCATTGCTGCTTATTGAAGTAAACCTGCTTCAAAGCCAGAGAGACTCTCCAATGTGGATGGGATCAAACATGTATTGATGAAGTATTGCAAAGCAGTTTATTTTCCTTCTCTGTGGATCAGGCCAAGTAAATATTTAGGTCAGTAATGTCAGAGTGCCTCAGGGCTGGGCCACAAGCATTGTTTTGTGTGTATGATTCATACCTGCTTGTGACCAATTGCTGCAAGAGTGATTATCCCCATGGTTGAGAAGGATTGCTTAAAAATCCTGAGTCACTGGGTGCAGCCAATAAAGAACACAAGCTGTGTAACATTCAAACTGCAAGAGGGCTGCTTGCTAAAAACCGATTGGCTAGTTCTTCATGTGAATCTTCGAGAGAAAACACAGTGGAAAATGAAAGTCATTGTTCTAATGCAGACATAGTAACTATTACCACCTCGTTGGGGATGTTGTTCCATACACCCACAACCCTCTCAAATGAAGAAGCACATTCACACATCTCCTCTTCGAGATATGAAGCACTTGTTTGGATGGGCGACCTTGTGAGTAGAAGTGCAGAAAGGTCGCAGGTACCTACGTACCTGGGTCATAAAAAATAATTAAGGAGATCATTTCCCCAATGCCTTGTGACTATTGTTTTTAGAATGATTTGTGTTGTTCGAGGCACTTTGCCCGTGTTTTTTTGCAGACCCCTTGTGCTGCTTTTGGCACAGTTTTTTTAATTGCTACAAATCAGCAATTTCCTTATCAACAGGTGTTTGGGGAACGGTGGCGTGCTTGCATTGTGATGAGCATCATTCCGTTTGCGCCAGTTTAATTTTGACTTTTGCAGCTTGAATTTAGTTTGAGAACCAATTGGAAACCTAGTGATTATTGCGGCTGTCGCCACATCTTATTGCTCTTTGTTAGTTTTTTGTGGTTTTTGTTAACCTTCATAAAAATGCCCAACCGCCTTTAAACCACACGTTATGCACAGAAAAAAGAAGTGACATTACTAGAATCTAATGCTAAAATTGGAAGTTGCACCTGACGGGGGGTTGACCCGCACCCTGCACCCCACCCCACCAATCCCTTGAAACGTTGCGTTTCTGCACATGAAGCTGTAATCTGATAAACAGCGGATTCCATGATTGCGGACATGGCTGTGTGTGGTTACTTCTTACTGATATACAGTTGAATGGGAGCCGCTTTCCAGGACGCCACTTGAATATACCAGCAGTGAGAAAATGGCGGCCGGATAAAACCACACGCAGCGCCTGCGAGTGTGCCAGTTCGCCAGCATATTTACTAAAACGTGAAAGTTCACACACACAATCAGGACTACGATCTTACTTGGCAAGGTATATTCAATTAGAAATATGGTGAAACACTCACCCACTTACACAATATTGGAGTTAACATTATAACAATCTGTTGACAGCAGAAGACTTGTTTCACACCAAGGCCCTTCATCTACATCCATTGCAGCAGCCGTTTGGCCAGGTTTCAGCCAAAAATCCCCACAGACTTCAATGAGAAATTTCACCCGAAAACAGCCCCACTTGCTATATGGTGGATATAGAATAAAGCCCAAAGGAATGGCCGATTCAGCAGAGAAAGTGATACAAATATGCTCAACAAGGATCAACAACTTAGAAAATGCATATTACATGTACACGAGTGATTGTTGGCACAATAATATGCACATTAATTATTATATTCTGAAAATGCCGCCACACAAATGACTGATACAGCCGTTTCTGCAATGTAACGGTGTAAAGATGAGCACCAGCTTGCACCGCGGATCACCTAACGGCACTCTAAAGGGAACGACACATGCTCACTTGCCTAATGGCATACCATCTCCTAAAACAGGGGTGCTCAACTCCAGTCTTCATGCCCCTCCCCCCCCCCAACAGGTCAGGTTTTTAAGATATCCCAGCTTCAGCACAGGTGGCTCAATCAGAAGCTCAGTCTGAGCCTCCGATAGAGCCACCTGTGCTGAAGCTGGTATATCCTAAAAACCTGACCTGTTGTGGGGGTCAGGGGGTTGAGGATAGAGTTGAGCACCTCTGTCCTAAAAGACACTTGAAAGGAGAAGTATTTCAGCAGGGGGGGACTGCTTTTTATTTCTCGATGACCAACATCAAGTCTTCTGAATGAAAAAAAAAGTATTGGGTGACAACTTGAAATTAGTCACTCGTTCACGGGAACCCGAGTGTATATTCATCAAGCGCAGGTATGAGCCTAGCGCACCTGCCCAATGTCGACGCTTATCTGCTTGAATGGGAGTTGATGCAGGTTTGTGTGCGCTTACCTGTACCAGTGCTTGATGAATCTGCCCCTTAGTGTTCGAATATCACTGAACATCTACCCTCCATTGTAGATGCCAACAAAATTACACAGGTTTATCCAACAGCCAAGCTGTTACATTTCCATCAAATAAGCCAGGGGTGGCCAACTCCAGTCCTCAAGGCCCACCAACAGGTCAGGTTTTCAGGATATCCCTGCTTCAGCACAGGTGGCTCAATCTTGACAGACACCCGTGCTGTAGCAGGCATATTGTGAAAACCTGACCTGTTGGTGGCCACCATTCAAATAGACTATAGATTTTTAATGAAAATGCTGCTACACGATAGCGCATTGGCAGAGATGCTGTAGGTATGGATTATGTACAATGAACACGTGCACAAAGCAACTTTAGATACGTTGCTTTGGACAAACAATTAACATTACATTTAATGAGACATTTCAGTCCTAAACTCAACCCTCGTGAAGTCAGAAGCACAACTAAAAGGATGGGAAGAATAATGAACGTACAAGTGAAGGGTTTAAAAATGTAGGCAAACTAGTGATGGGGGACGGAGGGGGTGTATTTACAGGATTTGAAAAGAACAAAATCAAGAGTAAGAAACGCCAAGAAGAAAAGCAGCATTTACCAGACAAAGTACTTGGGCTTTAGGAGAAGCCTGGTGTTGGATACAATAATAATCATTTTATTTTTATAGCGCTTTTCTTCCAATGGGACTCAAAACACTACACAGTTACAAAAAGGGAAAAGAAGAAAACATTAAGGTTATAAAAGAAACCAAACTAAGGAAAGATACAATACAGGAAGGGATGGGACTGTAGTTATTAAATGCCGGACAGCTTGTGGATCATGAATTAAATGCCTGGGTAAACAGGTAGGTCTTGAGCCTGTTTTTATAGAGTCCCAGAGAGGGGGCCTCTCCAACTGTTCGAGGCAGATTGTTCCAAAAAGTGGGAGCAGCGTGGCTAAAAACTCGGGCGCCGTTAGTTAAGGAGATCTGCAGATCGCAGCGAGTGAATGGGAGTGTAGGAACTAGACGCTCTCCGATAGCTGGGACCCTGGGCATGTACGGCTTTGAATGTCAGGAAGACAATCTTGAAATAAATTCACCATTTTACAGGCAGCCAGTGCAGAGAACGGAGAACAGGTGTCATGTGGCAAGAACGGGTCTGGTTAGTTAACAACCTGGCCGCAGAATTCTGCACCAGCTGCAGGCGGCGCAGCTCGTTTTCCGGAAGACCCAGGTAGAGTGGATTAAGGACATAAAGGCAAGGACAAGTGTAGTAAGATCCCCTGGGGGGAGGAGGGAGGGAAATCAGTGCTTAAACCTGACTATGTTCTTTAGGTGAAAGAATGAAGATTTGATCACAGACAACACCTGATATTTAAAGGTCAAGTAAGTGTCAAAGACAACACCAAGATTCTGCACATTTACAGAGTTTATTTAGCAACTGGGAACCCCAAGTTTAAGGCCAGTGTGTCACCTAGCCGCAGTCTTGTTATACAGCTATTGAAGTGGGTAACTCGTTTCAAATCCCTGTCTCTGCTGCTTGTGTGGCCCGTGGCAGCCCTTTTATCTCCTGTGATTCAGGCATCAATATTAGGATTGTAACCTCTTCAGGGCAGGGAATTATTGTCCTGTAAAATTCTGTGTAGAGTTTTGTGCACATGGTCAGCTCTATACAGGAAAACCAATATTGTTTTGATATTACATGAATAGTATCTTCTAGGCAAACATCATCCGAGGGTTTAAATCGTCTGATATCAAACGGGGTGAATTACCTATTTTATTACAAAGTATGGTCCATTTAATATGGCACTGGACACAAGGTGCTCAAAGACAATTTAATCAAAGTTGAATTGAATTGAACTAAAACAACTTGACTATACATTTATAAACTCATTATAGATACTACATGATAACCACTTATGTAAAAACACCAGTTTTAAGCATGTTCTGACTAGCAGCGGAGTTCTGTAGAGATAGAAATATGTTGGAAAGTGGAGCAAGTTCCTACCAGTTTCCTATGAAATGCACATTTCAGCCAATGAAACAACAAGTCGTCTGCTATGCTCTTTAAGATTTAAAAAGCTGAAAAACCTGTGCAGTGAATAATACCAATCTGCTCAGTAGGAGTGTGCAACATTATATGCCAAGCCACTCTGCAGATGTTTGAGGCAGCAGTTTTAAAATAAACTTGTGTTGTACTAGTTCCTTAAGGAACCTTCTTACCTGATTTTATCTTATGTTGCTGTGTTTAATAGGTACATGATTTCTAAAGAGAATTGGGAAAACCGAAATTAGCTCTGGGAAATCATTAGGGAATCCATCAATTACAAGAGCTAGCGTCAAAAAATGTTGCAGACCAATATCAAAGTCTGTATATGCAGGTATTCTGTAAGTGAAACACTCGCTGTCAGACCAAGCCTGCTAACGTTTAGCTTCCCAAACATGGACATTTCCTATGTCAATTTTTTGCCATTCCCGTAACAATGGGCATAGTGAAAACCAGAATGGCTACCCAAATTCTTCCGTATTTAGAAACGGCACGTCTCGAACCTAAGGGGTTTGCACATATCAGAGCCAATAAAATTCTCAGTTATTGTTTTTTAGTACTTGTAGATCATCAAAGGTGCTTGCACCAACTAAAAAACTATTTTGGAAATCCATTTGCAATAGATTTTTTTTGCCGATTCCATCCAATGAGTTCCCTTTGCATTTTCAGTTGACTTGAATTACAAGCAAAGATAAAGAGTCTTTCTACACAGAAATGGTTAATATTAGTCATTTTTTTCTGGGTAGAAACATCATTTGTAGTTCTGTTGCCTTGTTTTATTTCCCAAAACTTTTCCTTAACATACATACCTAAATGTTTTAGGCACTGTTGCTTCTGAATGGGTTAAAAGTACATTAGGAAGCCTGCCGGCAAATTATTTTACGTAAAGCAGCGTCTTTACTCAAGAATGATTTATTTGACCTTTAACTAAAAACATTGAAGTCCAATGAGTTTCTATTGCACAAAGCCTTACATTCTCAATAGTTATTTTGTGTACTTCGATATTCAGAATTTGTTAAATATTGTACAAATAATATGGATCTCAAGTGTACCGTATGGAGAGGGTCATGTGACTGACATACTACCATGGGTTATGAGAGATTTGCACCAAAAGGTGACACAAGCGACTTCTAATCTAAAAACAAATATGGCTATCCACTACACCAGTGTTTTTCAACAGGGGTTCCTAGGAACCCTTGTGTTCCTCTGGCATTCCTAAAGGGTTCTCTGTAATTTTCAGGTCATTTGAAAATCGTACCAAATACATAAGAATTTACAATGCATCTGACCTCATACGTGCTATTAGAGAGGGTTGGGGTTCCTTATAATGCTTCTGATCCCACACACGCTATTAGAGAGGGTTGGGGTTCCTTACAATGCTTCGGATCTCACACACGCTATTAGAGAGGGTTGGGGTTCCTCAGAATTTCACAATATAATTATAGGGTTCCTCAATCACAAAAAGGCTTAAAAAAACATGGCACACACCCATGGTCATTATGGCAATTTCACACTATAACTGTGTCATAAAATGTTTACATTTAGCTTAGGACTTCTTCATTCCAAACAGGAACAGTTTAGAAGGAAACAATTGTAAACTCTTACACATTCCTAAGTTTATTTAAAACATGTCCCTGTGAGAATAATGTACAGTACATCAGGGCTCCAACATTACCTAATGTTGTGTGGGCGTCTCCACTATATTGCCTGCCTGCGGTGCTCCCATTCAGCTCTGTTAGTCACCAAGCAAGTTCCATTCTCAAATTGTAAAGCAATATATTAAGGATAATAATGGAGATGTCTAAAATAAGATCAGGGTGAGGCTTCAATTTTCTCAGGGTGCTGTTGACTTAAGCCTATTTAGTGCAGCGATTTTTAATTGGTCTAGAAACAAACCGTCTGAACTCCGAACAGAATTCATCTGAGAAAGGTATTTTTTTTTTAAAACACCCACAAGTGTCCGTTGGGTATAGCTTAACTCTATTAGCGAATATTGGAGTTCCACTTTACGATTAATGTCCTATGAATAAGCTTTTTCCACACTCGAGACCAGCAAAGGAATGTGTCGCTGGCAGTAAGGGGTCGAAGCTTTTCAGAACCCTCCAGCAACAAACAAATAATTTAGGTTTATCAAATTTAAAAAGCCTACCTCCCAAAAAAGCAATGAGCCCTACATTCCTAACTTCCATAGAAATCCAGGACCTTGACACCCTTAATGTTCCCGGAAACAAACCTTTGTTAGCATTAACATGGCCGAGACGCCCCCATCCCAATGGTCAGGAATATTGCAACTGTGATCAGCCTAGAACCAAGCAAAAACCTTCAAAAAGTCAAGAGAAAAAGGTATTACGGCCCCAGTTCTCCCGGCTGCACGCACACCTGGCAGCGCGTGCACAGGCTACAGCCGCGATCGGTGGTCTGTAGGGGAGCTCTAGGCAAGCGCGGGGCCATGATGGGGCATATCTGCCCTTCCATTGGTGCGCGCCGACCACATGATCGAGTCGTGGCACAGGAAGTTAACATTCTTGTTGTCCCTGCCAGCGTATGCGTCACAGCTCTTTGCGCGCACACACACACACACGGCCACTGGAGACCTGGCCTAAGGGCCATGAGAGTGGTGGCTATTATGACATCCCCTGATTATCATAAAATCACCATAAGGATCCCATGTATACCACCTTAATCAAATGTATCCATCAGAGCAGAACACGTAACCACACCTATACTTTGTCAAGACTTGTCATCTCAACGTCTCCCAGAAACCTCCAGCTATCTTGTAATACAGAGGAGAGCTGATGAGGCAGGAAACGAGGAAGTGACAGGGTGGCTGCACTGAAAACATTATCAAGCAGCAAATATGCAGTTACGTCAAGTTGAAATATTCTAAATCAGATGTTTAGTATCAAATGTACAGTAGGTCTACACGATTAGCAGAGACAAGAACTGAGCCATCTACACGTGTAGGGAGGAAATGCATAACAGATCAACTATTTTTCAAATCTTTAAAAAAAAAAAAAAAAAAAGTAGAAAATGGAGATTCAAAAAACAGAAAGCTTCTTAAGAATCCTACATATGAAATCAGCACACAGGAAGCAAATGTAGTTTGTAAAAAAACAAAGTATGACTTATGCAAAGTTACCCATTATGCAAGCTGGCAAGCGACCCAGGGAACTTGTATGGGGTTCACACATTTCCTTACCCAACCGTGTGACACTTTGTAATCCAAAGGAAATTTAGAAACAACCCAAGCTGCACAGCATTGTGTTAACAATAACCTTCCTTGTCATGTCGAAAGTACTGTAGTTTGCTTTACAGCCGAAAATAGCTGAAGAAATGCACAGTATATCATACACACACCTTTAGCTTTTTTTTTTTGTTTTTGTTTTTTAACTATGGCGGTGAAAAAATGATGCAAGCGGTGGTATGTTCGAGACTTACAGAGAATAGTCAGGGTAACGAATAAATGCAAACACTTAAGCCAGGATTTCCCAAAGCTCGATGCAGGGTATTGCCCATGTTCTGGTGGTATCTGTGGTTCAAACTTTAGACCAGAGTTGCTCAACTCCAGACCTCAAGCCACCCCCAACAGGTCAGGTTTTCAGGATATCCCTGGTTCAGCACAGGTGGCTCAATCAGAGGCTCAATCTAAGGCCGAGTCCATAGACGGACAGGCCGTGCTGAGGCGTGCGGACGCTCCGCGCTGAGCCCCTGCATCCTCAATGAGGATGCCTTGAGAGGGGGCTCACGCGAGCGTCCGCAGGCGTGCTGACGAGTTGGAGGTTTCAGCCGAGCGCCGAGCTGTTTTTCAGCGCGCTGTTGGCTGAAAACCTCCAATCACAGCACAGCAACGTCAACGTCACGTGCGTTGCGGGCGATTGGCCCAGCGATGTCACTGCCCCGCCTCCAACCACCTCCCCCCGGCTCCGATCGCGCCCGCTAGCTTGCCTGTATGGGCATGAAATCGCCCAGATTTCAGCAGGCGAGCCTCAGCGTCAGCGCGGCTCGGATCGCCTCACGCTTCTATGGCCCCGGGCCTAAGACTGAGCCACTGATTGAGCCACCTATGCTTTAGCGCGGACTTTGGGACACCTGTGCTGAAGCAGACATATGCTCAAAACCTGACGTGTTGAGGGGGCTTGAGCATTTGACTTGAGCACCCCTGCCTTAGACTCATCTGCAATGCTTTAGCCGGTTTCACCTTCATTTCTGTTGGATGGATGAAGGAAAGACTGAAAATACGGGTTGCTCTGAAAAGATAGCACCCAGGCAAATGTATTAATATGGAAACAACCCTCGTGTCATGAACCTACTGCACTCAATACAACTCAGAAAAGTGCTCTCATCAAAGCCAGAGAAGCAGATTCTGGAACAGGGAGGTTTAAAAAAAGAACAGTAACAGCAGCAAATTAGTCTGTAGCATGTTAACCATTTTGTACTGGGACTATCTTCCATACATTTATCAAATGGGTGTGGTTATTTAAAAGTCAAATCCCATTACAAAGACACCAGTAATACTATACTACATACAAGAATGCATATACTGTCCCTTTCCCAAACACCTTCTAGAAATACCCAAATGACATCACTTAATTTCTGCACAAAAAACATGGGGAGGCCAACAGCAGGGCTTGCTTCAAATCTATTCTGCCGAGAAAAATGAAATGCTTAAAACGTACCCCAACCAAGTGTCTAGCACTGCACACAGAAGTGCTACAAAACATTGGTTCTTAAATAATTAAATGCAGATTTTACAAAAAGTGTGAATCTTTTGCAGAAATGCTCTAGTAGCCCCCGTTTCCCAGGTACGGTATCGGCAGACAGTTTGGAGTCTTCTCAGCTGCAGGTGGGTTCTGGGTGTTTTCTTCCAATACAGGGGACTACTATGTAACTATGTATTTGTCATCTTAACTCTATGCCCTAGTACAGAGGGGCGCAAGATAATTTTTTTTTGGGGGGGGGGGGGTGGTTATAGAGGTCCCGCACTCTCCCCCCAGGCATTTAAATTAAATGCCGGGGGACGGCACAAGGCCTCTGCAACCTCTACTTACCGAGGTTCAGCCGGCTCCAGAACACATTGCCATGATTTGACGCCGCAGGGGTCATGTGATGTCACGGTTGCCACGGTAACATGACGTCAAATGACGCCACGGGTCACGTGACACGACCCCACTGCGTCATTTGATGCCGGGTGAGGAAGGGGGGCGCAGCAAGGAGGAGAGGCGGCACGGGGGGGGGGGGGGCAGCAAAAATAGTCCCTGCCCTAGGACATACTTGAAAATGCGAGGTAACACAATGTATTACTTCGAAAAACATTTTATAAATAAATACAATGGGAATGTTTGGTGAAACACTGTCACTCCAGACTACCAGCCTGGTCAAGTACCACAGTTCTGTCTAATGACTTCATCATATTTTACCATCATATTTTACATCAGCCACTTCTCATTTGTAATCCTTGTAGGGTACTCCGTTTCATTTTCCACTCCATTCGGGTTGTAAAATTAGCTTCCCTATAAACCCATTGCAACATGAGAACAGTGATAACCAACACATAATAAACCAATATTTATGAATGTTTATACTTTGATATAGCCATGTTCATTTATTTACATAGTTACATAGTTACATAGTAGATGAGGTTGAAAAAAGACTTCCGTCCAAGTTCAACCTATGCTAAATTTAGACAACAGATATTTTATCATATCTATACTTATTGATCCAGAGGAAGGCAAACAAAACAGCACAGTCATATCATCCAATGATGTCTCATAAGGGGGAAAATAAATTCCTTCCTGACTCCAAGAATTGGCAATCGGATTAATCCCTGGATCAACATCCTTCCCATGTATACTTATTTGGTATATCCCTGTATACCTTTCCTATCGGAAAAGATGTCCAACCTTATTTTTGAAGAAATCTATTGTATCTGCCATCACAATCTTTATGGGTAATGAATTCCAGATTTTAACTGCCCTTACTGTAAAGAACTCTTTCTTTTGTTGCTGGTGAAATCTACTTTCCTCCAACCTTAAGGGATGTCCCCGAGTCCTTTGTAATGCCCGTGGGATGAGTAGTTCTTTTGAAAGCTCCTTGTATTGTCCCCGAACATATTTCTATATAGTTATCATATCCCCTCTTAAACGCCTCTTTTCTAATGTAAATAAATCTAATTTAGCTAGTCTCTCCTCATAAATTGATTGTTCATCCCCTTTAATAATTTGGCGGCTCTTCTCTGCACTCTCTCTAGTTCCATAATGTCTTTTCTTAGGATTGGTGCCCAAAATTGTACTCCATATTCAAGGTCTGGTCTTACTAATGCTTTGTAAAAGGGCATAATTATGTTTACTTCCCTTCCATCCATTGCCCGTTTAATGCAAGGTAAGATATTGTTTGCCTTTGCAGCTACTGCACGACATTGGGCACTATTGCTAAGCCTGCTGTCTACAAGCACTCCTAAATCCTTCTCCATCAAGGATTCCCCCAATGTATCCCCATTTAATTTGTAATTTGCCTTTTTATTCTTGCATCCCAAATGCATAACCTTACATTTATCTGTATTAAACCTCATCTGCCATTTACCTGCCCACGGTTTTTATTTTTACATTATAAAGGCAGTCATCTAATGCCTTTAAAAATCTATTTCCATCCCGATAAAATATATAAGGGATATACAGAATAAAATTATGCAGTTTATATGGGGTAACAAAAGACCAAGAGTTGCGAGATCAGTTATGCTCGCATCTAGAGAAAGAGGGGGTCTGGCAGTCCCTGATATTAGGAAATATTATTTAGCTTCCCATTTGAAACAGATATTTTGGCACGCTCAGGAAAATCAATATAGGAGGGTAGATTTAGAAAATATATTTAATAGCTCCGTGGCACTCCCGGAAGACGTAAACAACGGCGCAGTGCATAACCTATACATCTCTCATACATTTTTATTACTGTTTCCCAAAAGAAAAGAAAAAAACTGTGATGTGCCCAACAGTGCATTTATACATGTGCACTGCAACGAAGACCTGACATGTCACACAAAACGTTATCTCAAACTGTATTTGCACAGAAAAAAACTTGGGGGGGGGGGAGGCCTGTACCGGCATCCTCCTCTTCCCTTAATAGGTCTCATCAGTGTGGGGTTGGTTATACAGACTTTGCAAAATGACTGTGTCTCTGTGTGTATATGTACTGTATATCTATCTATCTATATCTATCTATATCATCTTAACTCTATGCCCTAGGACATACTTGAAAAGGCGAGGTAACTCATGTCAGGTTATCAATGTGCATCCCGAATGTTAAATGGGAGTCAAACCATATGCCCAGGTATTTAAAACTACCGGTAGTGACAGGTGTTAGGGTGGTGTTAGCATTGGTTCTGATCAGGAGCTCAGTCACTGGAAGCTTTAAAAATTTAGTCTTGGTCCCAAATACCATTGATACCATCTTGTCAGTGTTTAAAAACAGTTTGTTTTGGGAAATCCAGTTTTCGAGTCTCAAAAAGTCAGACTGAAGAATGTGTTCAACGTCGGAGAGGCTATGGCTTTGTGCATATAAGATTGTGTCATCTGCATACATGTGTATTGAAGCTTCCTTACGAGCTGTGGGAAGATCATTGATGAACACTGAAGAGTAGGGGCCCCAGAACAGAGCCTTGCGGGACACCACAGGTGATATCCAGGGGGTTGAAATTAGAGCCCGAGATGGACACATGTTGGGATCTTCCTGATAGGTAGGAATGAAACCAGTTTAAAGCATACTTCCCTATTCCAGAGCTCTAGAGTTAAGCAGGATAGCATGATTAACAGTATCAAAAGCCTTTGCAAAATCTAGGCATATTGCACCAGTGAGTTGTCCCTGTTACATTCCACACTGGATTTCATTGCAAACTTTTAGCAGGGTAGTTACGGTGGAGTGTTTGGGGCAGAAGCCAGATTGGAATTGGCAGTTGTTCTTTTGTCTTTTGGAAGGCCTATTGGTACTAGGAAGGTTGAAGTTTCTTAGTTGGAGATATAGATACCTATATCTATCAGATATATATAGATATGATTTTATATCTCTCACTCTATATCTCTCTCTCTCACTCTATATCTCTCTCTCTCACTCTATATCTCTCTCTCTCACTCTATATCTCTCTCTCTCACTCTATATCTCTCTCTCTCACTCTATATCTCTCTCTCTCACTCTATATCTCTCTCTCACTCTATATCTCTCTCACTCATATATATATATATATATATATATATATATATATATAAAAGAGAGAGAGAGAGAGAGAGAGAGATATAGAAATATAAAATCATATCTATATATATCTGATAGATATAGGTATCTATATCTCCAACTAAGAAACTTCAACCTTCCTAGTACCAATAGGCCTTCCAAAAGACAAAAGAACAACTGTGCTGGCTGAAGCAAAACTTTCCTGACAATTAGAAAACATCATATGATCAATAACTTACAATTGTAAATTAACCAGGAAGGTAACCAGGAAGGTAACCACTAAAACCAAACCAAATTCAAAAGTTTTCTACAAAGCATTTCTACAAATCACATTTTTTCTTTAAAGTAGTAATGTAATGAAGATACCATAAACATATTAAGTCTTTTAATAAACTGGGACACAAACAGTGAGCTACACATTGTTTTAAAAATACAGAGAATAGGTTTTACAGCAGGTTAAGCCACTTACTATACCCGATCTCTATATGTTTTTATAGGACTGCGATTATGTCGGACGAAGACCCAGCTTTAGGAATCTGGCTTCATAATTCTCCTCGGACAGTAGAAAGAAATTAACTGTCTTTTATGCACCATAAATGGATTCATGAAGGGGATCTGCAAACACCAGGTGGGGTGGCCAGGAACGTTTCCAGACATGCAGATTTACTAAATATTTACGATTAGACAAATCAAATAATGTCAAACACTTCATTTTATGAGTTGCAAAGAACGGATATCCATTTGTCACTCAAACTTTGCACTAAAAGCATAACGTTTCTTATTTCCTACAAGTGTATGTTAATTATACAACACAACAGTGAAGATGGCGTTCTTGAAAATATTATAGGAATAACACTGTGGGACATTTGATATGTCCAGGCAGCTTTTAAATGTTATTCGTTTCCCTTAGCCATAAAAATGTCATCCATATATTGATGACGGGGAAGGGAGTAAGAATGCATCCAGAAGGTGGGTTTATGGTTTTTTTTTTTATTTATTTTTTTTTTTTTTCAATTTAAGGAGTTTTAGGATAAAGACGCTGCAATCGAGTTATGAATTCAGAAATTAAACATAGAGGGGTGTGTTTTATCTAATGCACACGTGGATTTCCATATTCTCAATCCCCCTCTGAAGTAATCTAATGATGTTATGTGGTGATATAATTAGATAAATCTATTTTACTCCCTTTGATTTGATGAAATGGTCTGCATTTATTGTACTGTATGTTTTTGTAATAATCTATCTGCTACCTAAGCACTACTGTTTTTGTATATTAAATCTAAAATGTAATAAGTAAATCTTTGGACACTGATTGAACTTTGCATATTTGGAAGAGAGCGATTACATTTTCGGACACAGGTGTGTGTGTGTGTAGTGCATATTTTCTTTAGTAAACAGGGACAATACTCTACAAGTGATCTCTTAATCTCTCTTTGGTGGTGGCGGAAGCAAGTAAAGATATATTGTAACGGATTGAGGGGAGATATTACTCATTTGAGTAAGCTAGGTAGCTGTATATATTAACCCTCGTCTCACACACGTCACGTGCTCACAGGTGTGCCGTTTTTGACAGCATGGTTTACATATATAAAGAACATATTAAATATTGTATGTGTTCTTTACTTATTTAGTTGTGTATGAAAATATTAAATCATTTTTATTTCAAACCAATCTCTCTGGCATTTATAATACAAATGCTAAAATCGCCACCTATATTTGATTCGGACTATACACCTCTTACTCAATTCTTATGGGAAAAGACAGTAGGAAAACCAATGGTTTTAAAGCCTATCTTACTTTATATCTGTGATTTCGCAACAAACATCACCCAGAAGAGTAAAGACGCTTGAATTAAACGATCACATGGACAATATGACACTCAAGGTTACAGCCATCGGCATACAGAACGAGGGAACAATAATTCTAACTTGGAGAGATGACATCAGAAGCAGGTCAAACGACTGCATTCTAATATGTAAGGAGACACCCTGTTTCTCTGCCGCTTTTATAAATCAAGTTAGCCTTGAGCACTAATCTTGCTTGGTAAGTATAGATATACTTTCCATAAGGAAGGAAGGCACTCATCTAAGTAATAGTAAAAGTAATTGGAATGCATGTTTCTAAAGATGTGTAATAAAATGGCGTTATACTTCTAGCCTCATGGCAAATTCCTTAATAACACACAGTACGGGTCACATACAACAAGGTGTGAAACAGTACCCACACCAAAAGACACAAGCATTTTGTGTAATTTAAAAACAATTCAATAAATATGTGATAAGGATGAAGCATTCAATGTGTACAAATATAAATAAATCAAATGGAATAGGAAGGGTGGTTTCATTTATTAATATGGTTTGTTAGCTATTAACTTTTAATTGAGATAAATACTTGTATTTTATCATGTTTTAACAAATGCCAAACACCTCTTCCATAGGGCAAGTATTTAAAAGTGTTTTTTTTTTTAATAACTTCTAAAAAAAAAAAAAAATGCAATTTTAAAAGGTCTTTAGTATTCCCTGTTTAAAAAGAAAAAGACACTGCAGGGGAGGGTTGTCCCACTCACTCAGTTTCGTAGGAAATACTAGGATTGCTTATTTGAAATAAAGTTTTTCTTTTACTTATATAGCGCTGACAATGTACACTGAGCTTTATATAGATTGTAGCAGGTGCAATGGATCATTTACAACCTAATGTTCGTGAGAGAAAGTAACTTGCCCCAAGGCATAACGAGAGTATACAGAGGCATACGAACGAGGCTCAACAACTTCAGAGGAAGTGTTGTTTTCATCAAGCTATTCCTTCCTGGTAAGAAAAACACTGCATTTAAGACATGGATAAAGACCACTAACGATCTCTCTGTGAAGCACAATCAGGTAATAATCCTTAGTATGCATGGATCAAATAATTAAAAAAATAACATCTCTCAACCAACCCCCCCCCCCCCCCCCCCCTAACAAAAAGCTGCTCTAAATGGTGCTGCCAGTGAACAAGCAAAGTCATTAACAAATACATATCCGTTTGAGACTAGAAATAAATCAGATCAGGATAGATGCTAGTGCGTTTCTTTTTTTGGTAGCATAAAATTATAGCAGCCGCATTATTTCGCTGAGAAAGGAGGTAAAAAAAACACTACTAGGGTCTCTTAAGTATAGTGTACCTGGCCCTCATATAGTTATCTTTGCAATCTTCAAAGACTAATGCTATAGTTCAGTAAGCAACAACACACACACACACACACACACACAGTATGCAAACAATTACCACAAACAATGAAGTTCCCATAGAGACAGGGGAATGCAATACAGGAAAAACATTAATGAAACCTCTGTACTTGGAAGTCCTCATAATATTACAAATGAAAACAAACAATGGTTTTCATCATCTAAACCAGGACAGGAAATCTTCCCTAATCTCACTACTGATCGACTCTCGTTTGAGGAACACAGTGGGGGGGAGCACCATGTAAGGCCAATTATCCGCTTTACCGAGAGTATCAACAAGTACTTGACTACATATCCTCTAATTTGCAGAGATGGTCTTGGTTGTTAGGAGTGAATTTTTGAAGTAGGATGCTGTGATACTTGTGCTTCTGGAGCAGCTCAAACCTACTTGGAGAATAAAATGCATCAACACTTCCAAAGTCCTAGGCTGATATCTCGAGCAGTTTCTAGAGCATTGTGCACTTTGCTCAGGGAATCCAAACCACACTAAGTTTTGGGAAGAACTACACTCCCTCACATACAGTATAACAACGGTTACATGCGAATGAGTGAAGTCACAATGTATTGTTTTCAAGGATTTGCAGAAGAAAGCTGAGAAATTATTAGAGAATCAATTGTCCCACTTAAAGAGCCACCATAAAAAAATAATACATCGATAGTCGACATTTGTGAGCAGGATGAAAAAGTTAAAATGCGTGCAACTTGTAGAAATATATTTGTTGACTAGCTTAGTGATCCTTTAAAACGACCTCCATTGTTAATTTGGTATAAGAAAATATCAACACGCGTAATGCTACCCTTCTGCAGTTTCCCAGGACACGTGGTGCTCGGAGCATGGATGGATCCAAGAAGTTGTTCAATAACCTTTTAATGGATGAATCTGTCAAACTTGAAAACATATCCTCAAATCTGACATGCATGATCTAGAATCAGTGGTTTCCAACCTGTTTCTGTTCAAGGAACCCTATGTCAAATTCTGAGGAACCCCTATCCTTTATAACAGCATGCCTGAAATCGGATGCATGGTAAATGATTCTGCATTTGGTACAATTTTCAAATGACCAGAAAATGCAGGGAACCCTTTAGGGATGCCCAGGGAACCCAAGGGTACTGGCTCAGGGAGATAAGGCCCCTGAAAACAATGACAGACTTGTAGAAGGGGAGTCCTGATCAAATTCTGGTGTCAGTTCCTCGAGACCTCGATCAAGTCACCTCATCTCCTGTTCCTCAAGCACCTGATTGTAAGCGCTACGGATCAAAGACTCTGTGCTCCTGCAAAATTCGCAGCATATACGGTCAGCGCTATATAGCAAAAAAATTATATACATTTTTATTACTGACCATCAGTACATAAATACATAATTCCGGTAAAAAAAAAATATATAATAGCATTGATACCTTGGTACTACAGCCTTTTGGATTGAAGATCAATTGTTTCGTAAAGATTTAATTCTGTATCAACGCGTGAAATGCAACTGGAAGTAGCAGCTCTTAGCCCAACAATATCAACATTTTAGAATACTATAACAAGGTACAACCTTCCTGCTGTAGAGTTTATGGATGACTTGAATCAATAATGAGCAACATGATAAAAAATTGAGCCCTTAAAGGGCCCCACACATTGTTTCCCTTCCCAGTATACAGGCAGCAGTGATATTGCTGCCATGGACAGGAGCTTATCTCTCTCTCCCCCAGCTGCTTAGTGCTGCTGGGCTAATTAATACTGCCCCACTCCTCCTCTTCAACTGGGAAGTAGAAAACAGCACAGTCATTAAGCAGCCGAGGGAGCGGGGAGAAGCTTCCTCCTCTCCTGCAAAGAGTCGGCCAATAGGCATCGGACCGAGAAGCTGAACCACGGAGTGCCACGTGGAGCCCACGCAGGCCACTTGTTGTGCACCAAGCTAAACTTCATTGATAACATTTTTGCTACAAACCATACTGAAATGAAACAAAGCAGCAGGAAATACTACAGATGCAACGTTGTTAAACTGAAAAGCATCAGTGATATAAATGTAGAAACAAACGCTGAGGCAACAAACCAAAATAGGAAGAGAATTAAAATGTATGACAATTTAATATATAAATCCATGTAAAACATTTCATAAGATGTTTTGCTTCTAAAAAAAAAAATCCAATACGGTTTAATACTATTTCTTGAGAAATAGCACATAAAACCAACGCCATTAGTACAGAGATGTAACCGAATGAAGATGAAAATATATCTAGTTGGTTATAAGGGGTTTATTCAAGTAGTGCTAAGATAGTACTTCATGCAGTAAGTACAGCATGGAATAGAAGAAATATACACCATGCAACGGAGATGCTCACAGCATTGCTATGAACAGCAATTAATCAAGTAGTGCTAACTGGTGTAAAAAGAACAGCAAGGAAGCACACAAGCTGTCCTAGCAGCAAACCCTACTTTGGGGAAATTGCCTCTATAGAAGTGCAGTTTGTCAATCTAAATATGCAGAGTAAGAGAGTACTTCATTATTAGGTGAGACCTTTTTTTATTTGTACTAACAATTGATATAAGACAAGCTTTCAAGAATTCTTCCTCTTCCTGAACGCCAGACCTGAGGAAGAGAGAGAACTCTCAAAAGCTTGTCTTATAATATCTATTGTTAGTCCAAATAAAACATTTATCACTTATTACTGAAGTACTCTTTTACTCTGCTCAACCCAAATACAAGATGGTTTGGCTACAAACTCCCGCAACCCCCAAACCTGGCCTTTTAATCTAGCAATGTCATAGTTACACAGTAGATGAGGTTGAAAAAAGACGTACGTCCATCAAGTTCAACCTATGCTAAATGTCCTTCTGCAGAAGACCTGTTTAACAACATACAATAGTACTCCTATTACTACATACAAATATGTGTGCTATTTGTAAAAAAAATATTATATTTGCTAAATCAAAAGTTAAACAAAAATTGTAAAAAATCTTTAACCTATCCAAAATATTGCTGTAAATGTCACTATAAACATTCAATGTACTTTCTACTGAATTAAAACATGCCCTGCACAAAGCCATCCTTTGAAGGTGTAATCCCCAGCAAGAAATTGACTTTTTTTGTGTGTTTATTTTGTCTTTCAATAAATAAATAATATAAATTAAAAATATGTTAAGCGCTGAACTTAAATGTTCTTTTTTTATTGTTTTATTAAAATAGTACATCACTGATAAAAACATTGGGGGGAATAAAACAGGATTGTGTAATTTCCTCTAAGAAAACCATTAACTACAGTGGTATTCACTTCTGCTCCCTGCTTCTCTCGCTCCCTGTAAACAAGACCCCAGCAGAATGCTTCCTTTCCCTCTCTGCAAGAGGTCGTGTACATGAGAACACCAGTGAGGTCATCATGCCTGGCTCCTCAACCACAGACTGTGCGAGTGGTACAACTACAAAGCACTCAGACTGGACCAGCATCACTGTATAACAATACGTTATTATTCCCTTTGGTGCTGGAAAGCCATGCCACTTATTGTTATATCAAGCAAAAAAACATTTTGCGCACATTTACTACAGATATCTACCGTACAACACTAAACAGAAGCAGAATACACTAAACGAGGGTAAGGATTATAAAAATTAAAAAAGTAAAAGCGGTCACAACCCTGTCCGTGCACCAAAAAGCTTACAAATCAATGTGATCGCTCAAAGAAGACTTCTGATACACAGATAAGGGGATTAGTCAGTCCATCAGCTCTTAAAGAAGATTGAGTATTGCCCCAGTTTATAGCGCCTATATCTATAATACTCTCCTCTTACATAGGGAACAGATTGACTCCTTCCAGCATTCTGAATTAGCATGTCATATTATACGCAGGGGTGGACACAAATGTTAAAAACTTAGGATAGCATTTTTAGGAGCCAAATTTTAGTTGGGTGGCGGAGGGGGTCACAGAGCACGCGGCTGTTCCAATCGCTCTTCCACCTCGCCACCACTCAACTTTGGCTCATGAAAATACGCACGCTGTGTGTGTCAGTGTGCATCTCGGACACTCACTTACCCCTCTCTCTACACTGACGGACCTCACGGAGAGCAGCAGCAGGCACAGTACCGAAGCTCTCTGCATCCCTCCCCCCCCCCCCCCCCCAGGTCCTCCTCCTATGTCGTGCTAGTAAAGCAGTATTGACGGGTGCTGTGAGAAGCTGCGGCACAATGACAGACAGGTTACCTGGCACCATAAAACGCAGGCGTCAGGGATGACATTTTAGGCACCTGGACGAGCAGGAAATTTCCATCCTAGATTATACTAACATACATATCATGTGGACTACAGTTTAAATATATGCAAGTCAAGCTATTAGTCTATGGTCATGTTTAAAATTAAACTTCAACTGTCTTTATTTATATAGCGCCATTAATGTACATAGCCCTTCACAGCAGTACTACACGTGACATAATATAAATAACACAATGGAAATAAGCACTTCAAACAAAAGTAACAATGGGAAAAAGGAGTCTCTGCCCCGAAGAGCTTACAATCCAACTGTTAAGTAGGGAGAACTTAGAGACAGTAGGAGGGTGTTATGGTAAGTACGTCTGCAAAGGGTCATGGTCAGTGCGTACGAGATGTATAGTATCAGCCAGCAGCTACCCATGTGCTTCGTTAAAGAGGTGTGTTTTTACTGTACAGTAGTTTCAGCATAGCTTTTACAGTTTTATTTTGTTAGCTACATCCATACAGTATATAATTAGAGGATAACGTTTGAAGCGTTAACAGTAATGACGTGCAGAATTGTAAAACAGAAACTTGCTTCCCAATGTGTAGTGCACACCTGGGGTAAGGGAAAGCTGTGATGGAGGTCACAGATTCCCGCAAAAAAAGAATTGTGCTTGTGCTGCACACCCATGGCTATTAAAGCATAACTTTCAATAGTAGTGATGAAAATAAAGGGTAGCAACAGATCGCTGTAACAGTAAACAGTGACTAAAGTGCAAAATGAAAAAAATAGGAGTCACAAGTTAAAGACAGGAAGTGATTGTAGCACTTAGGAATTGTTACCACTGTTACTATAGAGATGTGTGGTAATATCAAATGACCTACAGAGTGCAATGTATTGAATGCCTGTATCCGCCAGTACTACACTGGGAGAGTAAGAAGCTATATGGAGCCAGTGATTCTCTGATCTCGGAGATCAGAGACAAATATGCCACTCAGGTTAGCAAAAATAGCAGGGTGCCTAACTATCAATGCAGGTCAGTTGACTAAATCGAATATCGCAATAGTGGTC
The DNA here is from genome assembly GCF_040206685.1 of Ascaphus truei. Classification (NCBI taxonomy): domain Eukaryota; kingdom Metazoa; phylum Chordata; class Amphibia; order Anura; family Ascaphidae; genus Ascaphus; species Ascaphus truei. Next base: position 36,813,038 of record NC_134499.1, read on the forward strand.
ACTATAGAAAGCCAAGTAGTGGGGCTGTCAGAATGCCTGCTGGTCAGTTAGTAATAGGCAGCTAGTGACATGCAGGTTTGCTGGTCTGTTGCCTGTAACACAATTAACCAATTATACAGAATCACGGTGGAAGCTAGAGGACCAGGTATCTTGAATTTGTTGAATTATACTGCAATTATGAGAACATCCAAACTACGCTCATTTTTAACAACCCCCAGAAAATATCCACATGATCAAAATGTAAACCAACACATTAAAAAAAAAAAACATATTTGCTAGGGTGAAAATGTGCCTCAGAGTATTTTTCTGCTACTTTGATCTTTCCAGAACAAGTCAAAATCCTTAATCACAAGTGTTCTATTGGTAATTCTACCAAACTGTTTATTTTACTAAAGTGGCATTAAATGTTGCTAGTTATTTCCCTCACTTGCATAGTTATCTGACACTAACAATTTCCGTTGTCAAGACCAATAATGATCAAACCAATTAATTTCTCTAGTGCCCAAATTGTTCAATATGAAGAGAAACACGGTACTGAAGAAACCAGCATGTGGATTTTCAAAGAAATACTGTAAAAGCAAAGGATGAACTATCCTCATTTTATTTATAAGCATAAAAATGTAGCTTCAAAACATAGGAACCGAATGACAACATTCCCACAAGTCACACAGATTAAAAGGTGCCCTGTTCTTAAGTTTCTGCTTCTAACAGACACTAAATGTGCATCTAGTAACATTTAGGTGTCAAAAAGCTCCTTTATGCTGCGTGACCTTTAGACTATAATTACACAAGGTAGGAGTAGTTTTGGGCGATGAGCATGATCTGAGGAGTGCGTATGAGAAATAAAACAAACGCAGGGCTGCCGTAAGGGGGGTGGGGGAGAGAAATGGCTGAGACAAGTGTCCCAGGCCCAGAGGCTGCGGGAGGCCCGACCTCTGGCCGGCTGGGCCCTGGCTCCCCTCAACTGCTGCCCTCACTGTGCCGTGCAGGACCTCTCTCTGAGGCCCACACAGCTGGGGAGAGCCTGGGCACCAGAGGCCAAGGTAGGCAAGTCTGTAGCTCTGTTTGTGTATGTATTTGGGCTCTGGGAGGGGGGAGGAGGGGAGGGGGGCGTTTATATGTATTTGGGGGTGGTTTTATTTTATGTATTTGGGGGGGGGGGGTTGGTATGTATTTGGGGGGGGGGTTTGGTATGTATTTGAAGGGTGGGAGTTTTTTTTTATACAGGCATACCCCGGTTTAAGTACACTCGCGAGTAAGTACATCTTGCTCAATAGGCAAACTGCAGCTCACGCATGCGACAGTCAGCACGTCCTGAACAGCAATACCGGCTCCCTACCTGTACCGAAGCTGGGCACAAGCGGGGAGACTGTAGAGCCTGTTACAAATGCTTTATTTACATCACTTATGCACGTATATAACGATTGCAGTACAGTACATGCATCAATAAGTGGGGAAAAGGTAGTGCTTCACTTTAAGTACATTTTCGCTTTACATACATGCTCCGGTCCCATTGCGTATGTTAATGCGGGGTATGCCTGTATGCATTTGTGGGTATGTATGTATGTGGGGGTGTAAGAGGGAGTGAGAAGGGCTGTGAGGAAGCGAAGAATAAAGGGTAGTACAATTCATCTTTGGATACACAAGTCTTCTTTTGGGTGTAGAGTTAGACATCACATTTATCCCGCTGATCTGCACAGCAGCCATCTCCATAGGAAATACAGAACAATATTGTTGTTACTCAAAATCAGTTGGGCATGATATGGAAAAGATGAAGTGATTTGCTGAAAGCCAAGAAGGGAGTGGTTCACAGGGCATGCTTTAACTGTCCAAAATCAGCACACTACACACCTCAGAACTCATTGTTAGATGCAGTTTTTCAAGAAGGAATGACTCAGGCTTGTAAAACAGCACCTCAGTCAAAGGCACAATCCCAATTAGAGCCCACAGCAGTCGGAAAGCTCAGACATACTATTTAAAAACAAAGATATGCCAAACTGAGTACTTATCTGAAAGTAAATTGAATATGGAGATATCAAACTTATAAAAAAAATTACAAAAGCAAATACTGTACCAGAAAAGCACAAAATGCAGAGGAATGAACTCAGGGAGCGATGCATCAAGTTATACGTGGTGCAAAATTTACACAAATGCGTTATTTTCATTTTGAATTTCTCTGTGTCAATATTTTTTTCTCCATGTGCATCAGGGAGACATTTAGGGAGTGGGAGGAGACTATTCATGACCGATATAAACAAGATGTACTACATTCTGCACCTGTGTCCCCTTTCTTACATTAATAAAATAAATACAAATCAGCCAGCTAGCTCTTAAGCAACGTGAATTTGTGTCACGTCAGAAACTCTTACATTTGACGCAAACAGAAGAGAGATGCATTAAAATAACCTTTTTGGACTTTGTTTACATTATTACACTAAGCTATGTTGTGGGTTAATACACCTGATCCAGCGTTAACAGCCATTGACTTGAAAGGCAGTGAACCCAAGATGGGGTGCAGAACCCCACAATAGATTTAAATTCCCCCCTCAGGGGCCAATTCAATAAGCACCGCAGCAGCCAATTAAAAAAATTAAATAAAAAAAATGTTTAAGTCTGTTGGGTATTTCTGGCCAAACGCAGAGTGACTGGCTGCTTTAGCACATACTAAATAATAATACTAGCATGTTCTTGTATAGCGCTGCTAGTTTTACGTAGCGCTTTACAGAGACATTTTGCAGGCACAGGTCCCTGCCCCGTGGAGCTTACAATCTATGTTTTTGGTGCCTGAGGCACAGGGAGATAGTGACTTGCCCAAGGTCATAAGGAGCCAACACCGGGAATTGAACCCTGCTTCAAACTCAGTGCCAGTGAATGTCTTTACTCACTGAGATACTCCTTCTCCCCATAAAAATAGCCCTTTAGTGCAGGGGTTCTCAACTGTAGTTGTCAAATCCCCCCCAACAGGTCAGGTTTTCAGGATATCCCAGCTTCAGCACAGGTGGCTCAATCGAAAACCGAGCCAGCGATTGAGCCACCTGCTCTTAAGCAGAGATACCCTGAAAACCTGATCTGTTGGGGGGCGGGTGAGAACTGGTGTAGAGCACCCCTGCCTTAGCGTACAATCAGTACAAGTTAACGCTCGATCAGCGTCCGCTTTTATTTTTCTTCTGGGTTTCATTTCGCTGTACTAAACTTTTTACAAGCTAAGAGTTTAGTGCGAGACCAATCTAAATACCAGTCATAAGTGGCCTGACAGAATTGCACTTAGAGTTGTAAGTCATCAACTACTTTGAACCTCAGGCCAGATTAAAGTAGATTCCTGGTAGTTCAGGTAAGGAAAAATCAAATGTAGCATTTAAGTACAAATTGGTGTCACTGTATTCATCAACAACTTTCTTGTATAAATTATTGCCCATTAAATTCAGCATGGTCTAAAGCTCCGTTTAGATCATATGAATCCTCCACACCATCCAATACTTACCAAGGTGCGCCATACCTTGAGGGATCTTATCACCTAAACATTCGAAATTGCCATAAAAGGATCTTAAGTCATAGCACGGGTTACAAAATTTGACCCACACAGCGATAGCCATCTTTAAATAACAGTTGAATGGCAAATAATCCACAAGAACCCTTACTGCATCAGGTGTCTACAAAGATACGTTGTTATGGGCAATGACTGAAATCTGTGAAATAAACCCAAAATCAATACTTCACTATACCTGTGACATAACTACCCACATAGCACCAATTATTCCCTTCACTAGCTATAAATGTTAACATCTCCTGTGCTGAGATCCAAATGTATACCTGCTGAACCTTTAAATAAAGGCTTATAGTTCATCTTATTTCCAGCCAAGGCATATTTTGCAGAAAACCAACAGAAGTATTATTTGCAAGTAAATTAATTGCATTAATCTGTGCTTTACTTATTTCCAGAATCCAGCGCTGCAAAGCTTTCTTTAAGATAGGGCTGAGTCTCACCGATATAAGCACAAAGATTTACACAATGATGTGTATGGCATTAATCATAGTTGTAGGCATGAAATGCTGTTCCAGCATTATATGTATTTAAATCAACGTGATTATTCAGCGTTTTTCTTTTGGACCCTATTAGTTAATGCAAAATTAGGGAGTAATCTATCCAAAGGGTTATATTCTGTAGATCTTTCATACTGCATTAGAACCAAAATACTACAAATGGAAATGTGCAGTGAGCCTGTGTTTCCAACAAGAGGTGAGATGCTACTATACTAGCAAGTTACAAGGACAATGCTGATGTATTTGTCCTAATAACAGCACAAGTGTCCATGTATGCTCACATTACATACAGGTACCCTGCATGGATTGAGAAAATTGGTAAAGCGAATTAGGCAGTGTGGCCTCGTGTGAACAGCTTAGCACAAGCATTACCTTTGGTACCTGATAAATGACCGGTTATGTATACTCGACAATACTTTTGGATAATATAATCATAAGAATTTCGCAGTTATGGTTGGTGAAATTAATGGGGGATAAAACACGCTTCCACCAACTGTGAAATCTGCTTTTCCCTTAACATAATCCATACTGGTCGTTTATAGCTACAGTACATTGTTTAGGGAGAAGAAATGTGGATTTTAAAAAGGCACGAATCCTGAACTTGAAAAACTGCTTACGAAAATAATATTGAAGTCTCTGTATAAACTTCAACCCAGTCTAGGATTCCTTCCTGGAGAAACTATGACCTATATTTCATGTGCTGGGAAGATGTATTCCCTCTGCTATGAAAGATTTAAAAGCCCTGATCAAATGAATGGAGTTTAAGCCATCCCAGACAGTTGAAAGACTGCTTCATAGCTTATTTAATAGGGATCTGCAACTAATGTGCAGACTGGCACCATATAATCTTAATTTTGCCTTGAATCAATCCTCTCGGCCTTCAACAGAGTAATTATCATCAAGACAGCTAGTCTTCGCAGCATGGTTATCAGATTTTTTTTCTGGGCCTCTGCTGTGGACGCTTGACAGCTGGAACTGTAAAAGTCACTAGTCACATCGTTGTGGTACAGCACAGAAATGTCAATGTTAAAAGGAATAAACATAGGCATACAACCTACCCTCAGACAAGTAAATATTCACATTAATGGTGTTAAAGTGGATACAGCAGTCATAACCCCTTATTGGTTTGGTGCATGGTTAGCAGAGGCCTAGTGAAGGGTGCACCATTGAACACCAAACACCACCTTTACCCAAAGTGCACATGACCATTTGCAGGGTCAGTCTGCAGGTCATTACCTTGCCAGTCTTGTGATCGAACCAGACGAGAGCATGATTCCGGGACAGCACCTTGCAGTCAAAGGTGGCATTGTTTTGCGCCGGGCGGCAGCGAGCCACTGAGCGCCCAATCTTGACAGGCTCATCCAAGTAGACATGGCGCTCCTGGAAAGGGTGCGAATTCGGGCGGCAGGTGAAGATCGCCAAGGCTGAAGGCATCTGGAAAAGCTTGGGTGGAGGGTCACTCCAATCAGGAACTAAGGAAAAGGCTTCCTGATCCAGGCTGCCCACTGCTATAGTTACCAATCAACCCGACCTTCACAAATTCCACAGCGAAATGTATCACCTATTCATAAACACGCTTGGGCTACCAGAACTGTGGGTCAGTCTGTAAACAATCCTTCCAGTTCCCCAACCAAAACACCATACTGGTCCCATACAAAAGACCACCACTGGCACTTAAAGCACTTTGGGTGCTTGTCTCCCCCCCACCCCTTCTCTTCTTCACTTTCAATCCATCATCAGGAATAGCGCAGAGAGCAACATCTGCCAGCCTGGGAAATGGGCTCTGCCAAGGGCTGCCACCTCCCCTGCCCAAGTCATGCAAATGTACCAAGGTTAATCTTCCTCTCCTGGAAGCCAAGCTGCCTCTTCCTGGTCAACCACAAGGCCAGGTGGATGTTGGGTGCGAGCCTTCCCTCCCAGGCCACAGGTCACACACACAGGGGGGCCTGAGAGACAATCCCCATCACCCCACTCCGCAGTGGGAGGTCTTCAGCAGTGGGGGTTAGGAGGTCTCCCAGCAGTAGTGGGGGGGGGGGGAGGAATGGAGGTCTCCAGCAGTGGGGGGGGGGGGGAGAAGAGATGTACAGGTTGACCGGTGGGAGGTAAGGGGGGGGGGGAGAGATGGTGAGGTAAGGGGGGGGGGAGGTGGTGAGGTAAGGGGGGGGAGGTGGTGAAGTAAGGGGGGGGAAGGTAAGGGGGGGAGGAGGAGGTGAGGTAAGGGGAGGAGGAGGTGAGGTAAGGGGGGGAGGAGGTGAGGTAAGGGGGGAGAGAGAGTTTGGAGGATCTGACAGGTGGGAGATGCAGAGTCACAGGCGGGGTCTGCGATACAACTTGGGACCGGGTGGCATCCTCAGCAGCGGCCTCCTCCCGGGTCCTGGTGGTAACGGCTGTGAGGTGAGAGCTGAGAGAAAACAAACGCCCCCCCCGCCGCCTCCTCCTCACCGGGCTGGGGGGGGGAGGGGGTAACTGCAACTTCCCCGAGCTACCGACAGCCCAGCTTCCCTGAGGGACAGAACGCCCGCTCCCGAGCCCCGGTTTTAGCGGACAACGGCCCCGCCGCACTCCGCTTCCTCCCGCGCCGCCATGCTGAATAACCAGACAGGGACCTAACCCGGTGCCGCGCGCGCCCGCCAGCAACAACCCCGCGAGCACGCGCAGGTCCGAGCACGCGCAGGTCCGAGCACCAGCCGGCCGCTGCGTCACGCGAGGGGGCGGGGAGAGGGCGGGATTTCGGTTTTGTTTGAATGACGCGTAGCGGAGCCAATGACGGGCGAGGTCTGCTTCGAAGCTGTCAGAAGGGGGGGAGGGATGCATTGAGGCGCTTCCACCGGAAGTGTCAGTGATCGCCGGCAGAAGTTTAGCCTACAGACCCCTGCCTAATAACCCTTCCAGCCCTATCCTCACACGCAGGGAAGCTTCACCCCTTCGCTGCCAGGGGGAGGGGTGGGGTAACTCCAGTCCTCAAGGACCAACAACAGGTCAGGTTTTTGGGATATCCCTGCTTCAGCACAGGTGACTCATTCAGTGGTTCAGTTGAAGACGGAGCCACTGTGCTGAAGCAGGGATATCCTGAAAACCTGACCTGTTGGTGGCCCCTGAGGACTGGAGTTGCATACCCATGGTCTAGGGGCTAGCTGCAATGCATTGCTGGCCCTGCTGCCAGCCGAAGGCTCCACAGCCAGCCATGCATAGAATGACCCGTGAAAATGGCACCATTTAAAAAATATTAAATACATCTTTTTTTCCCCCTTTGGAGTTGTGTACCCTTTTTATGAGCAAATACTCATAGTATGTGATAGCTACATTTTTAAATGTTTATATACTGAAATATATAGATTAGAGCTGGTTAGCAAGGTCTAAATCAGTTTATTTCGAACAGATCTGTTCTTATCTCTCTGTATTATTTCTATTTTTGCAGTTTGCACCCAGGCAGTTAACGCTTTCTACACCCAGGCAGTTAACGCTACCCGTACCTGTTCCTACCTATCTATAGACATACATATACACAGGCTCCTACATTTGCAATATGAAAATAAATACACTTTATTTGCCATCTTATTGAGTGATTGAGGAGCTTAAAAGCAAGTGACATCTCGTAAAGAGACATTGCAACACAAATTACTATATGCAAGGATCAAATGATAAATAAAATGTGTATTTTGTGGGGTTTGTGTATACACACACACACATTAAATTCCCGCTGGTCATTATCAACGAAGTACTCATTCTCCCAGATACATTGATCAAACTGAATGTTCCGAGCCTCGACCACTGGCAGCAAAAGATGCAGCTAAATGTAATATAGGTCATAAAAACATACCGTAAAAATTAAATAGGTGCACTTGCATTACATACCCAAAGTGTATACTAAAAACTGACCCTTATTCTTAGCCCGTGTCCATGGCTGCGTCACGCACACCTGTAGCAGGAGAGATTTGTGGCCATGGGGTAGATGTGACGGGGAGGCATGACGTCATGGAGCTGGTTCGTCCTCATTGGACGAACCACTCACGTGACCCGCCTGTCGCGCCACATAAACAAATGTATCTGTTTTCTCGCACCTCGTGTGCGCCGCCGCTCTGCATCACGTGCGCTCTATGGCCTGCTTCGTACTCACCATGGATGCAGCCTTATGATTATCTTTTATTGTTATGACACCAACATATTCTGCAGCACACTACCATGTGAGAGGATAATAACATTGGACCTCCTGACTAAGTACGTTGTACGAAATGCGTTGAGGTCACGAGCGGCTGCTGCGTGAGCGTCCACAGGCAGGAGAGGTGTGCCGGTTGGAGAGAGGACGACGCGATCAACGGAGCACCGTTGGTCTGGACCTGTTCTACATCAACCCGTGTGATCTCACCTCTGGATCTCCCCGGTATCACCTCTGGATCTCCCCGGTATCACCTCTGGATCTCCCGGTATCACCTCTGGATCTCCCGGTATCGCCTCTGGATCTCCCGGTATCACCTCTGGATCTCCCGGTATCGCCTTAGCTAGTTTGTAAGTGATTTACTTTATTTTATTTACTGTTATTGTTGTAGTTTTTATTTATATACTTTATATACTTTATACTCTGTGTGCTCTCTCTGCTTTTTCTTTTTGTGTTTTGTGATGTGAGCCCCCGTGTGGGAGCTCACATATTCTAGGAGATTAAGGAGTTCTCCCTGCGGATGGCAGCGCGAGTTTAAATTTAATTTTCTATGAAGACAGCTTGAGCGCGGATTTCCTACTAAAAACTTTCAGGATAATAACATTGTATGACAAAAGAGCACATATGTTAAGACAAGCTGAGTCAGTGGGAGGAAGGCCCCTGTCCCAAGGAGCTTCCAACTGCCCATGGCACAGAATCGATTTGATTCCCGACCCTGATTATGCGCTCGACTATTTCTAATCCGAGTTCTTAAAACTCTGCGATACCCATGCTCCACTACGCAGAATAAGGGTACGGGGTGCCCACCTTCCATAGGTTACAACTGACCTTATTGCACTCTACCAGCTCAGGGATACCTTGTGGAAAAGCTACAAAGTCACTGGCACTACCAAGGATCTCAATCACTACAGATGCCTGCGGAACATCTGCACAAGGCAAACAAGGCATGCAAAAGCACAATATTACTCTGACAATCTCCACCAAAATACATCAAACCCAGCTAACTTCTGGAAGGTTATCAACAATATATTCCAGCCTTCTAACCATCAACAACCAAGTAATATCACTAAGGGGGATATTACTCTGACAAACCCCACTGACATTGCAAATGCATTGAATGATTACTTTGTGGGGTGTGCCACTAACTTATTAGCGAAACGCAGCCCAAACCACAAACCTGAATCTCATTCTGGGAGTACCCATATAGCCCCCCCCCCCCCCCTTCCTCCCAACACTGCCCACAATTTTCAATTTGGCCCAATATCTGAAGAGGAGATTACACAAGCGCTCCTCAAATTAAAACGAAGCAGCCAATGCGGACGTGACTTACTACAATCTAGGTTCCTACGACTTGGTGCCCCAGCCATTGCCAAACCAATTGCTTTCATAGTCAACTCTATCCTGTCTGCAGGCCATATCCCTAAGACCTGGAAAACTGCCAGAGTTGTCCCAACCTTCAAAAGTGGGGACAAAAACACTGTCTCAAACTACAGGCCAATCTCACTTCTCCCAATTCTATCCAAAGTCATGGAAAAATGTGTCCACTCCCAATTAAGCGATTACTATACCAAGACAAATTTCCCTAGCCAATTCCAATCTGGCTTTCGTCCCAAACACTCCACCGTAACTACCCTGCTAAAGTTTGCAATGAAATCCAGTGTGGAATGGAACGGGAACAACTCACTGGTGCAGTATCCTATATGCACACAGCCATAGCCTGTCTGACCTTTAACACATACTTCAGTCTGACTTTTTGAGACTCGAAAACTGGATTTCCCAAAACAAACTGTTTTTAAACACTGACAAGACTGTAACAATGGTATTTGGGACCAAGACTAAATTTTTAAAGCTTCCAGCGACTGAGCTCCAGATTAGAACCAACTCTAACACCACCCTAACCCCTGTCACTAGTTTTAAATACCTGGGCTTATGGTTTGACTCCCACTTAACATTCGGGACGCACATTGATACCCTGACAACCAAGACATATGTCAAACTAGGGGTAATTTACAGGAACAAATCCTCCCTAAGTCTCCTGGTCAGAAAGCGTATCGCACAGCAGATGCTAATGCCAATTATTGACTATGGAGACATAGTATATGGCTCGGCTCCTCAAACCCACCTTAGCAAACCTGACACCCTCTACAATCCATTTTGTCGTTTTGTTCTCCAATGCAACAACAACACACATCACTGCGAAATGCTCAAAGAACTAGATTGGTCATCACTCGAGTCTAGGCGCAAAGTTCACCTTTCCTGTGTTGCCTTTAAATTCTTTATGGGCAAGCTACCCAGCTATCTGAACAAGCTCCTCAACCCTACCACATGCAGCACTTATCACCTGAGATCAGACTCCAAAAGAATGTTCATGGTCCCAAGACTCAACAAAGTATCCGGCCGTTCCTCCTTCTCTTACCGTGCACCCCAAAACTGGAACAACCTACCAGAGACTCTCACATCCACCACAAGTTTAAGTTCTTTCAAATCTAAGGCTTTCTCACATTTTAATCTGGTCTGTAACTGTTTCATACGCCTATAATATATATTTTCGTTAACTGTGTACGCAATGTCTTGTATATAATGTATACTCTGTTCATTTATGTAACTGTATTTGTAACATGTATTATTTGTCTTAACTCAGTGCCCAGGACATACTTGAAAACGAGAGGTAACGCTCAATGTATTACATCCTGGTAAAATATTTTATAAATAAATAAATCTAGAATCTCTGCTTTTCTGCTCTCGGACTATCACCTAATATCCCTTTCTGTTGCTGATTTATCCTCCGCTTACACCTTCTGTCTCCCCTCACTATTCCAAGCTCTGGTATCCTCTGAACTCACTTCTCTATCCTCCATTAACTCTGACAAATCTGGTTACCATCTACTACGCTATCCTTTCAAACTGCAAGCACCCCTTCTATGGCACTCCCGCTGCTCTAACCCTCAACCCTGGCACAAGCCTCAGACCCTCTCCTGCACTCGCTCTTCTGAGCGTCTGTGGAGGAAGTCTCGCACTTTTGCTGATTTCCTCCACTACGACGTCCTCCTCTTACAACCCAGCAATATTTCTAGCCAAGCAAAGTTACTTCGCTACGTCATCAATACTCACAGGTCTACGTCATGACACCTTTTCTCTGTGTTTAACCCTCATCTCAAACCTTCTGCTAACTGTCTCCCACCCTCCATCTCTCCTAAAACTTTTGCTGACTACATCAGATAAGATGGATTCAATCAGACAAGAAATACTCCTTGTGTCTAGATGCTTTCTCTGCTGCAACAGAGAATGAGCTATCACAGTTACTCTTCTCCTCTCTCTTCTACTTGCTAGCTTGATCCCATGCCTCCCCCATCTCCTCCGACCTCTCGCTCCCTCTCTAATCCCTGCACTCACATTTTCAACTCTTCCCTCTCTGGTATCTTTTCTTCCCCCTTTAATTATGCTGGTGCAAGACTTATTCTTAAAAACAACACCCTTGACCACACTAATCCAGTTAACTACTGCCGTCTCCCTCCTGCCTCTAAGCTTCTATGCTCTCCTAGACCCTCTGCCATCTGGATTTCGCACCGGTCACTTTAGTGAAATAGCGCTCGCCAAAGTAGCCAATGACCTTCACAAATCTCAAGGACATTACTGTTTTCTCATTCTAGTCAACCTGTCTGCAGCCTTTGATACTGTTGACCACCCCCTCCTCCTTCACACTTTCCACTCCCTTGGTGTTCAGGACAAAAGCCCTCCCCTGGTGTTCTTCCTACTTCTCTTATTCCGAACTCCTCCTCTTCCTCTGTTGTGTTCATGTACGTCAAGGCTCGGTTTTGGACATGTCCTCTTTTCTCTCTACACTCTCCCTTGAAGACCTTATTAATTAATTTTGGTTAAAGCATCACCTGTATGCAGATGATGCTCGACTATACGTATCCACACAATCTCACTTCTGCAGCATAGGCCCAGGTCTCCAACAGTTTCACAGCTATTTCATCCTGGATGGCAGCAAGATGCTTTACGATTAGTATGTCAACGTCTGAGCTGCTCATAATCCCACCTAAATAAAACCCTATTGTGCCATTTCCCATCACAGACAGTAACACTACAATTAATCCAGTCCCCCATTGTTTAGGTGTAATATTTTACTCTTCTCTTTCATTCTCCTCTCACCGAATGCTATTGCCAAATCTTGCTACTTCTTTCTCCATAATATTTCTAACATTTGAAATGTTCTGTTTCTCTACTGCTAAAATGTAAATGCATGCCCTCATTCTCTCCCATCTGGACTGCTGCAACCTTCAGCCTCCCGGCTTCACAGCTTTCTAACCTTCAATCCATTAAAAATGCTGCAGCATGGATAACCTCACTCTCCTCTCAAATAGTCTCTTCTAATCTCCTGGAAACTTTCTTTTGGCGCCCTATTCAATTCCACATTCACTACAACATTCTCCCCACTCCTCTGCCCCTCCCTACAGCTCAGCTTTAGTCTCTCACTATACTCCTACTCGCTATCTTCTACACCACGTGTCACTACAACTGTCTCATGCTTACAACCCTTCTCACATGCTACACCCTACCGCTGGAAATATCTCCCTCTGAATATCCGCCAAGCACCTTCTCTCTATAACTTCAAAACCCATATAAAGTCACCTGTGCAATGAAGCGTTTGCTCACTAAACAACAGTATCCTCTTACTCTCACCCAGGGGTGCCCAACCCGTGAGCGACTTGATGGTATTTGAAGTGGCTCACGTGATACTCTAGGGATCAGCAGCATCTCATGACGGAACGTGCCGGAAGTCTGGCCCAACTTCCGCAGCTCCCCTCCGCAGAAGGGACCAGAGAGTAGCTGGGGTCTCGTGGCAGATGCAAAAGTTGGGCCCAACCTCCGGCAGTTGCGTGGGCCGGCGTGAGAAAAGGCGGATCCCTGGAGTATCGCAAGGGCCATTGCACAGCCAAAGTAAAATTGTGTGTGAAGGGGGGGGGAGGGGAGAAGAATTGCGGGTTGGGAGAAAAGAGGAATTGAAAGTGAGGTGAGGAGTAATTGAGAAAGGGGGGAATAGAGGAGTGTGGTAGAGTGAGAGTGAAGGGGACTGGGAGACAGAGGAGAGAAATACATGGAGGGGGAGAAGAAATAGAGGTGAGATGAGGTGTGAGGAGGCGTGGGGGTATGAGAGACAGATGGCGGGCGCGACAGGGCTGCTGACACGGGGCGCTCACGTGGAAGATCTAGTCCTGGGTCCTGGAAAAACGGCCGGCAGCCCTTCCCGCTCCACACAGACTAGTGTCCTCCCCACCGTTTCAATTCTACTGCCCCCTACGGCAGCGAGAGGGAGGACAGTGGCCCCCCACAAAATATGTTGCCCATTTATTGTCCCGTATGAGAAAAGGTTGGCCACCCCTGCTCTAACCAATGCACTCAAATGTCCTATTTCATTAGTCTCCACGCGTGCCGATTAGATTGTAAGCTCTTCAGGCCAGGGTCTTTTCTGTCCCAATTTTATGTTTGTCTTCTTGCAATTATCCAATCTGTATTATTATATTTCCTGTATTGTAATGTTGTAAAAAAACAACAAAAAACAAAAAAAAAAAACTGATTTTACCGCACTGCGTAAATGGTTGGCGCTATAAAAACACACACACACACACAAAATCAAAATGATCAGATTCAAATGGTCAAAATAATTCAGTGGAAGACCCCCCCAATTCATGTCTATGATCGTCGCCATTAACCCTTTCACTGCCAAAGGGGGGGGCTTTGGGCTGCTAAAAGGTAAAGAGAACAGGATAATACATTCTGCAAGCCTTCAACTCATTGATCAGTGAAATAAAATAATAAACCAGAAATTGTTATATTTATTTTGCTACCTTAATAAAGCATTAATAAAAAAAAAAATCCAGTGTTTAACCCGCTGGCAGCGACACGGGGAAAGTCGGTTGTGCCGCAGGCTGGCTCGATGATGATGATGATGATGCAGCGTTTCCTATAAACAATAATATAGTCCTGGGCCAGAAGCTGGCTTCCCTTCAAAACATTTACACTGAAACTTGGCAAACACACTGCACTCCGTCATCTGTATCTCTGCAGGGGCCTGGGAGGTTCTTGATCATTTTAAAGCCTCTGGAAATACAAAATATTACCTGTGACAGGCCAGTAAATTATGTTTGCTGCCTGACCACATGTATGTATGCTAAAAAAAACAACTACTCTGTTTTCATTCATATAGGAGGTTAGGGATACCGTCTGTTACAAATAAAGGGCATATTTATCATAATGAAGCCATTTAATCCTTTTAGAACGCGTTGATAAATAGGGCTCTTGGCAGCAAAGCATGTCATAAAAAGGTCACATAGTATTCTATATGCTCATTTTGAGTATTTCTATGTACGTATATATTTATTTCCATAGCGCCAATGTATACAGCGCTTTGCAGAATTAGAAAGACAGCACAGGGAGATAATACACAAAGTGCATTGACCAGGAAATTAACAATAGGAATTACGAGGTCCGTGCCTTACAGAGTTCACCATCTAAATGAAATAATGTGAGATTTACAGAATATAATAGACGTAAGTGCAATAGAGAACATATTTGGAGGTTAGTAAGTGCACCAGGAGTGCAAAGTATAGCCCAAGGCCCAAACTAACCAAATGCTTTAATGAGGAGGTGGGATTTCAGGTGTGACTTGAAGGTGGGATGGGATGTTGATTGGAAAATGCTGGTGAGGAGGGCGTTCGACAGGAAGGGAGCAAAAAGTTAGAAATGTTTTAGACGTGTAGGGGCTGTAGAGATGAATGGAGCAGAGACGGGACGGATGGAGCAGAGACGAGACGGATGGAGCAGAGACGGGACGGATGGAGCAGAGACGGGACGGATGGAGCAGAGACGAGACGGATGGAGCAGAGACGGGACGGATGGAGCAGAGATGGGACGAATGGAGCAGAGATGAGACGGGTGGAGCAGAGATGAGACGGGTGGAGCAGAGATGAGACGTATTGAGCAGAGACGAGACAGAGCAGAGATGAGACGGATGGAGCAGAGACGAGACAGAGCAGAGACGAGACAGGTGGAGCAGAGACGAGACGGATGGAGCAGACGTGCAGGTTCATGTCACTAATGATCACACAAAGATTTCCCATGAGAAAGGGTTCATGTTAGCCCGAGGTGCACTGGTTGAGAAACGCTGCTCTGTTATATATGGTACAGCAGAGGGGCTCAACTCCAGTCCTCAAGCCCAACAAACAGGTCAGGTTTTCAGGATATCCCAGCTTCAGCACAAGGGGCTCAATCAGGGGCTCAGTCTCCAATGCATTTTGAACATAGTTTCTTTGCGCTATACCACTGAGACCATTAATAAATCCTTGTACAACTTGTGGAACCAGCAGGGAACAGCTTAGAATGCATGGGTTCAATTAATGTCGCCAATTTCCAATTCTACAGAGAGTGGGTGGTAAAGCTGTTTTAGTTTAAAAAGTACGAGAAGCTCAAAAGGAAGTTGTAGTTGGCTTTCTGGGAGGGTCACCTAACAGATGTTTGACATTGATCGCCCATTATTGGTGTGAATTATTTTTGGAAGGTTTACCTTGAACCCGACTCAATATTGGTGTGTTCAGATGAAAGATGATGTATTACTCTGTTCACTTTTATCGTTCCATAGAAAGATTGGTAGAAAAAAGCACCACTACGGCTAATGAAATAGTTAGAAGCCCAGGAGGGCGAGACCTTGGACAGATCAAATATTTAGGTGATTATGTATCAAAAGTTCTGGCTGCCAAACGGGTTCAAAATTAGCACCAGGTTTATCAAAGAAAGAAGCAAGAACTCCTGTGATTTTATTGGCATTATTTTTATTTATTTATAAAATATATTACCAGGAAAAAAAATACATTGAGTTAGTTACCTCTCGTTTTCAAGTGTGTCCTGGGCACAAAGTAAAGTTGACAAACTTACAATTTACACTTATAAACAGGAAACAGCCAAAGTCTTGAAGGAAATTAGACAGGAAGAGGATTTCATTTTTCCAGTAGTAGGGTCATTGGCACGAGATGAGCGACCAGATTCTTTATTGAAGCTTTGAACTGTACGCAGGTGTCTGGAGGTGGATCTATGGAGATAAGTGCTGTGTACAGTAGGGCTGAGAAGCCTCCACAGATAATAGGGTAACTTGTCCAGAAAGTACTTCAAGGTAAGACAGGAAAGATGTACGTTGCATCTGGACTCTAACGCAAGCCAACCTAGTTCAGTTAACAGATCACAATGGGGGGTGTTGAAGTTACATAGTAAGACAAAACGGCATATTGAGTAGTAAAGAATGTCAAGTTTGTTAAGGTGAATTTGGGGTGCTGTACCATACACTATATCTACATAGTCAATAATTTACATTATCATCTGCTGTGCAATGCAGTTTCTGACCAGCGGGCGTAGGCAGGATTTATTTCTACAAAGTACAGTAGTGCCCCACTCATATGGCGGGTTCCGTTCTAGGCCGCCACCAGAAAGCGAAAATCGCCGGAAATCGGAACATACATTTGTTATGTCCACCGGCGATTTTCCATCTTTCCTACCCCTTCTGCGCAGATTCGGCCGCCCCCCTTCTGCGCATGTGCGAACTCAGCCACTCCCCTCTTCTGCGCATGTGCGACCGTCCCCCATCTGCGCATGCGCAGACATGGCGGCCCCCTTCTCGGGAACGTCGAATTGCTGGATCGCTGAGAAGCGGGGCCCTACTGTACACCCAAGTTTGGGATAGTTTTTAGACGTCAGTTTGTCAGTATGCAAACCAAATGTTAAATTGGAAGAAAGCCACATACCTAAATATGTAAAGCTAGTAACTGGGCAAGATTAGTGTTAGAGCTGGTTCTAATCAGTAGCTCTGTCATGGGAAGCTTATGAAATTTAGCCTTAGTCCCAAACACCATAGTTACTGTTTTGTCAGTGTCTAAATACAGTTTGTTTGGGGTGATCTGGTTTTCAACCTTTGAAAAATCAGATTGCAGCACAATTTCAAGGTCAGAAAGGCTGGGCTGCATGCCTATAGGATAGTATCATCAGCAAACATGTGCAGAGAAGCTTTCATACAAACTGTGGGCAGGTTATTTGTAAAGACAGATACAAAGTAAGCGCCCCAGAACAGAGCCTTAGGGGCCCCACAGGTAATATCCAAGTGGTTAGAGTTGGAGTCTGAGACATTGACATGTTGGGATCTTCCTAATAAATAAGTGTTAAACCAGATTAGAACATGTGGTCCAATACCAGAGCTCTGGGGAAGGTCTCCCTGTGAGACCGAAACGTTGGCTTTCGTGTATCTGTTTACTTTAATACAGATTATTTTGGATTACTCCTTGCTGGTTGCTGTCTCTTTACTGGTCTTTGGGCTGGTTCATATGTTATGTGGATTCCTATGGGACTAGCAACTGCCTTACATCAGAGTGCTGACTGCTTGTTTTATGTTATATATATATATATACGAGACAGGTGAAGCAGAGACGAGACAGAGCAGAGATGAGATGGATGGAGCAGACGTGCAGGTTCATGTCACTAATGATCACACAAAGATTTCCCATGAGAAAGGGTTCATGTTAGCCCGAGGTGTACTGGTTGAGAAACGCTGCTCTGTTATATACGGTACAGCAGGGGGGCTCAACTCCAGTCCTCAAGCCCAACTAACAGGTCAGGTTTTCAGGATATCCCAGCTTCAGCACAAGCTGAATATATATATATACATACACACATACATGTTACACTGATTAATAGGATGAGAAGTTAGGATCTCCCTGATTCATTGGACAATATGTTAGTATCGCCCTCATAAATGGAATGACAGGTAAAGTAATGCCCTGAGATTAGTAGTACAATAGGTTAGTACAGCTCTGATTATTAGGGTGGCAGGTTAGGATATTATTACCTAATGACCAGGATTGGAAAATAAACATTAATTCTGATAACCATATAATTAAGGATATATATAGTATGTGTAGGAGTGATTCTAACCTTATGGATCTGCCACTATTGGTCAATACAGATCCAATTGTTAAACTATATACCATCCCTTCTAATTCCCTTGTGTTTTTCCATTAAGGTGCCAATATTAAATACATAGATATATCATTAAAGATCCTATAATAGCTAAAATAATTTAAAGTGATAATTTTTTGAGATGTCTAAGTAGACTAAACAATTGGTTTTACACCGGAAGACACACATACTTATGTGATAATAAGTCCCTTAAGGATATACAGTACGGTAAATCTAGTCTTCTTTACTCCAATAGGGATTTTTAAACAATACACACTGTAAATAAATTGCAGAGTCACAAATGAATTGATGTAATAAAGTTGTATTGTTTTTTATTTTTAATCTGGGTAACTGATACAGAATCTATTGATAGTCATTTGTGGAGCAAGAAATTCAGTTGGGACAATTTGTCCAAATAAATACAATACATGGAAACACAGAGTGCATTCTAGTGGAGGATTCTTTGTTTGGATCTTCTTTGACCGTATCTTGTTCTAATGACCAGGATAACAGGTTAGTATTTCCCCAATTATTTCAGCACAGAAAGTATTTTGTTATGCTCATTTTTTTAAAGCCACCTAAATTGCCCTAATCATTAAAATGTCAGATTAGGATGACGGTTATTATTGATATTTTTATTCGGATCACTGATCAGTGTTGCCCTGAATATTTCCAGATAACTGGATAGTATCAGTGGTTTTTGAACAGATCAGTCTTATACTAAAATAATTGGGAATAATATTATTGAGACTATGTTTCCCCTATACACTGCTGCCAGAGTAAAGAGCGCTAACAATCTAATGTTAGTGTCGGAGGCACTAAGAAGTAATGCCCACGGTGACAAAGAACAGGGTCATGTTATTATTAATAATAAGTATCAGATCAGTATCCCACTGATTATTTTACAAGATAAATGTTACCCTAATTATTTAAAGATCAAAGATCAGTGTTATTACTATTTTAGTATGAGATTAGTATTCCTCTGACTATGTTAGGGTTACATAGCAGTATTACAGTATGAGGATAGTATCCCCCTGAGTATGTTAGGGTAACAGAGCAGTAATACAGTATGAGGTTAGTATCCCCCTTATTATGTTAGGGTAACAGAGCAGTATTACAGTGTGAGGTTAGAGTAACAGAGCAGTATTACAGTGTGAGGTTAGTGTAACAGAGCAGCATTACAGTATGAGGTTAGAGTAACAGTAGTATTACAGTATAAGGTCAGTGTAATAGAGCAGTATTACAGTATGAGGTTAGGGTAACAGCAGTATTACAGTATGAGATTAGGGTAACTGAGCAGTATTACAGTATGGGAGGTTAGGGTAAAAAAGCAGTATTACACTGTGAGGTTAGTATAACAGGGCAGTATTACAGTATGAATTTAGTGTAACAGGGCAGTATTACAGTATGAGATTAGGGTAACAGAGCAGTATTACAGTGTGAGGTTATGGTAACAGAGCAGTATTACAGTGTGAGGTTAGTGTAACAGAGCAGTATTACAGTGTGAGGTTAGTGTAACAGAGCAATATTACAGTGTGAGGTTAGTGTAACAGAGCAGTATTACAGTGTGAGGTTAGTGTAACAGAGCAGTATTACAGTGTGAGGTTAGTGTAACAGAGTCAGTATTACAGTGTGAGGTTAGGGTAACAGAGCAGTATTACAGTGTGAGGTTAGTGTAACAGAGCAGTATTACAGTGTGAGGTTAGAGTAACAGAGCAGTATTACAGTGTGAGGTTAGTGTAACAGAGCAGTATTACAGTATGAGGTTAGAGTAACAGAGCAGTATTACAGTGTGAGGTTAGTGTAACAGAGCAGTATTACAGTGTGAGGTTAGTGTAACAGAGCAGTATTACAGTGTGAGGTTAGTGTAACAGAGCAGTATTACAGTGTGAGGTTGGTGTAACAGAGCAGTATTACAGTGTGAGGTTAGTGTAACAGAGCAGTATTACAGTGTGAGGTTAGTGTAACAGAGTCAGTATTACAGTGTGAGGTTAGAGTAACAGAGCAGTATTACAGTGTGAGGTTAGTGTAACAGAGCAGTATTACAGTGTGAGGTTAGAGTAACAGAGCAGTATTACAGTGTGAGGTTAGTGTAACAGAGCAGTATTACAGTGTGAGGTTAGTGTAACAGAGCAGTATTACAGTGTGAGGTTAGGGTAATAGAGCAGTATTACAGTGTGAGGTTAGTGTAACAGAGCAGTATTAGTATTAGTAGTAGTAGTAGTAGTCGTAGTGCGCGTGGCTGTCACGGCTTACCTTGCCGGGTTACATTCCCAGCACTTCCTGGCGGAAGTATCTCATGCACATTAGCTTCCCACAGCTCCCTTCCCGTCACTGCCAGGGGCGCCTTTTGATGACGTCAGTCGCGGCGGCTGTGTTTTGAGTGCTGCTGGATGTAGGGAGCGGGGAGAGAGTCTCCGGGGCGGACATGTCTGTGTGGGACATGGCGGGGGCAGAGGCGCTGCTGGCTCACCCCGGAGATCCCCTGTCCCTGCCCTGGGACCGCTTCTCCTCCTGGCTGCACTCCGTCTGTGTGGTGGGGTTTGATCTGGAGCTGGGCCAGACCGTGGAGGTGAGTACTACACACTCCATACCCCCCACACTCCATACCCCCCACACTCCATACCCCCCACCTCACCTCCCACCCACCTCACCTCCCACCTCCCACCCACACTCCATACCCCCCCACACTCCATACCCCCCACACTCCATACCCCCCACACTCCATACCCCCCACCTCACCTCCCACCTCCCACACTCCATACCCCCCCCCCCCCCAAGCTGGTATATTCTGAGAAACCTGACCTGCTGGTGGTCCTGGATGTTAAAAAAACGGTATATTTTTACAACCTATCATATGCTTTTAATTCCATATTTCTTTGTCATAGAGTCTTCACTCAGAATCGTGATAGCATATCTTGTGTAAGCAGTATAACTGTTACACTGTTTGTACATGGCTAGTATGTTACTGGTTTGGTGTCTTCATTATTTAAAGTGTAATGATAAAAACACCTAGGCCCACATCCATTCCTAACCCAAGTCATTCATAAAACCATATGTAACCCCTGTTTATTTTACCTCAGATTATATCGCCTATCTCTGAGGTGGGAGCCTGAGTCCTATTGGTTACTGTTTAATTCTTATAGTGTGTGGAACATGTTGGTGAGACTTTAGTAACTAGACACAACACAGTAGTAATGAATTATAACAAGAGTTATATACTCATAGCTATAATTTGTGGTGTTACATATCTCGTATGAATCAGTACGGTGACTCTCAATCTCAGAATCACTCCATACACATACTTTAACAAACTATATATGCGAACTCTACGCAAACAAATAATAACTTTTATCTCTGTCCGGCCTCCCAATTATGGGGTACTGGCCTGTAGATCCTGGTGTGCTAGCACAATCGTTGGAGCTCATAGTGTGTGTGTGTGTGTGTGTGTATGTGTGTGTGTTGCCGGCCTGGTGCTTCACAAAGATCAAACTGTGATGGCGATATAACTGCAGTTTATATCCTTTGTGGGTTAGCTCACCCACTCCAACCTGGTGTAATTCCTACACAGCTGGGCTCCCTAATCTCTCTCTGTAGTAGCCTCTGTATGCCTGCTTCACTCTGCACTGTCAGGTCCTGGTCTCTGCTGGGCCCTGCTGCTGCACTTGTCCAGTGGGGCAGCTCTCTCTCTCTGAAGCTCCCTCTCTCTTAGGGGTCCTGCATAGACTCTCTGCAGGATGGGCCTGCACACCCTCGCTCCCTTTCCAACTGTCACCAACTGTCATCCCACTGGCTAAGCACAGTCACATGGTCCAGTGGAATGTAATTCTTAAAGAGACCATGTCCTGTGCTGATAGCAGACACAGGGGGTTACGTATATAAACACATCACCATCATGTACCAATCAGTGTGGAAGACAGCAGCACTTCTTACCTTCATTTAGTGGTGTTGGTTAATGGCTGCGAGGAAGATGGCAGATCTCATCATGAAGGGATCGTTGGGAAAACAAAGGCATTGCATGTAGTGCGGGCATTCCCGCGGTGTACTATGTTTACTATATAGATCAGGAGTGGCCAACTCCAGTCCTCCCTGGCCACCAACAGGTCAGGTTTTCAGGATATCCCTGCTTCAGCACAGCAAAGACTGAGCCACTGTTTGAACCACCTGTGCTGAAACAGGGATATCCTGAAAACCTGACCTGTTGGTAGCCCTTGAGGACTGGAGATGGCCGCCCCTGATATAGATCGTTATTCTGTGCATTCCCTAATCTGCCTCAGGTTGTAGTGACATCAAACACTAATTGCCGTCATTACTAAAACCTTTCACTCGTCTATTAAAAAAAACACGTTTTTCGTCTGATAGTGAATGGATTTCAGCAAAACCATGCATATGATAAACTTCCCGTGGGACGCATTAATGATGGAAACCTCCTGAGTGGATTACCGTTTTCTGTAGTCTGAACGTTTCGCTCATCGTGTTAGTGGCATACGTTGTTTGTGAAAATAAACGTTCCGTTGCTTAAGCCTAAAGCAGTTGAATGCCAGAGGGACTTGCAGCGGATTCCTTAGTGATGTTCCTGGCTTCTCTCGCTGCGAATAAATGCCAGCATGGCTTCTGATTTAGCCACAGAAATGCTTTAACACGGCCCGCGTTTCAAATGTTTATTGTTGCACAGCAGAGATGCAACAGGTTAAAAAAAAAAGTAAGTTACTTGTAGCGATTTTGGTTTTATTTTTTTTAACGGAAAAACGCCACAGGCCGATCACTTTGCCCTTTCGGGTAAAACCGATTAAAAAACGGAAACGAATCCTTGTTTCTTAATAAATTCCACCTCTTGTAGGAGACAAAATTATCACAGGGAAGTATGGAAACAAAAAAAAATAGCGCACCAATAAACACCCAAATTAAATGTCAGTCTGTTTTGATTGCTAACACAGATTTTAAATTAAAACACTGGGGAAAAAAATTATTTCAACACAGATTTTTACAAAAATGCACCCAAGCCCCTACTTGTATGTGTAAGAGTAAATGCGTATTTGAACATAGCGTGCACCCACCCTATTCAGAAAGCTGCAGGCACGCAGCCTTGTTCTGTATGCTGCTCCGTTCATCCGTCCGTGCGTGGATTTGCTTCTAGCGCTGCCAGTGATATGATACAACGTATAATTACTATTAATCACAACAGACAGATTTAAATTGAACTCCTGTGCACGGCATCTGTCTGCATTATAAATTCACAATGAATTGCTAAGAAGCTATTGATTTTTTGGGAAGTCTGGTTTAATGTAAGAACAAATTGATGTCGGCCTATATGTCAGCTTTGACCAGGATTCAAACAATTGCGCCCAAGGCAGTTTTTTCTTTGCGTGATCTGGGCTTTCCGAAATGCTAGCCGTTGTGCACATGCTTTTGAAGCATCAAATATACTATTAATCTCTTTGCTGCCTCAGCAGCATCCTCCTAGCAGCGAAAGGGTTAAATACATAGGTAGCACTAAAGGTTGTCTGTGAATCTGGCCACGGATTACGTGCCCTGGAATAGTTAGCTCTGCTATGTTGGTGTTACACGTGGCTTAGTGGGAGCAGCCTATTGGGGGCTGGTTTATAATAACTGCAGGTAGAGCATTGAGGAGATACAGTTCAGCTGTTCATGTAAGGCAGAGGTTGTGAACAGTGCAGGTTTAAGGCTGTCTTCTCAGTAGCACAGGGGACCCAATCAGTTCGACTGAACCCCTGTGCTCAAGCTGCAGTAACCTTAAAACCTGGACCACCAACAGGTCAGGTGTTCAGGATATCCCTGCTTCAGCACAGGTGGGTCAATGATTGAGCCACCTGTGCTGAAGCAGGGATTTCCTGAAAACCTGACCTGTTGGTGGCCCTTGAGGACTGCAGTTGGCCACTCCTGATCTAAGTTGTGTGCCTTCATGGCGATCTGTTTTTGGCACTGCAGGGTTGTGTAAGAAGTAAAACCCCGGCACAATGTGGTCCCTTGTATGGGGATTTCTGCCCAGCCTACAACTTGTGGTCAGCTGCTGTGCAACAAAACACTTTCTATCTCATAAGAATATAAAGGATTTGTGTTTGGCCATTTAGTGCAAATGACATTATGCTTTTAGCTGGTAAGTCCTTAAAAGGTCCCTGCATAGAGAAGCTGGCCTAACGTGCCCTGCTGCAATAACCAGAGCCATTTAGGGGTTATCAAAACATACCATTTCCCATCTCTATACCACACTGTTGTGTAGTGCAGTGGTGCTCAACTCCAGTCCTCGACCCCCCGCTGCCCCCCACCCCAACAAGTCAGCTTTTAAGGATATCCCTGCTTCAGCACAGGTGGCTCAGTCGATAGTGAACTGATCTCCATGACAAAATCTGGCACATCATCAGCAGACATAAGGGGCTACATGTATAGGTCCTAAAAACGGCCATTAGACACACTGCTCCAGACAAACCTAAATATGAGGGTTAATGATTAGAATTAATAAGGTACAGAATGGTAGTAATATCCAGAGAGAGATGCCATTGCAAGGGATGTTGATCTGAGACTAATGGGGGATAGACTCGGGTATATAAGTATTTTCTACTGAAGGAGTTGTGGTGCATTGGACCGCTCCCTAGCAGAAATGTTGGGGACCCATTTTCTTTTTATGTTGAGATTCGGCATCGCACCAATCTCTCCTTGTACATTCAGAATGGAGAGAAGCTGGTAAACGTCACGCTCGCCGAGCTAAGCGTTTACAGGGCACGTAGCAGAAAGTCCAGTTTATTTACGAGAGTAAATATTAGCGATTCCATCCACGAGGAGAGAACGTGGCTAAGAGTGACTGTGCGGAAAGGTGCGTCTGAAACTGCATCAGGTACTTTGCTTTTAATGTGAGTAACAACATTACTTATACTGAGGCCTGCAGCATATTGCTCTGCTGTGAAATCGGGGTCCCTGTGACAGAGGGGTATAAAATCCTAACTGCACGCAGAGAGTTTTTGAACCCCTATGATAATTACAGAAATTTCATAGTTTTTCCATGATAACATTCTTGAATCAAAGCCAGTCTTTTCTTAAATATCCAATAGGGTTTATATTAACCAATTCCATGTCTTTTGAAACAAAATTCTGTATGAATTAGACCAGGGGAGTGCAAACTTTTGCTGCTGCGCCCCCCTGTCTTGCCTGTCCCGTTGCTCGCGCCCCCCTGTCTTGCCTGTCTCGGTGCTCGCGCCCCCCTGTCTTGCCTGTCCCGGTGCTCGCGCCCCCCTGTCTTGCCTGCATGGTTGAAAAATCTCATGGGAATTCTTTGCGCGTGTTGGCTGACCTGTGCTCTGCAGTTTGTGCTAAACACGCAGGCTGTATTTTTGCTTATGCAACTCTCATATATATGTGGAAAGAGAGCTTCGGTCCTAACAAAGGTTAGAGGAGGGAATTTCTACAGTGTTACATACACGCACACACTCACTCATGCACACACTCACTGCAACAAATTAACTGTTTTGTTCGGAGAATCGTCAACTATAATTTCACTTCTGCATTTATAGCGAATGATGACACAGTGAGAGATGACCATGGTGACATGTTGAACCTTTTTCACTTTTTATACATGACGGAGTATATAACGTCACACCCGAACGGTTTCTCATTGGATGACACTTATTTTTTCCTCCTGTCTAGGCGTTGTATCCTCCACACGCGAAGCTAACCGATAAGGAGGTGAGTGTGCTGCTGTACATACCAAACAGTGCAACCTTTACACAGTGTTGTTGCCTGTGATATTCTGCTCTTACAGTACATCTGGAATGTCTGTGCATGTGAAATGCTTTGGGGCAGATTTGTCCAGCGCTGTTACAGCGTAATGCACCTGATCCAGTGTTCATTTCTATTAACTTGAAGGGAGCGAGTGTGCTAACTCGTGCCGGAGGTCGATAAATCTGCCCCTTTGTTCTATGTAATCGTGTTCGTTGCTGGACTTCTACTTCCCTTGCAGATCTGCTTTCTCTATAGCTCATGGTGACCTCACCAAGACATGTGAAATGCACGGGAAGTGAACACCTTATTTGACCTTAAGATCTGCTGCCAAATTTATTAGACAGGTGTGAGCTGAAACCCATTCATTTCAGCTCCGGGGACCCCCTGCTTCCAGAGATACTTGCCTTTGTAGGTGATGCTGGTATTTATTTATTTTATTTATAAAATATTTTACCAGGAAGTAATACATTGAGAGTTACCTCTCGTTTTCAAGTATCTCTGTGGAGTTTAAATTTCCAGGTCACACGTGCCACTAGAAGGGGGTGACGTCACGGCTTCCTATTGGCCCGTGTGACGCTGGACATTTAAACACCACCATTTTGTTAGGCACACAAGTTCCCTGGCTGCAGAGATCCCGGCACCCCAATGGAGGGCAGTATCTCATGAAGCTGGCGGTCCACGTAGCTAAAATTAACGAGGTTCAGCTCTGGAAACCCCCTGCTTCACTCCTATAAGAACCACAAAAGATATGCAAGGTGTTTTACTGCTTTACCTTCTACAAATGATGCAGGAAATTTTGGAGAGAAAAATGCAATGCAAGTAGAAAAAAAAGCTAATAGAAGGAAACGTACACATTTGGATTTGAAATGCACTTTGTCTGGCCCAGTAAACACATTGTAGTGCTATTTATTTCTGTAACTGTACAAAACAAACGTTTTTCTTACAGAAAACCAGTATCTGTTACCTGTCTTTCCCAGATTCTAATTCAGGTATTTCTTTAAACTTTTTTTTTTTTTTTAAGCATTTGATGTTATTCTACAGATAGAAATAGAACATAACCATATGCTGACAAAGTAACGCGGAACACCCCCTACAGCTCCGGATCTATGCTGGTGGGGTATAAAGTTAAACATCAGCTCTGTATACTCTGCATTTTCCGTTGTGTCACTGGGACTGTGTCCTTAATTTGCAAAGCTATGCAGCTGAAATAATGAAGCAAGTGTAAAAATACATGCAAAAAGGTTACTTGGGTGAGTGCTTTCCCAAACGGTCTTCACTTTAATTCTGCAAGGAGTGTTGCCTGGCCGGGAAGAACTATGCTGCTATTGGCATTACCTCCCAGTCTCTGGGCAGGCCCGCTGAGGAAATGAAGGTCATTCGAACATTGGTGTGGTTTTGAAATGGAGATGGCGTTTTGGTAAATGTTCATATTGATCACGTCTCCTGCGCATCTTTTACATTGGCTTTGCTCTGTTTATTGGCAGTCACAATGGTTTCTTTTTTCCAGACACTGTAAAATTGTAATGTTATTGATCCGGGGCTGATTAATCCCCCCCCCCCCCCTCAACAGGTAAGGTTTTCAGGATATCCCAGCTTCAGCACAGGTGGCTCAATCAGTTCCTGCTTCAGTATCGACTGATCCTCTGAGCCACCTGTGCTGAAGCTGGGATATCCCGAAAACCTGACCTGTTGGGGCGGGTTAATGACTGGAGCTGAGCACCCCTGGATTAAACCATCGCATTGCTCCCTTCTTGTCAGGCTGCCTGGGAGACACTCAGTTTTGCTTCCGATTTCGTCAGTCTACTGGCAGGAAGGTGCCCCTGCACTGTGTCTGCGACCAGTTTGACAGCGATTCACCTGTTTATTTAAAGGTAAGAAAAGTCAGACAGGAACTGTTATTGTAAACCATTTGTTTTAGAACATTGTGCTTCTTAAAAGCTTCAAGTATTTTGCCAAAATCACATGCTTAACCCTTTAGGTGTGTGTGTGTGTGTGTGTGTGTGTGTGTGTGTGTGTGTGTTGTTGAGATCATTTAAAAGGAATACAAAGTGTGTGGAATTTGGATAAGTTATGTCGTTGTTACATTGATATGAAAAGTGCCACTTTTCTATGCGATGATTTGCAGTAAAATTGTTAAACGCTTTTGATTTGAAAGGAATAATCGAGTACATTGTGAAGCGCAGAAAATATCAACCTATTTGAAACCACATTCTCACATTGGAAGGCAGTCTATAGAACTGTATAAAGTTGATATACTGTATGTAGTATGTTTAAAAAGTACAGTATATCTAATTTGTGATGTGAAAACAAAATAAATGCCCGGAAGTGGTCACACGAGTAACAATTCAAAGCAAAAGAACAGTTGTGTAAGTGCTGAGCACCGTTGACCCTGGACTGGTAATGTCCGATGAAAACAGAACCAAGAATCGCACACTCGCCAGTCATGGTTCCAGCGTCTCGTTCCTGATGTGAAGGACCATTTCCAATGACTGGTGAGTGCGCTGCTCAGAATCATGGGACATCATTTGGCATTTGACACTGGATGGAATGGGGCTTGATTACTAAACACTATTGCGTCGGTTTCACATTTTGAGCCTATATTTTTAAGACGTGTGTCGCCCACTCTGAACACCCCTTCACAGTTTGGGCTCCATTGTGTTTTTTTTTTTTTTAGTAGTGAAGCTTTCAAACACATGCTACATGATTACAGCACAGCTATGTCAACATCCGTGGACCAAAATCAGTAAGAGTTGGAGGTTCTGTATTATTAAAAAGTTTATTTTAGTGGAACATGCTTCTTATTGAAACTCCATCCAAGTTTATGGGACTGCATGTGCTAAAAATGTGGCTTAAAATCAGTGAAACTTCCAAATATCAGTGAGATTTGGCATCTAATACCAGGAAAGACTGTTGCATAGATACATAGTAGATGAGGTTGAAATAAGACGCCCATCGAGTTCCCCCTAGTCTAGCCAAGTGTTCTTGAAACATTGAAAGCAAACAGTGAAACGAGAATCTCATCCAGCAGAAAGTGATCTGGAGACGTTGACCTAAAATTGCCCAGTTATTTTCAGGACTGCTTACTGTAAGTGACAAAATATATCAAACATATTGATGATTTGATTCTGAATGTGTGGTTTTTTTGTTTTTACAGAAAGATCCTGCCTGTTTCTATGGTTACGTTTATTTCAGACAAGTCAGAGACAAGACTTTAAAAAGAGGCTACTTTCAAAAGGTGATTCTTAATTTAGCAACTCTCTTGAACCTTCTATTTAACTGCAGCTGCAATTAACCTGGGTTCACATGTTATGGTCTGTGTGCACTGAGCAGAGAATAATAAATGTCAGATTTCTTCTCCAGAGCCGAAGACGTGCATGTAACAGATTTTACTAATTAATAATTGAATGATAAACATGTTCTTGGATTTTTTTTTGCATTGTCCTTGATTATTGGGAATTGCAATGGTCTACAGATGGATTTTGGGAAATGAAATTAGCGTTGAACCACATTTATATTAAAGCCATCACCGGGAACAATCCAATTTAATTCTTGTACGAAGACTACTAAATTCAAGCAGATCGCATCAGAAATGCTTAAAATGAAAGGTGACCACATATATATTAGGGGTGGCCAACTCTTCCAGTCTTCAAGGGCCACAAACAGGGCACGCTTTCAGGATATCCCTTGCTGTCAGACTGAGCCACTGATTGAGCCACCTGTGCTGAAGCAGGGATATCCTGAAAACCTAACCTGTTGGTAGCTCTTGAGGACTGGAGTTGGCCGCCCCTGTTGTATAGTATAAAGATACAGTAGGTATTTTAAAGTCTCTGGTAGGCAGGATTGCTTCTTCCTAGAATATACCGTATGTTACATTGTAGACGCATGTCATATTACATTGCTCGAGTGAGTGATTTATTTCAGGTCAGTAATGTTGGCCTCTTTATTCACTACAGTTCTGGGATATTCTTTACTGCTGAATCTGCAATGTTACCTGATCTTCTGCTTGGCCTCAGCAGGCTTTTTTGGGACATGGCCAATTAATAGACCTGCCAAAGTGTGTAGCGTATATAATGTATATGATCAGAATGCTATGTTCGCGCCCATCCTGCCAGCAATTCTTTTATTATTATTTTTTATATGTCGTCATACTTGTCCATGAAGTATTTCTCTTTTCTTTCAGTCCTTGGTTTTGATCAGCACACTACCCTACATCAATTTATTCCACACCGTGCTCAAGCAATTTGCTCCCGAGTATTTTGAAAGGAGTGAAGAATGTTTAGAAGCAGGTAAAGAATGATGGAGTCTCAGGGAATTGGAGCTCTCTGGAATGTTACACCTGCCCCCTATCGCTGTTCTAAGGAATATTTATTAGTGATTCGGCTTTAATACACCATAAAGATATGTGTGGCAAAGTCCTTTTATTTTATCTGATGATCATATTGAGCTCACTAAGCAGATCTTTGCAGAGTAGATATCCGGTATGTGAAAGCTGGCATCACACGGTGTGTTCAGTGTTTCCTTTCTTGCTAGAGAATGAGTTGGACTATATAAGCGGATATGTAATGTGACATTAGAATAATCTGCTTCATACATAATTTCTACAGTTGTTTGCCATGTGCCCATTTAAGTCCCTCACTGGCAGGTGCGATCCTGAAATCTTATCCATTGCATTGATAGTTTTGTCCTTGAAATGGTATTTCAGCCTATGACGTATTTTACGGTTTCTGGTACCAATACTGTACCAACACCCGTCAATATTTTTGAGTACTAAGGGCTATGAAGGAACAGGTGCAACTGGTGCAAAATCTATTCTGAATTATTTCGCGAATACCAGTTTTTCTTCCTTTTTTAATTTGTTCTGATGAGAAACCTCATTGTGAAATTCTCCAGAGACGTGTAAACAAATTGACCATGATTGGGAATTGCCTAAAAGCTGGTTAATGGTTTGCATCATTGTGTTAGTACTGTTTGTGTTCAGTGTCCACATTTATTAAACTCATTCTATTAACCAGTTCTCAGAATCCCCGTGACTTCCTTTGGCGCTCGAGCTGCTAGCCACGCTGCTCCCACTCCCTGGAACAGCCTGACTTGTACAGTTCGAGAGCCCCCCTCTCTCTGGTAATCTATAAACACAGGCTGAACACCTACCTGTTTACCCAGGCATTTAATGAACTACAACCTGCCCGGCATTTAATAGCTACAGTCCCATCCTGTATTGTATCTTTCCTTGTATTTGGTCTCTTTTATAACCTTAATGTTTTCTTCCTTTTTTCCCTTTTTGTAACTGAAGTGCTTTGAGTCCCATTGAGAGAAAAGCACTGTATAAATAGTTATTATTATTATTAAACATACCTTTACATTTTAACACACTGCTAAAACTGGTGCAGAATGTGCTGTGTGTCTGCGTGGTTGTACTGTATGTTACTGCTACATCTAGCTCTTCATGTAATTTCATTCACTGACCTTGAGGAAGACCGTTGTGACCGAAACGTTGGTCATACACCATATCATTATTTTGTAAACTGAAATTTTAAGCTGGGAGAACCCTTTTTTACCTTCACCTTGTACCTTTAAGTAACAGGTTTGCCACATATTCAGCAAATCTTGGACTCTACTCCTTCCCAGCAAAGTGCAGTGAGATTGATTTCCGGGGAGCCAAAGGATGGCATCTTACGTCTGACCCCGTGTTCTATAAATGAACAGCTTGTTTACTTAATGTATAAATAAATAATCAGATACTTTAATCTTTGGTGGGAATTTCCAGGCTAGATTTTACTTTTAAATGCGTGATCATAAACTATCCAGCTATCGTTCTTGATTGATTAATGCTTTCGTGTTTGCAGCTATAAGTAAATACAGCTTAAGCCACCCTGTGTACGGCTCACTTAAATCTTTCGCTGGCAGAGAAGTCTGCGATGTATCGCTCTGCAGCGAGGGAGAGTATATTGCTTCAGGTGCTGCATTTCTTTTACCTGCTCACGTTTGGTGAAGGGAAGCCTAGTCCCCTCCAGCACTCTAAAATGCTAAATGTTTGGCCACAATTTAAACACATTCTGTCTCTTTCAGCTTGCAGTGATATTGATCAATGGCCAGCCCCATTTCCCGGGAAAACATTAAACCTGCCAATTATGGGAGTTGTAATAAAGGTAATGGGAACATTGGCTTTAAAACTGCAGCCCCCCCAGCGTTTGTACCTGGGTGGTCTTCCGGAAGTGAATCGTGTTATTTTTAGCTCTAGGGCCCCTCTGGCTGCCAAGATACTTATCGGTTAAGTTACTGGTGTCACTTCCTGGGTATTTAAAATGCTGTCCAATAGGACGCCGCGTCCTCATCCCATCTTTGACGTTGCTGATTCTATTGGCCCGCGAGATTTGACGCCCATTTTGATTTCCCTGGAGGGAGAAATAGCAGCGACTAAACCGGTAACCATCTCAAAAAGAGGGGGATGGGACACTGGAGCTAAAGCAAAACTGGGTAGGTGGGTTTGCTGCTTTATATATAAGCTTTTCAAATGCATTATACTGTGTGATCGTGAAAGATTTCCATCTCCCAGTATGTTAGCCAGGAGAGAGAGAGACACACACACACACACTGCATTGTGTCAGTGTTTCTCAGTATATCACATGGTTTGTACGCTTGTGCCGTAAAGCAGAGGTGCTCAACTCAAGCCTTCAAGAGCCCCCATCAGGTCAGGTTTTAAGGATATCCCAGCTTCAGCACAGGTGGCTCAATCAGAGGCTGAGCCTCTGATTGAGCTGAAGCTGATTGTGCTGCAGCTGGGATATTCTTAAAACCTGACCTGTTGGGGGGTTTGAGAAGTGGGTGTTGAGCCCCCGTGCTGTAAAGCACTGGGTGAAGAGAAGGAAGCGACGTCGCAATATGATAATCTGCCGTATTGGGAGACGTGCTGTGCAGATAATGGGCAGGGACACAACTATTGATTGCTAGCTTTAAATTGATTGCTAGCTTTATTTTTGCAAAGTGTACATCTGCACATTTTATTTATTGAACTAAATAACACCTAGGCGTGCGGATATGATGGTCTTTCATTGCTTAACACAAATGCAGTGCTAGGCACTAAATAAACTGCAGGGCACTTCGGCTAATTTGTTATAAATCCCCAAATGTCCTATTCACTAAATGTATAAAATCAAATGTTTGGTATTTCTCTACAAGGTGCGGATTCCAACATGTCATGACAAACCGGAAACAATCCAAATGGTGGAGCTGACCCAACCGGTAAGGGAGAAGGGGATATTCAGAAACGTAACCTTCACATTAGATTTAAAAATATATAATGTGTGTATACGCACACACCACTCCCCACACACCCCACACACCCCACACACCCCACACCCCACACCCCACACACACCACACACCACACACCACACACCACACACCACACTCCACACTCCACACTCCACACTCCACACTCCACACTCCACACTCCACACTCCACACACCACACTCCACACACCACACACCACACTCCACACACCACACACACTCTGTGGATGGATTGCAGTACTCAGTAGTTACTCACCGAGAATGACATTTCTGCTTTTAAAATTTTTTGGCAGTTTACCACAGAAGTCCCAGGCAGCGCTGGGCCGCCAGCACATGTCTACGTGTCTCCTTGATAACTTGTGCTGGCCACCATGAACTCGGATTAATATATTGTATTCTTGCACTGCTGTTACATTTACAACGGTGCAGAATTGATGCCGAGTAAATGTTCCGTGTCTTCTGTCCTGTTAAATGGACGTGTTATTTTCTTTTGTCTTCTAGTCGGATGCACAAATCTCCGTTACTTTACCGACCCTTCATGAAGTCGATATTTTCAGGTAACACCATCACGTGGTGACGCTGTAGGATCCAAATATATAGGTTGCAATATACTCAATATTCGGATATTGATCCGTACATTTGTTTTCTTCATCCCAAGTTATCTTCCATATAAAGCTTTTGAACATGTTTATGTTGTACTTTTTAGGGTGTATCTATTGAGTGCTTCAGCTCTGCTTGGCCTTAATAGGCAGAAGAGTATATACTCAATATGTTATTTGTCTTCAAGTTGCACTGTTGGTCCATATCCATTTAATAATGAAATCCCTCCTTACCTCCCGTCTGCCCTGTCACTTACAACGGGTTTATTTGGATGAAATAAAATAGGAGTTAAGTTTAAAGCAGGGAGGCGCAACACCAGTCCTCAAGCCTTCCCCCCCTCCCCATCCCTCCCTCCCCCCCCCCCAACTGGTTGGGTTTTCAGGATATCCCAGCTTCAGCACAGGTGGCCCAATCGGACTGAGCCTCTGTTTGAGCCACCTGTGCTGAAGCAGTGACTGAGCTACCTGTGCTGACCTGTTGTGGGGGCTTGAGGACTGGAGTTGAGCCCGCCTGAGTAAAAGCACACTGGTTGTAAATCAAAGTCCATTTCCATGGTGCTTTTACCCTCTTCCTCACCAGCTCCACCAACCCCAATTCTCTTCATTGTCGCCAAGCTCTGTCAGTCAACAAATAAGAAACTTGCGAAATGCAACAAACAGGAATGCTGGCGTTTAGTATTCCCCAATCTTATGGAAACATTTAAAATTAGGCCCTTCATTCGGTTTACTAGAGGTGCCTACTGGACTAGTCAAACGAGGTGAAGTTTAGGGCTTTAACATTTTAGGAATATGCAAAGTTCATGGTCCTCCACGCTTTACAAGGCTATTTCTGTAAATCACTCTCCTTTTCAGATGTTTCTCCCCAGTGTTCTTCCACATCCAGTTGCTTTGGGAACTGGTGTTGTTGGGAGAGCCAGTTGTTGTCATGGCTCCGTCCCCATCACAGTCATCTGAGACGGTCTTGGCCCTTGTAGGGTAAGCATTGGTTCAGTTCATACTCATAATAAGGGAGCCAGCCACTTCCTCCTGTTGCAAGAGCACCACCTAGGGATCAGGTGCATTCATTGCAACTGCAGAGAGCACACGAGGATTGGCGAGCGTTAACAGGACTGATAAAAAAAAATGTACTTAATGTTATATCAACTAAAAATGGCATTAAAGCCTTTCCAGGCAGGAGTAAATGTAGGCGTGGAACTATATTAATTTTTTTTGGGTGAGGGGGTCATTATTTTTATTACTTAACTAACATTATGCATCTGGGGGAGATGCAGTGAAAGATGCACTGTGTTTGACTGTAAAATGGTGTGTGTTTATATAGTATTATTTATATATTATTATTAATGTGTGTATGTATGTGTATATATGTATGTATGTGTATATTTATATTATAATATATATTAATTATTATATTTATATATGTTTTTGTTTGTTTGTTTCAATCTTCTCTTCGGCCTGCAGTTGTATTTCTCCGTTGAAGTACTGCAGTGATTTCAGGCCTTATTTCACTATCCATGACACAGAGTTCAAGGAGTATACCACCCGTACACAGGCACCGTAAGTAGTCTAAACATCGTTATTCCTGATTGTTCTGCCTTTCCTGGGCTGCGTAAGATATCTTTCTTGGTTATCCAAAGTTGTCTGTTCCCAATTTTCTCCTTTTACACCAACCGTCTGTGCCATGTCCCATACCTCAGGGGGCGCAGACTTTTAAGTCTGCGCCCCCCTGCTTGCTCTTCTTACTTTTTGTTTGGCGCCATGTGATGTCGCAATGCCATAGCGACGTGTTGCCAGAACCTGCCGGAGACCAGGTAAGGGAGTTAGAGGCGTTGCTCAGCCCCTTGGCATTTAATTTAAATGCTTTTGGGGATGAGCGTGGGGCCTCTGTAAGCACCGCACCCCTACCTTACCTAACCATCTTTTCCTGCAATCCGATAATACTACATGCTTCTCCTCTCCCCTCTTTAGGCTGACATGCAAACTGATAGGTGGCCTCCGAAGTAGACTTTATAAATCATGGAATTGAAAATCGCTGTTTAAATGCAAGTTCCTAATGTATTCCTTATGGACTTAACCCCTTCCTAGACCAAGTTTTAAGCTCGAACACGTTTGCTGTGTATTCCCAAGAATGCTTATATCA
The DNA here is from genome assembly GCF_040206685.1 of Ascaphus truei. NCBI lineage: Eukaryota > Metazoa > Chordata > Amphibia > Anura > Ascaphidae > Ascaphus > Ascaphus truei. Next base: position 36,848,993 of record NC_134499.1, read on the forward strand.
ATGTACCGTATCTCTCCTGGTAAATATCTAAACGGGCATCTTAAACTGTGACCGCAAAAAGAAGACTGTGCACGAATGATCATGTTTAGAAAAATGGTATCCCAAACCTGGACCTCTGCTGGAACAGCATCTATTGGCCAGATCCACTAATGGTTCTAACCTTTAGCACACTTTCTCTTATGCATAGGAATGGGAGCTGAGGTGCGCGGAAGCTTAGCACACTTGTGAATCTAAGCCTTTGTGCCCTAAATATCACAAGTCCTAGGTAGGCCTTTCAAGGTGTTGACCAGTGAGGTTTTCCTAAGAATAATGTAAAACCACATGTAGGTTGATTTTTCTATGACCCAAGTTGAAACCTAAAAACTTGTATTTAATTGTCAGGTTATTAGATGCTAGAATCCTCCTTCCTGATGCTGCTTGCCTCATCTTTGCGCATCAAACAACACAACTTATTCATTCATTTGTTCTTGTAGTGATGGAGAATTCTGTTTTCTCTTCTTTTTAGGCCTTCTGTCATCTTTGGTGTTACAAACCCATTTTTTGCAAAAACGTTGCAGCACTGGCCCCATATAATCCGCATTGGAGATGTTAAACTTGCAGGTAAGAAGCATATCACAATGTAGACGCACACTCCACAACAGTTGTCCTGCCACGGGGGCACGTCGCTCCAGCGTGATGGAGACACGTAGCAAATAAAGTGACACCAATCTACAGGCCTTCTATCGGATAAATAACACGTGTATTAAACAAATCAAGATAAAGGTCTGAAAGTTGGATCGAAACGTTGATCTAGTTTGTTTAATAAATGTGTTATTTTTCTGACTGAAGTCCAGTGGAGTGAGTGCCCTCTTATATTCACTTTGAGCTAGCAGGTAACACACCAGCTGTGACTGGATGGTGCTTCACACAACGCAGCAGATTACTGTTGAGTGGAGATCATTGTGGACCACACATCCAAGGTGGCAGATCCTTGAAGTATTGTTTGTAGACCTTAACGTGTTCAGCTAAATAACCTTTTTTTATGTTTTGTATATGTATGTCATTGATTTATGGTTGTTGCAGGTGACGTTCCCAAACAAGTCAAGGTGAAAAAGCTGAAAAACCTTAAAACGTTGGATTCGAAGCCTGGTAAGTTTTTTTAGCATTATTTTATGTGATTAACAAGTCATTGTAAAGCAAACACTTGTTAGAGACGTGCATGTAATGTTTTATTTACTTTTCTATTTCAGGGGTATACAGCTCTTATAAACTATACCTGAATAGAGATGATGACATTATCAAAAAGTTGCAGAAGGTAAGGGTGGGGTAACATTCGCCTGACCCTTTTCTCTCACCTTCATGTTCCCCCTTCAAAGAAAGAACTGAAAAATACAAATGGATCCTTGAGTTGCCTGTGGGGTGCAATATATAACCAGGGACCTTATGCAGTAAAGGGTTAATATTCCAGGGGGTTTATTATTACATAGGCGCAATAATTATAGTGAAACTTCAAGGGTAACGTGCAGAGACCGGTGGATCCCATGCGAACTCCTCCTTGGTTTTGGATCGTTTTGAGCTTTTCTTCTTTGCTGGGAGAATGACCCGGCTAAGCAGTATTTCCGTCATTTCATTATCACTGGCTGTCAAAGCTCAACCATGCGTGTGCTGTATTTGTTCAGCCCAGAAAATGCAGTCTGCGGCCGAGAACACATTGTTAATCTCTTGTGTGTTAGAATGTGGAATTGAGAGGCGGTCCGTTTCTTGTTATTTCAGGGGGTTCAGCAGAAGAGACCATCGGAGGCTCAGAATGCGATTCTCCGACGGCATTTCTTGGAGCTCACACAGAGCTTTATCATTCCTCTCGTATGTTGGGCTGTACATGCAATTATTATTGCTGATTAACATTCCTAATTGTATTCACGTATTGTTTTAATTCGCAGTATAAGCATCCTGCAGGAATTTGAATCTATTCTGTCAATGAAGTTCATCCACGTACAGCATCCTCTGTAGTCCACACGCGGCATCCTCTGTAACCCACGTACAGCGTCCTCTGTAACCCACGTACAGCATCCTCTGTAACCCACGTACAGCATCCTCTGTAACCCACGTACAGCATCCTCTGTAACCCACGTACAGCATCCTCTGTAACCCACGTACAGCGTCCTCTGTAACCCACGTACAGCATCCTCTGTAACCCACGTACAGCATCCTCTGTAACCCACGTACAGCGTCCTCTGTAACCCACGTACAGCGTCCTCTGTAACCCACACGCGGCATCCTCTGTAGTCCACACGCGGCATCCTCTGTAACCCACGTACAGCGTCCTCTGTAACCCACGTACAGCGTCCTCTGTAACCCACACGCGGCATCCTCTGTAGTCCACACGCGGCATCCTCTGTAGTCCACACGCAGCATCCTCTGTAGCCCACACGCAGCATCCTCTGTAGTCCACACGCGGCACCCTCTGTAGCCCACACGCGGCACCCTCTGTAGCCCACACGCGGCACCCTCTGTAGCCCACACGCGGCACCCTCTGTAGCCCACACGCGGCACCCTCTGTAGCCCACACGCGGCACCCTCTGTAGCCCACACGCGGCACCCTCTGTAGCCCACACGCGGCACCCTCTGTAGCCCACACGCGGCACCCTCTGTAGCCCACACGCGGCACCCTCTGTAGCCCACACGCGGCACCCTCTGTAGCCCACACGCGGCACCCTCTGTAGCCCACACGCGGCACCCTCTGTAGCCCACACGCGGCACCCTCTGTAGCCCACACGCGGCACCCTCTGTAGTCCACACGTGGCATCCTCTGTAGTCCACTTTAAACACATAACAGAAAACCTGCTTGGTGAAGCATTGTGCAATGCTTTATTATTGGTATCTGCGGCTCCTGCACCACAACCCAGGTAACACTAAGAGTGTGTCCACTTTATCTGAGGAGAAGGACACGTTAAGTGTGTGTGTTATCCTATAGAGAGATTGTTTCACCAGCTGAAAACAAACATGCTGCACAATCATACAATCTTGTGATCTAATGCTGGCGGTACCTTGTCACTTTCCTCCCCAACAGGAGCGGTATGTGGCAGGTCTAATGCCTTTACAGAAAAGTATATCTGCTTGGAAGGTGAGGAGCAGGTTCTGATGCGTTTGGGATATACTGTAGGATTTTGTGCCACTGGAAACCTGCAGCTTCTCATACTGTCCTTTTACTGCTATTTTATGTTGCAGAGCCCACCGCAGCTAAAGCCTTTCAGCCAAGAAGAGTTCATGAAAACACTAGAGAAAACGGGACCTCAGCTCACCTCCAGATCAAAAGGAGATTGGATCGGACTCTACAGGTTTCTTTTTATTTTCTGCCATACAAACTGCGGGGCTTATTTAACTCTGTGTTTTCCAGCAGTACGTAGCCTGGTAAAACCCCTCTGGGAACCCAGGGGTTAAGTTTGCTTACCCCATTTAAATGTGTTGTAAGAATGCACAAAAGCCTTAGGTTGGATCTTGTGTGTGCATGGCTATGTATATGCGTTGTATAATCAGTATTGTTGTAGTGTGACCTTTCTGTAGATTTGAGTCTGTATTGGATGCAGCAGATTGCGCTGTTCAGTACATACAAGGATTTTGTTCCAGTTGGTGCCCCATGAGGGAACAGATTGCCCCTAACATATTTATGAGGCCATCTGCCATAAGAGGCTACAACCTTTCCTCGAATCTCAGCTGTGTTCCTAACTCCATTCAAAGACCATGTCTTGTGCCATTCGATGCAGTTAGAACATATATGTCACATTAGACTTTGTAGGCCGGGAAAAGGAATCTGCCGTTTCACATTATTATGAATTATAGCCCCAGTAATCGCCATGCTTAAGTAAACGAAACGCTCTGCTCTCTGTCTCCTTGTGATTATTAGGAAGTTCTGTATTTCTGTGAACTCTGAACGATGAGATTTTCTAATGGTGAACAAGCTTTGAAATAAAACGTCTCTCTTTTTTTCTTTTCGTGACATTAACCTGTGGTCTTGAAAGTAAAACTTCCCAACAGTTGGTTCGCTAAAAGACCTCTACGTGCTGTCCCCTCCTAGAGCCAAGATGAACCAATGGCGGGGATGTGTTTGGCTAAGATAAACTTCCCCCCCCTACACCCTCCTTCCTGATTGGCTGTCTACCAGGGACACGTGGGCAGAGGCGCACACAAATGAGTTTCTATTTGACATAGAAGCCAGTTAAGCAACTTAATGAGATGCTATATTAAGCAGCAATGTATCCTAACACATGATGGGTATCATCCAAGAGGAGACTCCATCATTGGGACTCTTTCACCGAGAGCCCACTCCCCAGCCCCTTGTGGTCGTTAGAGCCTGCAACTCATTGTGCCTCAGGGCCCCCTGTGGCAGTGAAAGGGTTATCGTTGAAACCAGTTGCGTGACCCATTGGTCAACCTTTCCTGTTACATACTGTGTTTTCTTCTGGCTAGCAGGGTACCTCTCATCCCCGCTCGCTGCTATTCTCAGCGGCCCCTCTTTATTTCTGTTTAATTTAAGGCATTTCTTACGGTCGCCCAACTTTGATGGTTGGTTCAGAATGCGCAGGAAAGAGATGACACAAAAGCTGGAAGCACTTCACCTGGAAGCACTTTGTGATGAGGTAAGTAGCGCCTCATCTGCTGCAGGGGGTTGTGGCCGGTTACTCAAAGTACAAAAAGTCCTTCTGCACACACGTTTTCCAGTGCAACTTTTTGACCTTATTGTGATTGCCAGTAATTTTATCTTTTTGACGTCTAACTCCCCATAGACCATACAGTTACTGATGATCAGCACATGATCAATTAGGATGTTTGCAACACATTTTTATTATAACGATCTTCATACCCTACTATACAAATGCTGTAAGATTTGAAGATATTCTATCGGTGTGTGCTGATTGGGGTGTATCCTGTAACATGATTCGCCTCCCAGACTTGGCGTTCACAAACACAGCACTGATGAAAGTAACTGGATTTTCTTTTCCTCACTTTTCCTCCAGGGAGCTTGTACCTGGTACCAGAATGTGCAGGTAGCACATTATCTTAGCTAACATTGGAGGGTTCTTTTTGAACCACATATATTTTAAGGAACCACCCAGTATATAGATTCATGTTTTTACTCTCCCCACACCCTACACACAGTGATATTGTTTGCAGGCTCCTCTATCAGCGGGAAGGATCTGACTGTCCTGGGTGTGTGACCTAGGAGAGGAAAAAAAATACATTTTACCTTTTTCTTTTTCAAGGATTTACTCATCTGGGTTCAGAAGCGCACGGAAGTCGAAGCAGTGGACTTAGTATTAAAGCTTAAAAATAAACTGGTACGTAATGGAGTGTGGCGATAATGTGTTTGCCAGCAATACCAAGGTTAGGTCCTTTTCTTCCAAAATGTAGTATTTCTAGCATTTTCCATCAGCTTTAAGGCACTAACTTAGCGGTCTTGCCTCTGTCGTGCTTTATTAACATTGCAGAAGAACAAATACTATGTATACCTTTGACATGTAGATATTTCTGATGTAACGAGATGGGACAGGCAAGCAGCTCAATGCCTTTGTGTCCCAAGGTGCAGGCGGAGCGAGAACACCTCCCTGTGAAAGCCAATACATTGGAGAGGCTTCGGAGCCATGTGGAGACCATCATACAGGAGCTGCCAGAGGACCTGCAAGGAATCTTGCTTAAAACTAGCACCTTGTGATCGATACAAGGACAAGTGACCATCGGGAAGCTCCGTCTACACGCTGCTAGAACACCAGTAACCAAGCACAGCCGCGATCGCCAACAGCACATTTCAGGGGAACACGTTACTGGCCCCTATGAAGCGTGTTAACACAAGCATTGTTTTAGTGCACTGCAAATCTCCCATATGGGAGCAAAGAGGAACATTGACTGACTACCAAAATGAGCAGGGATTTAGCAGCAATAGTATGTGTATTTTTACTAATAACGTTGTAATCTTCTTAATAGGCTAGAGGGATGTCCCTTTTTAATCCGGACAGCGGGAGAAATGTTGAGGGATGTTGGAACGCCAGTACAACCAGGATATCATTATTTAAACCCCCTTTATTGCTGAAGGGGCCTGCATGCTGTGACCTTGTCATATGGTTTTCCACCTGGTTGTCTCCCTGGATACATGATTAACTTCTAAGTGTCCGTTTAGGTTAAGGATCAGGGATTGCAGGCGAAGCGCTCTGCGGGGAAGTTGAAGGATGATGAATAATTGTAATTACGAGCGTGGAAGAACCTCAGAGTTGTTTTTGTTTGTTTTTATTTCTTTTCCATTTTTGGTTGTGCCTCTATACAAGGGGCGGCCAACTCCAGTCCTCAGGGTCACCAACAGGTCAGGTTTTCAGGATATCCCTGCTTCAAGGGCCACAAACAGGCCAGGTATTGGGGATATCCCGCCTCAGTCTTTGACTTGGCCACCCATGCTGAAGCAGGGATATCCTGAAAACCTGACCTGTTGGTGGTCCTTGAGGACTGGAGCTGCATACCCCTGCCCTAAACGAACAAACATGTCCCTGAGTGATTGGGGGGATTTCATTTTAAATTGTGTAAATTGCCATGGAGCAGCGCTGGCGCGCGGTTGTCGTCTCGGAGACGTTTGTGTCACTATTTAGCAATCCTGTTCCAAATCAGTGGAAATCATAAGAAGGCAAGATCTGTCGCGAACTCTATTTAATGATTTGATGTAGTGCCTTGAATACACAAATATGTCCTTGCTCAAAAGTGCTGATACATTGAGCATTCGGTAACCGGTAAAATAAAACGGGACTCCAAAGGCACCTTTTATTATATTATACCAGGGGGCTCAACCACAGACCTCAAGCCCCTCCAACAGGTCAGGTTTTAAGGATATCCCAGCTTCAGCACAGGTGGCTCAATCAGTGGCTCAGTCAAAGACTGACCTGTGCTGAAGCAGGGACTGAATGAGACACATGAGAAGTTGAGCCCCCCTGCATTAGATCACCACTAATAATTCTGTTGGGATTATGGGAGAAAGAATTGAGAGCTTAATCCCCAGTCTCTCCTCGAGCTGAACCGCAGCGCTCCCAGCTCTGGGGACCTCCCTGATTGCCGCGGTATTTAATTTATTCTTTTTGCCAGTACTTGCAAGGAAATACAAAGATGGCGCCAGGGTCACCAAATTGCTCTGTCCTCCTTCCGCGATGTTGCAGCTTTCTGTTGACCGCTAGTGGCCATATTATTTCTCACAGATAAGAATTATTGTAAGGAAATGTCAAACGTAAATATTGCGTGTGCACGCGCGTGCGTTCGTCTTCCTGCCTTGTGTATAAATCTTTGTAACACAGGCTATGTTCCTTCCTACTTTAAAATAAAGGCCGCGCTTATAGTGCCGGCGACGCGATCAATGATATCGCCGTCGCCACTAGCGAAAATTTATTTTTAAGCGGCTTCGCTGGCGACAAGGCCAGTGACGTCACGACGGGGGCGGGCCGCGCTCTCTGGTTTAGAGACAGTCACACGTGGCGACTGTCTCTGAAAAATCAAATTTACCCGGCTTCAACATTTTTGGGCGCGCTGTCGCCCTTACTATAAGCGCTTGCGACGGCGTCAATGGATTTGTTTTGGAGCGACGTCGCGGGCGCTATAAGCGCAGCCTTACACTACAATGGCTGCAGACTTCCTATAATAAACTACAGTCTTTATTAGGGGTCTCAAACAGTCCACAAGGGCCACAACAGGCCCGCTTATATGGATATCCCTGCTTCACGCAGAGGTGGCTCAATCAGTGGCTCAGTCAAACACTGAGCCACCTGTGCTGAAGCAGGGATATGCAAAAAAACTGGCCTGCTGGTGGCCCTTGAGGACGGAGTTTGAGACCCCTGGTCTATTTTATACTAGTAGGAAGGTGCTTTAACCCTTTGAGTGCCGTGTGGGCCATAAGGCTAGAGCGCCACGACCCCTCATGCGCTCGAGATCTCACGTGTTTGCTCCGTCACTGACGTAAGGGGAGGAGTCACCCCCCTACTGTCCGCCACCCCTGCAGATCGCGTCTGCACAGGGCGCAATCTCCCCCAGCAATACGAGCGGAAGTCGCGACGTAGTAGTTTCGTCCCAGGGCACCCAAAGGGTTAAAGCTGCCGTCTGCACGGATCGCCCTGTCCTTTTCTGCTTGTTTCCTTTTCCTTGAGAGCTCGGCGCCCTATCGCTCCAATCAGGAGACAGAAACGTGCGATAGGTTTCATGTCCGGGAGCTAAAGATGAGCCCGGGGCAGTGCGAAGGTTATCGTGGTAAGACCAGAAGCCGAGATGAAGAAAATCATGATTATTTTTAATGTTGCTCTTTATTTAAAAAAGGAGCGGGTCATGGGGGGGATGGGAAAAGTATGCTAACATTATAAGAGTTAGACTCGGATAGACTTCTCTGGGATGGGGGGGCGGGGGGTATGCTGCTTAATATGGGACTAGAAGTGAAGAGGTAGAACAGGGGAGCTCAACTCCACAGTCTTCCGGCTCTCTTCCCCCCCTCCCCCCCCAACAGGTCAGGTTTTCAGGATATCCCAGCTTCAGCACAGGTGGCTCAATTAGAGGCTGTCAAAGACGGCCTGTGCTGAAACTGGGATATCCTGAAAACCTGCCCTGTTCGGGGGGCTTGAGGACTGGAGTTGAGCTCCTGGGGTAGAATACAGTCCGGTGTGGGTATGTTACACAATTCTTCCCCGCCCCTCCTTGCACCGGAAGATTAAATGCTGTTTTCATCTCCTTTTGATAACAGATGGGGACTGTAAAACACAGGGCTTGAATTATTTTCTGCACCTGACTTAAGTGGCATCCTATTTCACTACTTAGGAAAGCAGTTACAACATGTCTTTTTTTATTACTTGCACAAGAGCTTTATTAACATTTAGGTAACTGACTCGCACTGATCTCCATGTACCAGCATCACTGTGGTTTAATAACATAGGATATTTTAATAAAAATACAGCATCAAAATCTGTTTTCAGATGAAATAGATTAACTGTACCATGCCTTAGGGCAGGGGGGCTCAACTCCAGTTCACGCCGTCCCTAACAGGTCAGGTTTCCAGGATATCCCTGCTTCAGCGCAGATGGCTCAGTCATGCTCAGTCTTTGACTGCACCACCTGTGCTGAAGCAGGGATATCCTGAAAACCTGAGCTCTTGGGGTTTGCTTGAGGGCTGGGTTTGAGCACCCTGCCTTAGGCTGCCCTTATAGTGCCGGCGACACAACGTTGCGTCAAAACAAATGCATTGCCGCCGTCGCGTGCGCTTATAGTAAGCGCGACGGCTTGGTCGCGATCGCTGGAAGTTATCTCAATTTGATTTTTCCAGCGACCGTAGCCTGACGTCGCCGTCGCCGGCACTATAAGCGCAGCCGTAGGATGCCAGAAGCTTGACATTCTGCAAACATCTTATTTACACGTTGTTGTTTTTTTAAGAATCCCTTTTTATTTTTGCGTTTTTGTAAGGATCATGAAAGCGCCTCCGTTTCAGACGTCGTGGTGAGACGAGGCCTTTAACTGTAGCTGCTCATTGTAGGGAGGACGGAGGAGTCCAGCGAAACGCGGTGTACCTGCCGTACATAACCCTTATCAAATATATACCGAAAATATGCAATTTTGAACAAAGCATTTTCAGTCATTTAATTATGCGCGGACTTTCTTTACCTTGTATTACAGGCCTTTACCGGACCAGCAAACATGTACGTATTTGTCCAAGATTTAAGTGTTTTTTAAATTATGCGGGAGAGATGTCTTTGAATTATGTTATGTTGAACTCTCAAACTCTCTTAGGGAAGAATTGGCCAACTCCAGTCCTCAAGACCCACCAACAGGTCAGGTTGTAAAGATATCCCAGCTTGAGCACAGGTGGCTCAGTCGAAGACTGGCCAACTTCAGTCCTCAATGGCCACCACCAGATTAGGGTTTATGGATATCCCTGCTTCAGCACAGGTGGCTCAATCTTCGACTGAACCACTGATTGAGCCAGCTATGCTGAAGCAAGGATATCCTTAAACCCTGACCTGTTGGCCAGTCTTCGCCTGAGCCAGGTCAGGTTGTAAAGATATCCCAGCTTCAGCACAGGTGGCTCAGTCGAAGACTGGCCAACTTCAGTCCTCAATGGCCACCACCAGATTAGGGTTTATGGATATCCCTGCTTCAGCACAGGTGGCTCAATCTTCGACTGAACCACTGATTGAGCCACCTGTGCTGAAGCTGGGATATCAATAAAACCTGATCTGTTGGTGGCCCTTGAGGAATTGGAGTCTCCCACCTGTCATGGGGCTTTGTTGTACAAAGTGATCGCGTTGATTTGACCCTACCGCATATAAAGCCCTGTTGACTTTTTTAATGGGGATTTCCGTGCACTAGCTCCAGATCAGCACCGTCGTACTTTAGAATAAGTCCAGAAGTGTTACAGGGGCTCAGCACATTACAGAACAATACTTTTGTAGGTTAATTGGATTGATAGCGTTATAAGGGAAGCATGGGGTTTCAAGATAGAAAAACACCCTGTTGATTTTACCTATTGATCAAAATATTGATATTGGAAATGTATTTGTACAAATTGAAGTAAAACCGGTTTTGACTGTAGTTGGTAATTTAATTTTTGCTGATTTCGAAAAGATGAAATACTTGTTTTTAGCCACATCTTTGCAGCATTGTCAAGTGAAACGTCTGATTAAGTAATAATTCAATGCAGCTGGTCGTCGGGCATGAATGCATTAAAGTGCCGGTCCTGCCACAGTTCTACACTGTTTTTTTGGGGGGGTATTTTTATTTTTTACAGGGTTGGAACCGGGTTCAGCTTCTGGAAGCTGAACCATCCGCTTTATTTTCAGCTCTGGGGGATCCCAGTGACGTTACCGCTGTTTTTTGCTTTGGTTTTAAATAGCCGTCAAGTGGGAAGCACCAACGGGGTGATGTTGCAGTTTCCAACCAACTTGTGGTACCCTTGAGATTCGGTGGCTATCGGTAACTTGCACCTGTATCTCTGAAACCAAGCTGGAGCTGAAAAGCGCGGAGTCCAAATAAAAGAACAGCCAGGCGGTACTGCTGCTTGGAAGAAACATAATGAAAGGCAGAAGTGGGCCAACTCCCGTCTTCAAGGGCCAACAGGCCAGGTAGTGGGGATATCCCTGCTTCAGCACAGGTGGCCCTATCAGTGGCCACCTGTGCTAAAGCAGGGATATCCGTAAGCCCACATCTGTTAGTGGCCCTTGAGGACTGGAGTTGGCCATCCTGCACACGTACATATACTAATGAAGCTGTGGTACGCTAGTAATTGATGTACATAGAATATCATACAGTCCCAGTTAAATCAGAAACTCTTAGAAGTGATCCAGAACATTGTAAAGTTATGTTGTCTACACTAAAATTCCTATCAAATTGCATTGGGGGTTTTCTGGATTGCTCGATTCCCATTTGTACTCGAGCCAAATTATCTGGATATTAAAATACTACTTTATTGCATTCTGGGAAGCCTTATTAAGGTATAAGCTGTTACATTTTTATATATACATAAATAATTTGTATTTTAATATTCTTACAATTTGAATGGAAATATATTGCTTAAAGCTATAATTTCATAACAAATGTGTATTTTATGCATTTTACCACTAAATATGAATGTTCTTCATTGGAGAGGGGTTTTGTTTAAGGGCAATATAATTGCATTCCTAGTGGAGATATATATAAAAGGTGCACATCATTCGGTCTTGCAGATCACTTTTATAACTGACCTTTTTTTTTAGGAAACTGTAGACTAAAACACTGTAATCTCCTGCAAACCATGTATACTTTGCCAATAACCTAACCTCGACTGCATTCGAGAATATGTATTTTTCTAAAACTAAATAAAGACATCTCTTCATACACCATGGTTTATGCATAGTGTTTTGTCTATGATCACTATGGAGGTCCTTGAATTGGTGTTATTTTATATTTTAGATGAACAGGAAATAAATATATCTTGTGTTGGCACATTCACATGTCTCAGACACGTCTGCTATCTTGCCTTTCCCCATTATCTCTGTATACAAGGCTTCCACTGCATCCAAGGATTCTGGGAAATGACATGCAAATGAGCACACAGATTGTAGATGTGAATGTTACAGGTTTTGACTTGTGATTTTAGCTTCAAGCATAAATCCCACTAATCCCAACATGTGTCTATCTCAGGCTATAACTCCAACCCCTTGGATATCACCTGTGGTGTTCCGCAAGGCTCTGTTCTGGGGCCCCTACTCTTCTCAGTGTTCATCAATGATCTTCCCACAGCTTGTAAGGAAGCTTCAATACACATGTATGCAGATGACACAATCTTATATGCACACAGCCATAGCCTCCCCGACCTTGAACACATACTTCAATCTGATTCCAAAAGACTGTTCATGGTCCCAAGGTTCAGAAAGGTATCCGGCTGCTCCTCCTCTTACCGTGCACCCCAAAACTGGAACAATCTACCGGAGACTCTCACAGCCACCACAAGTCTAACGTCTTGCAAAACTAAAGCTGGTCTGTAACTTACATACGGCTATAATATATATTATCTCTAACTGTGCATGCAATGTCTTGTAGATAATGTATACCCTGTTCACTTATGTAACTGTATTGGTAACCATGTATTATTTGTCATCATAACTCTGGGCCCAGGACATACTTGAAAAGGAGAGGTTACTCTCAATGTATTACTTCCTGGTAAAACATTTTATAAATTCCCTCTCTCCCTCTCTCCCTCGTGGCTTCTGCAAAAATATTGGACACAATGGTGAAAGGTGCGATGCGCTTGACATACACACGAGCTTGTGACACACACACACACCTCCCTCTGTCCACTCTATGCTGTTTCCTCCTCTCCTTGGCCACACCCTCAGGCTCCTGACACCTCCTCCTGATTGGCTGCTGCTGGGTAATGCAGCCAATCAGGATGGAGGAAGCTGCCCAACCCCCTAGCACCAGCCCTGCTCTCTCCCTGCTCCCCCATGCCAGTCAGGTCAGTATATCTAGAGAGGTAATACCAGTATACACAGACATGTCCAGTATTGCCTCTCCTGTTTTACTGCACAGAGTACAAATACAGAATGGTCCGGTTCAATACTGGACACCTGGCAACTCTAATAATAAAAAAAAAATATATATATATATATATATATATATATATATACACACCGGTATGTTACACAGCTGCCACAGGAACCTGAAGTTGGCACCATCTTATCTGTTGCTAGGTAACAGTCCCAAGGCAACGTGGTAACAGCGTGAAAAGAAAAGTGCAAAGCAAGAGGCAGTCAGGGGGCGAAGTAACATAATGTACTGTAACATGTGCGTTGTTTCTCTTATTATTTTGGCAACGTTACATATGAAATATGAATGTTTTTTTACCTAGTTAAAAAGTGAAGGCGAATGTTCATTAATGGAAGTGCACAATGCCCGACCGCAATCAGGAGGTCGGCGTGTAATATACCGGCTAGGAAAGGCAAACCGCGACACGCCACACAGATCGTAAACCAACTTAATGTTCGTGATATATGAAAGGTATAAACCTGACTATGTACTGTTAGATAAGGTGGGATTTGCAGTATACACCTTTATACCGTGTTCATCGCCCGGGGCCAGAACGAAGACGCTAGGTTCAGCACTGGGCATACCACCGGCGCCAACTTCAGGTAGCAGCGATGTTTCTGGGACTTGGTTGTGTTAATAAATTGGCCCTTTTCCTGTTTGTTGGTGAAAGGTTGACTTGTGCAATAAATGCCTCACCGTCTGCACATATTGAATCAGCCTGAAACTACCAGCACCGTGCACCCGAGCCAAAACTTTCCCGTCATTTTGAGTGCTCGCCTTCTACCTAGTCTGATACCCAACCACAAATAACTACAAAGGGACTAGCTCCAGAAATCTTTTCCAATAATAATAGTATTTGTACCATTTGTGGATGGACAAACAATGCCTTCTGTGCTTATCATGCATCCTTGACTTGCTGCTGCACGTTATCGGTGGCAGGGCCAGACTGAGCTGCTCTTATCTCCGGAGTCCTGCAGTAGGTTGCAGACCAGGAGAACCGTCTTGATTCAGATTTAATAAATTGTGGAAACGCAATTGTTTTTATTGTTAGACGTAATGTAGAAACCGCAGAGAGACACCCTCCAACTGCACTTGTTCAGCAGGTACGCCGCATGTTTTGGGGTTCTGAAATACCAGCTGTGCCTGTTAAACTCGGGAGGGGATATCTATTTATTTATTTTTTTTACTGGGTTTCAATGGGGGTCTCAGGAAATGATTTGCGTTAATATCAGCGCTGGGTACCCTCTGCCTCCTGAGACACATCACACGGTGATGCTGGAAGCAGCACAGGCTTTGCGCAGAAATGTTTCTGTTCAAAGGTTCCATGTCCCAATAGCAATCTGCGACGTCATCCCTTGCGGCTTCGGGACCTTTTAAATAGATGTATTTTGGGGAGCAAGGGGTCCCTACAACTGAAATGAATGCTCTGGTGACCCTCTCCTTCCCACCTTGGGGCCATTTTTTCTTCCATAGGAATTGCTTGAAAGTACGTTCATGCCGCTCAAATGAAGGATACTACAGATCATATAAAAAAAATTACCGCATGCAAAACCAGGGCAAGAAGCAGCATCATCCTTGGGGCAGTTATTTGTTACTTTCATTAATCTTCTGTACAGGTTTAAAATGCCTCACAGGGTTGCAGACGTCCGAGACATGCAAGTGCACCACAAGTGTTTTATTTTATTATTTACTGTACGGCGGAGGGTTTTTGACACTTTTTACCCACCATAACTTTTTTAATGTCTGGTTATACCCACGTACCCGCTTCATGTTGCACAGCCAGCAACCAACCTTGTACCGATCAGACCCAAAAGGTTAAACCCTGTTAGGTTATGCCCGTCTTTAACCCAAGAAAAGAAAATTGTCTCCAGGCACGTGTTTTGGGCAATATGGAACAGAAATAGAAAAAAAGACAATAGTATAATACTGATGAAAAAGCTTGAAAAATTCAATGGACCAAAACTAAGAGTAAAACTCTCATAGATCGCCTTATTCTGATAAGACTTATATGTAAATGCGATATTAGTATCTGTCACTGTATTTATAACAAGCTCTTTTAAGGAAAATAGATATCTAATTTAGAAACAGAATAATGTCTCTTAAAAATAGCCATTTTAATGAACAACTACAATTAAAAGGGCTGAACTGTTACAGCCATAGATTGTGATTTATGGGTTATCTGTAGTCAAACATCTATGGAGTCTCTCAATCACACCCAGGAAATAGAAAGTGTGTACGGGCCTTGAAATGTGATTTGGATTACATTCTTTAAATCAGCAGTGCGCAAACTGGGGGGCGGGAGAATTTCTAGGGGGGGCGCGGCAGTTACAGAGTTACACATTTAAATTAAATGCCGGGTGAGGCGTGAGGCGTGAGGCCTATGTAACTCATGGTATGGAAACCACATGCGTTTCGCCTTCATTAGTGCAAGAGGTCCCTGGCTAACATTAGTGACCTTTTTATTTTGAATCACCTTAACTGTTGCGCCCCACTTTTTTTTTTCTTGATTTTCACTTCTTTAACCCAGGCTGTGATGAAAAGCTGTGTAATATGGCAGGCAGAAGTAGGGTGAACCCATTGTTCCCCGACAAATTTTGCAAATGCGCAAATGGCAAGCGCCCATCGTGCATGTGCTGGTGGGCGTGCGCAATTGGCGCTTGCTGACTGCTTATGCACATGACGATGGGCGCTTGTTGCCCGCGCGCTTTGCAATGGGCGCTTGCCGGGACTGTAACGGCTAAACTGTCTGGTCACCCTAGACATAAGCTTAGAGGGATCCATGTTAAAATGGATGAGAAGTAAGGTTGAGCCCCCGCTGGCGCTGAGAGCGCTCCAAGCATGAGCGCCGGATGTCCTGCATGTACGTGCGCGCGGGGGAGGGCATTGCGGGTAGTTGAGCGTGCGGGAAAGTATAATTTTTTTGTTTACCTAAGCAGTGAGTGTGTGCCCGCGCACGAGCGCACAGCGTGAGCGCGGACTTACATATATATATATATATATATATATATATATATGTAAGTAACCACCGCCCGCTCAGCGTTAGCGGGGATGCAGCCTCGAGACACTGTGCGCTCATTTGCATGTCATTACCCAGAATCCCTAGCTGCAGTGGAAGAGCTGTATCACGCAAAGAGATAATGGGGAAAGGCAGGCAGCAGCCCTGTCTGAGACATGTGACTGTGCTCCCAGGTGGTTTGTATTTACTCTTCTGCCCCTCCTTACATCTCAGCCCTAATTTCTCGTTATGCACCATCCAGACTCTTGCGTTCTTCTCAAGGATGTCTTCTTTCTACCCCCTTTGTATCTAAAGCCCTCTCCCGCCTTAAACCTTTCTCACTGACTGCCCCACACCCCTGGAATGCCCTTCCCCTCAGTACCCGACTAGCACCCTCTCTATCCACCTTTAAGACCCACCTTAAGACCCACTTGCTTAAAAAAGCATATGAATAGCACTGTGGATATTCTGAACACGATACATAAAGCTTGGCCCCCTGCAGACGCACTTACCAGAACTCCCTCCTACTGTCTCTGTACGTTCTCCCTAACTACCAATTAGACTGTAAGCTCCTCGGGGCAGGGACTCCTCTTCCTTAATGTTACTTTTATGTCTGAAGCACTTATTCCCATGATCTGTTATTTATATTATCTGTTATTTATTTGATTACCACACGTATTACTGCTGTGAAGCGCTATGTACATTAATGGCGCTATATAAATAAAGACATACAACACAATACAAGTTACTAATGGCTGAGAAAATCTCTTTCTTAATTACACTCCCCTCATAGTGTGAGCAGGAAGTCCCCAAGAGACAGGGCAATGCCACGCCCAGCTCTCCTCGGAGCCCCGCCCACAACGCGTCATCTACCCGGAGTCACGCCTATCTCTCCCCGCCCACAAACGCGTCGCTTGCTCGGAGTCACGCCCATCTCACCGCCCACAAACGCGTCAACTGCCTGGCGTCACGCGCATCTCTCCCCGCCCACAAACGCGTCACCCGCTGGCGTTACGCCCACTCTCCGCCCTGCCAGCTTTCCGGGCGGTAGCTGCAGGGGCCCACCCGTCATCTGCGCGTAGCCACGCCCACTCGCCTGAGAGCCCAGCGCGCGCCCCCGCCTCCCTCCCACCACTTCAGCCACGCCTACTTCCGGTGCAGCTCGGGATGTGGCGCTCGTGACGTCATTTCGACCGCGTTGGAGCCGCTGTCGGGGCTGAGTGTGACGTGGCAGAGAGAGGCGAATATCCGCCGGGCACAGAGCAGAGCGCAGCGCCTCCCCGCACACAGCACCCGCACTCCCTGCCCTGCTCACCCGCCGCCGCCATGGGACTCACCATCTCCTCACTGTTCTCCCGGCTCTTCGGAAAGAAGCAGATGCGAATCCTGATGGGTGAGCGGGGGGTGCGGCCTGCGGGGAGAGGGGGGACCCCGTCGCGGCCTGAGCGGGGGTGGGGGGAGGAGGGGGAGGAGAGGGGGGACCCCGGCGCGCACAGCCTGCGGCACCGCCTCTTGTAGGCCTCAGTCATATACACACACTCAGAAATACTGTATGTAGATATGTAATTGTGTTTATAGTCTAACATGATAAATAGCACATCATACATGTATATTACACACATGTAACACGCCGAGCAGCAGCCAGGTTTAAAGCCTGTGTGTGTGTGTATAAAGATATACACACAAGTTATGTGCAGAGGGCCACTGTGTGTGTGTGTGTGTGTATATATATATATTATATTATATTGCACTGGCTGTGTGGGCCGCATATACAGAGATATAGTGTGATTGTGTATTCAATTCAATGGAGGGACAATGTATTTATAGAGCACTCTCGCGTATGGTCGTGCAGAGCACGTATATCCCATGTAAGCGTGTACCAGGCCTGTCCCACGCATGTCACATGTACACGTTTGGCTATCACACGTACATAGGGTATGATGGTGTCGGGGATGAGGCTGTAATCCGCCCACTCGTCATCCCACGATCTCACCGGGCCTGTCAGTGCGGGGACTACGGCGCATGAAGCACCCACTGGCCCCCGGCTTGTCCTGCCGCCCCCTGGGTGTCCCCCACCCATCTTGCTGTGCGGGCAGGAACTTGGCACTCACGCTGCATTGTGCAATTCTGCACCGGGTCTTCCTGTTCCAGCTCTTATTAGATTGGGGGTGAGGGCTAAATAATGACACACAGGGTTATTTACCCGGAGAGGAAGCCACATAAGGGACCTGTGCAGCCAGATCAATAAGGGACTTGTTCCTCAGCTGGGTGATTAAGACTTGTTCACCATGGCCCTCATGCCAACCAGACCTGCATTTGGAGTCCTAATAATATTGGGGGGGAGGAATCATTGCTTGTTAAAGATACCTTTACCTTTTGTGATATCCGCATCCTATTTCTTGTGGATCAGAATATTTAAATTAAACTATTTGCAGAATACATTAGTTGTGTATGTTGCGGTGTACAGTGTTGCTAAAATGAAATCTTATATTTCTTTATACAGTGTTGTACCGGCTGAAAATGAATTTAAATACATTTTAGACAACGTTTTCTTTAGGTAGAGAGAGAGCTGTACAGTTGTCATGGTGTGTGATGTACAAACATAGCTTGTCCATCTGCTTGTTTTTCATAATACTTAAAATGTCAGGATTAAGGTTTCCAACAGAATACTTTCTCCTGGGAAGTCTGGGTAACACCAACTTAATGTAATGTTAACCCATCTCCCCAAGTACCTGTCTTCTGACTATTATTACAGTTGTCCTTTATAATGCCATAATGTCAGACTAATGCAAACTGTTGGTATTTCCGCATCCCTTGGTTTAAGCTACAGTAATACAACCAATAAATTGGCAGCGTTAAGTCTATACAATCACTTCAGGGTTTGGGTTACTACTAAACCATTCAATGAGTTGACTCCTCGCTCTTGCTATACACCTTCAGAGTATCTTATCGGAAGCCATTCTCCATACTGTATGCAAATTACATTGGTCTTAATCTGCTGCTTCATCCCTAACTATACCTGTCCCAGCAAAAATGGTAATAGCTAAGACATTTTCCATTTTTTTTTCTAATTTGGGGTATTGAATCAGACAATCGCATGTGTTGCAAATCCATTACTTGGGGAAACAGGACCATGTTTAAAACTGGTTAAAATCTTCAATATAAACCCATATCATCTGGTTTGATTGGCAGATTTTACATTTCAACAATAGTGTAGTAGGTTGTAGATTTTGCAAAAATGTCTGCTTTGAATTTGGCTAATGTTTAACTTCATACTTTGTAAAATGACTTGCTGGACTGTAGTAATGACTGGATGATAATGAGGATGTGCCAAGGCAGGAGGAACCTGTCACTGTAGATGGGTGGGCAAATCCATTTCTCAAGGGCCACAAGCAGGTCAGATTTTAAGAATGTACCTGCTTCAGCACAGGTGGTACATTTGAAGATTGTGCCACTTTTGCTTAAGCACGGTTATCCTTTAGACCTGGTGGTGGTGGCCCTTGAGGACTGAAATTGCCCACCCCTGCTGTAGACGCACCTTAGATCATGATTTATGTTCTGCAATAAAGCTAACTTACTGTCTGGGCTCTTATATGAAAGTAATCGCTGGCTATCTGATTAGCGTTTAAAAAAAAAAACTTGTTCCCTTTGTGGATTAAGCTGTAGAACATGTGAGTTAAGGCTGGAGCTGCCTATGTCTTCTGACCGGCATCGTTCAATAGCAGAGCTGCTACTGCAGAGCTGAATGAACATCAGTTATCAGGCTGGGTTAGATAGAAATGGGAGTGGCCACAGCTGGGGACAGTGTGGCTGGGGCGGGCAATGTGTTGGCAGTAGAATTTGTTTGTATTATAGGGAGGTTTACGGAAGTATGTTTGCCTGTACTGCAGTATGTTCTCTTTACACTGTGAGGCCTTGTCTTGGGTGTCTGAATTTAGGGTATCTTTCAGCATATTGATTGCTCTTATCTACCTCACTGCATATAAATGTCATGGACATTCAGGGAATGTGGATTGATCTTGCAGCATGGTGCAGACCCTGTTCCTTAAATGCATTTTGCTTAACCACATTGAGGGAACATCAAGCATTTGTGACCTTTGTCTCTTATGCACAGCAAAAAAAAAAAAAACTTTTTATAGTAAACCTTTTGGCTCGAGGCAGTCCCAAATGGTCAAACAGGCTTATTTTACACATTTTTAAAGTCTAATAATGTTGGTTATCCTTTGGTCATTTTGTTACAATGTGGAACCTTTAGTAACGATCTACTTGGTTTTAGAAGATGCTGAACTTGGAAGTCTATTTCAACACTGATAAAAGTGAACCTATGGCAGCAATATAGTATGTTCATATACTGGGAATGGTCTTGAAAGTCAAATCTTCATAAATATTTTCCGTGTAATTCTAGGTCAATTTGTTTTCATGACATCCTCAAACCCAGGAGACAGTTTACTTTAACGACTATTTACATGATCCGACTATTGCATGATCGGAGTAAATACATTCTCGATTCAGAAATTGTTAGTGGCCTGTTTGATTAGCAACGCATTTAAAGAAAAAAAAAAGTTTGGTCTTTTGTTGTATTGCAAATTTAGAAAGTATTGTACAAATTGTATTGAAAAAAAAACAGTTGCCTTTATTTTTTACATTATTCCAGCTCCGGTGAATAATGCTAACGCCACTTTGTAAGATTGTTCTTTGCTTTGACAACCAAGCTCAAGTAGTTTATCTTGCAAGCGGAGTACAGTATCTCCAAACGTAGGTTGCCACCTATATAATTAGATTGAGAAACCTGAAACCAGTAACATTTACTTTAGGTTTGCTGTATTGAAATATCGCCTTAATATTTGTGTAAACAATCTGTCCCTATAATTGCATTTAGTCGACACTTTATTTTTCTTGTTTAATATTTCAACTTAATGCTTTCTGGTGTTTGGATGGGACAGTGCTTGATAAACCACCCCCCCCCCCCCCATTGAGGTGATGAAAGCATTAGCTTAGTGATATGGGGCACGCAACATTTTCTGGGGTGCAGGGCCCGGCACTTACAGAGGTCCCGGGCTCTTCCCCACAACCTTTCAATTAAATGCTGGGGGAGCGCGCGAGGCCTCAGAAAGTCCCTTTCCTTATCTCCCACAGCTTTTGGCAACGCGTCGCCATGGCAACGCAAAGTCAAATTTGACGTCACATGATTCCAGAGAGAGGATAAGGGGGGGGAGAGCAGGCAGGGGGGTGCAGACAAAAAAAAAGTTTGTGCACCCCTGGCCTAGTTACCTGCCCATTCAGTCTTGACATGCACATGTCAGGGGGGCTCAACTCCAGTCCTCAAGCCTGCCCAACAGGTCAGGTTTTCAGGATATCCCAGCTACTGCACAGGTAGCCCGTCCCAAAGTAAGGCCGAGTTCAGGGTGGCTGCTACGGACGCGAACGTCCGTGTGCGCCTCCCCCGCGTGCTCCTGCAGCCCAGCGATCTGTGTTCAGGCTGCAGGAGTCGGGTCGTGGGATTTGGGGGCGTGGCGAACGTGTCACGGAGCTGATGCGACTGCAGCCCCAAATATCATTTCTGGTTGTAGCGGCAAAATGTAGCAGCGGCAACGCTGCACTGTGCCGCCGGTGGAATTTTCTGTTTGAACACCCCCACCGAACAACCTGAAATTGCAACGACGTGCACGCGCACATCGCTTAGCACCACCTTGAACGCGGCCTTAGAGAGAGATGGGAGGCCAGGCAATTGCTGGAAACCATAGTAATTATCCGTGCTTCTTATACGTAAGAAAGTGGAACCGGCTTTGTGAAAGTTCACTTTGTATGTACTTGATTTTCTCTAATTCCTCCCTGCTGGTTACATAGCAATATTTCCGACACATTATTAGTTTCTTTGCTCCAATAGTTTCTCACCATAAATCAGTCAAATTCTATAGTCTTATCAAGAAGCAAAATGCTTGTGTCCACATGCTGAACAGCAGTTGCTTGAAGTTCCTCATTTACTTTTCGTGTACAAGGAGGAGAATTACGGACTTTCTAAGATCTGTAATCCGTTTAACCCATGGGTTCTCTACACCAGTCCTCAAGACACCCCTCCCCAACAGGTCAGGCTTTAAGGATATCCCTGCTTCAGCACAGCTGGTTCAATCAGTCCCTGCTTCAGCATAGGTGGCTCAGTCTTTGACTGAGCTACTAATTGAGCCACCTGTGCTGAAGCTGGGATATTCTGAAAACCTGACCTGTTGGGGATGTTTTTAGGAATGACGCTGAGAATCCCTGGGTTAAAGTCGATGCTAAACAGCAGATGTTATGCAATATATGTAAATGGGAAGTAGTTTACACAGCACCTCGACTTGCCCAACTTGTTTCCTTGTGGTGTCACCCTGCTCATTGTACGCTGATGCACGCAGGTCAATGCTGAACAAAAGCTTTTCAGACTCCATTTGCCCGTGTGAACTTCCACTTCTCTCTCCCCCCTGCTGTACTTTATTCAATTTTTTTAATCTCTATTTTATTGCATGTTTCATAAAATGGGGAACAGCACACCAGGGAAGGGAGACATGAACAAAAACAGTCACAAATACCTGGTTACATCAATTCTTATATCAAACATAATTCCGCTGTCTCGGCATACAAAGAAGCAGGCTGTACATCATATACATGTATAACAATGTTGTACCAGGAAGTAATATACATTGTTACCTCTGTATCAGAAATGTTACTATGTAACCACAATGTCGGATTGGTGGCGACGGGCAGAGTTCCCTCCACATATTAGTCGGCCTAGATCTGCAGTAGGACTCCAGGAGGTGTACTTTTTAGTGAACTTGAATTTGTTCTTGTATAGCAGGGACCGTGTATGCAGCGCTGACGATAGACATTGTGCAGACACGGTCCCTGCTCTGAAGAGCTTACAATCTGTTTTTTTTTTTTTTTTTTTTTTGCCAGAGGCACAGGGAGACAGTGATGTGCCCAAAGTCACAAGGAGCCGACACCAGGAACTGGAATATATTTGTGGCCATGCTGAATGTGTACAGTTCTATTTGGTGATTTGAGTAACCTTAAAAACGCAAAGCTTTGCGTGTCCTCGGTGTATTTGACTTCACATCCCATGTGCTTTAACACCTTATTTATGGTTTCAAAATGCAACCTTGCAGCAAGTGGAAAGTCTGTTTTGGTTCTGGTTTTTTAAACTTGGAAATGTGCACGTTGTGCCCCATGGCTAAATGTAAACGTTACAACCTTTTAGTCGTTATGAATGTACTGTAAAAAAAATACCACGTGTGAGCTCATTCATGTCTGACAGGTCTGCCACCCTGTCTTTCCCCATTATCTCTTAGCACAGGAGTGGGTACACTTTTCAGTCTGTGCCCTCCCCTTTCCTGTCTTGTAGTGAGAGTAAAATGCAGCGCACCAATTGATTTGTATTACCACAGTTTAATCCAAGTGATGGAGTAAAGGTGATGAAACTTAATCCACGTAAATTGTTTCAAACAAAGTTATAATATATCGTGACCTTGAGTGAGGTATTGAGTACAGTCGGCTGCTTTCCACAGGAGATGGCTCAACATCTCGTAGAACTACAGAAAGGAAAAGTGCACAACTCGTAGTGCAGTATAAAAATATATATTGAGTAAAGATATCAAGGGTAAGTATTTCACGTACATAAATTCTGTTTAAATCATCAAGCACAAAACGGCATGTGTTTACCACAGCTGAGCCACATCTACCATGGGGGACAGTGTCGGCAGCTGCTAGATCCGATAACCACGGAACTTCTCTGGAGCAGCCTCCTATCCCGGTAGGTGTAGATATGGTAGCCTCGGCAGGTAGAAGTTCTTTCCTCTCCCGGGACCGCGTTATAAAACCATTTAAGGAGTCCAGGGCTTCCGGAGCACCGCAGTGAACACCACTGGCACGGTGAGTGCCGCTCTCCGACAGACGCAAACAGCTGTCCTGTTTAGCAGGATGCGTCGGCTTGTGCTGTCACCGCTGCAAATGCAACAAGATGGCGGACGTGTACACAGCCCACGAATAATAGCGCAAAGGGATTAAATAGCCGAATTGCTATTATAAAGTTAAGGATTTATACTTCTAGTCCACATCCAAAGCATTTCGTAGATATGCATCTACTTCATCAGGGATGACTTTATATTAGCAATTCGTCTATTTAATCCTTTTGCACTATTATTCGGGGCTGTGTACACGTCTGCCGTCTTGTTGCATTCGCAGCGGTGACGGCACAAGCCGCCGCCTCCTAAACAGGACCGCTGTTTGCTTCTTTGTCGGAGAGCGGCACTCACTGTGCCGGTGGTGTTTTCTCCGGAAGCCCTGGACTCCTTAAATGCTTTTATAACACGGGTCCCTGGAGAGGAAAGAACTTCTACCTGCCGAGGCTACCATCTCTACACCTACCGGGATAGGAGGCTGCTCCAGAGAAGTTCCGTGGTTATCGGATCTAGCAGCTGCCGACACTGTCCCCCATGGTAGATGTGGCTCAGCTGTGGTAAACACATGCCTTTTTGTGCTTGATGCTTTAAAGAACAGAATTTCTGTAGGTGAAATACTTACCCTTGATATCTTTACTCAATATATATTTTTATACTACAGAGTCGTGCGCTTGTCCCCTTTTTCCCTGTCTTGCCTGTTCTCCGGCGTCAATTGACACCGGAAGCCGCCAGAGACCAGGTAAGCAAGCGCACACTCCCCCGGCATTTCAATTAAATGCTTTGGGGAAGAGCGCACGGCCTCTAAGCTTAGTGCTCCTACGGCAGCTAAGGATTCTGGGTAATGACATGCAGATGAGCAAAGTGTCACGTCTATGAATGCAAACATTACTTTTTCCATGTACTGTAATTGTGGGAAGATGGACTAGCAGCCGTAGGTTAGCTAGTGGTGCTATGACATCGAGCCTTCTAGTTTATGTAGTCTCAGTGAGTTGGATATGTTATATCCATGTAGTATGGTTACTAGTTGATCCTAAACATTGATGCAACATGTTTTCTCTTGATAGTGGGTTTGGATGCCGCTGGCAAGACAACTATTCTCTACAAGCTGAAGTTGGGAGAGATTGTAACAACCATTCCAACCATTGGTAAGCATGTTTATTTTATTTCTCAGTGTTTCTCGGAAGCAGTACTGTAATCACTTTGGCAGTAATGGTTTCTTTGCAGGAAATTAACCTCTGAATTTGGGCTGCCTCCTTTTTAGAGGCCGTAAACATAAGATGCATCCTTTATTCCTCAGATTGTCCTAATTGATCACACAGTCTCTCGGTATAAATTCTACTATCTTACATACTCTGCTTGACTAGGGGTGCCAGTGAGTGAAAACGCACCCTTCCCCAGGGTTGTGACTGGATAGTCATCAATTACACAGCCTACAAAGAATGCAGCATTTTTATAGTACAGTACCTCTATGTATGTTGAGTACATTTTTAGTCTCTGTTTATTGAGCATAAGCGAGCTTTTGGATATATCCACATTGAGCCATTTTATTTGTAATGCAAAAAAATGGCAACCAATGGTTTACTTAATGTAAACAATGCGACATAGAACACCCCAGTACTACTATGTATGTCAAATCAGTTCTAACTCGCCCCTTGTTCTGAAAAAGGTATAGGAATTTAGCTAAAATAGTATTTAAAGCAGCCACCCAAGCTACAATTTTTTTAGTTTTATTTTCTCCCCCTTTAATATGTGCATCAATACAATTCACACAATATGTAATTTAGCCAAGTTGCCGATCGGCGAAGATTTGGTTCGGGGGTTCACTAAATGGCTGTAGAGTAGTATTCTGCTATCAGTGGAATGCATTTGCATATTAATGACAAAGTTCTGCATGGATGATCATGTGACCAGGCAGTCACTAGATACAATTGCTGCACTGCTAGAGAGGGCAAGGCTCAAAAAAGGGGTGTGCCAGAGCCTGTTTCAGAAGAGGAAGGGGATGGGACTTTGTAAGGTTACTATAGAAACAAAAAAGGCTTGTTATATTATAATACATTAAAAATGTAATTCAGAGTTGTTTGAGAATACCTGCAGCATTTTTTTTTTATATAGTACAGGACTGATTTATTTAAAAAACACATGGGGGCATATGCAGAGAGCAGCGAATTTTAAAATTGGCGAATTTATTAAAAAGTAGCTTTTTTGGAGAGATTTAATCTCCATATGCAGAAAAGTGCGAATTCTGCTATGTTTAACATGGATGCGTGTGGCGAGTTTAAATTGGCGAGATGCGCGCTTCAGAAATGTGTTAAAACAAATTCGCGGCTTTTTTTTTCCCTTTGCAATGGCCGCGAGCGGCAGTTTTTTCTGGCGAGTTAAAACTGAGACAATCGCGCCATTTTATTGGCGCGAACAGCCGCTAGATGCCGTTCGCGCCTCTCTGCATACGGATATTTTTAAAACTGGCGAGATTGAGGTTCTCGCCAGCCGCGAGGCGAGTTTTATAACTAGAAAAGAAAAATTGGCGCGTTTTTCGGAACTCGCCATTTTCTCCTGCTTTCTGCGCGATTTTCTCCAAAAAATGGCGAATTTCGAAATAGCGCTGCTCTCTGCATAGGCCCCATGGGGTATTGCTTGATCTGCAGCTTTAAGATGTATATAATATCTTCAAATCTGCACGTATGTGATGCTCTGTCTGTTGGTTCTTGAGATTTTGTGCTTCTGTGATTTGAAATCTTCAGTTTTGGGGCCCTTTTAACCAGGTGTCTTGTAAATCTATACCTTTTTTTACCCAACATGGTTTGTTACTTTCCTTTTTAGGTTTTAATGTGGAAACCGTAGAATATAAAAATATCTGCTTCACGGTGTGGGACGTTGGTGGCCAAGATAAAATCAGACCCCTCTGGAGGCATTATTTCCAAAATACACAGGTATGTTTTCACCCCTCCTATACTGTAGTAACAAAGTAGTTGATATGTTACAAGCTTTCCAACCTCTTGGGGTCCTTCATCGGGTCCTTCCCCCACAACGGCTCCCCAACCTTTACACCTTCTAAACTGGGAGAGGGGATGTTTTAAGTTATCAATATTAGTGTACGTCTCTCCTAGTAAAGAGAAACTACATTGACTGAATAATCTCTTTATTGATCAACGTGGCTGCTGCAAATGTATGTTTTTGTTGACATGAGAAGCTGCTTATCTCCTGGTGTATTTTGAGCATTTTCCAAAGACTTGCTCATTCATGTGGCGTTATTTAGGCAGATATTGTATGCGTTACTTACGGTACTTTTTACTTGGTTCCTTATCACAAATCTATGCTGATACCTCATTGTGTGGTAGCTAGTAGCAGGGAAACATGAAGGCGATGTTGTCATAATAGTTACTGATATCTCGTTCTATTGCAGGGCCTCATTTTTGTGGTAGATAGCAATGACAGAGAGAGAATCCAAGAAGCAGCAGAGGAGTTACAGAAAATGGTAAGTGCCCCACTATTTCATCCAAATACACAACTTGTTACATTGGTTTAAATAATGCAGGTTTCCTTTATTCTTTATACCATAGCACATGATACCGTATATTCTGCAATACAACATTTAACTCTTTCATGGCTAACTATTAAACCGCGCATTGATTATGGGTTGTTACTGTTTTTCAACTTCCGTGGTCGGTATTCTCGAGGTACTGGAGACTTCCTTTATCATATAATCAGCGTTTTACCTCTAGTACAGCGGTTCCCAATCTTTTAACAATGTGCACCCCTTGCTAAAAAATGATCCCTAATTAATCTTATTGCTACTCATCAGACGATCGCTAACAAAACTGTGACTGATCCCAGACAGTCTAGTGTCCTGATCTCATGGGGGAACCAAAATCTTTTTTTAAAAAAAAGCCTCAAACTGCCCCCCCATTGTGTGCAGGCCGTACGGGGGGGGCAGAAGGGGTATAGCTGTCACTTACTACGGGAGCTTCCAAAGTCCCGCCCCATGATGCCGTGACACTGTGGATAGCGACTTTGGAAGTTCCCGCTGTAAGTGACAGCTGTACCTCCCTACGCTAAGGTTCAGTTTGGGGCATTACTAAGTGCGCAGTCCCCACACAGGCTCAGGAACCCACTATACTGCCTGGGATCCTCAATTACTGACTTTTGGGAACCCATAGGGCAGGGGGGTGCGAGATTCTCTGCGGGGGTTAGAGGCCCCGCGCGCTTCCCGAAGGCATTTAAATTAAATGCTGAGGACGCGGCGAAAACCTTTGTAACGTCTCCTTACCTTGGTTTAGATCAGGGGGGCGCAAACTTTTCCCTGCGCCCCCCTGCCGGCTGTCCCCTCACTCCCGCGCCCCCCAACCCCAACTTACCGGCGCAATGACGGCACGTTGCCATAGCAACGTGACGTCACATGACCTCGCAGCGTCATTTTGACGCTGCGTTGCCATGGCGACGCAGGGAGGAAGCCGCCGGAGCCACGGTAAGTTAGGTTTACAGAGGCCCTGCAGCTCCCCCGGCACTTAATTTAAGTGCCTTCGGGAAGCGCGCGGGGCCTCTGTAAACCCCGCGCCCCCCTTGTCGGCAGTCTCGCGTCCCCCCTGGGGGTCGCGCCCCTCAGTTTGTGCACCGCTGGTTTAGATGACTTCTGGTGAGGCGTCACCATGGTAATGTGACGCCAGAGCCAAGTAGAGGAGGGGTTGGTGCGAGGAGAGGCGGGCAGCCGGCAGGGGGGCACAGGGGAAACAAATTGCGCTCCCCCTGCCCTAGGGGTTCCTGAACCCCCTATTATGGATTACTGCTCTAATGAATTCTAAGATGCAACCAAACTTCTTCTTTGCTTTATATGTACGGGACTCTTGTAATGGCTACTAACAAACCGTGTGGGTAGTGCAGAAGTGACCGGTGAACTGTTTCCTATCTGTTAGCTTCAAGAAGATGAGCTGAGGGATGCAGTGCTACTGGTATTTGCAAACAAACAAGATTTGCCCAATGCAATGGCCATCAGTGAGATGACTGACAAGCTGACACTCCAGACTCTCCGCAACAGAACTGTAAGTATGGTCATTCAATTAATGGGCGGGCCTTATCTGTGATGGGTTTAGGTTTTTATGGAATTTTTAATGGCAGACTGTTTTTGGGGTACCTGTTAAACCAAATGTCTTCTCCAAATGAAAGTGACATTCACATTTCATGTGCGTTTTACCCCTTCACAGAAGCTTTCCGACCTTGCCTAGTACCGGAATGGTATTGTTTGCTTGGTTTGTAGCCCACGGTACCAAGATTTACCTTCTGGATTGAAATGTATTTTACAGAAACATTGAAATTTCTTCTGTGAAGCACAGTGGCTAGCTTGGAACACCAGGTCGCTGGCATGTATAGCAGGGGGCTCAACTCCAGTCCCTAAGCCCCCCCATCAGGTCAGGTTTTTAGGATATCCCTGTTTCAGCACAAGTGGCTCCAGTCTTCAGTTGAGCCACCCGTGCTGAAGCTGCGGGATCCTGAAAACCTGACCTGTTGGGGGGGGGGGGGGAGCTTTACGACTGGAGTTGAACGCCCTTGAGGTATTGTATCATTCCACATCTAGGTATTACTCTGACAACGTTACCAACGCCATCTGCATTGAATACGTTTTACTAAATACTAATGTACATTGTTATGCTTTGTGGTACCTTATAGTGGATTTGTTAAATACATGGCTGTCGGGTTTACAAACTTGGAGGAAACACGCCACCTTGCTAGTAGAAACTAGAAACATCGCTTCTGATTCTAGACGCTCTACGATGCGCTTTAATCTGCTTTGTCATGTGGGAGAATCTGAATTCTAATCAAATGAATGGACCTGGGGACATCCCAGACCTGAAGAGAGAGCTTCATGTTCAATTGGGTCGTTTAAGCTATTAATTTTTTGTCTGATCTTCTCCACATAGGGGAAATTGGAACTGAAATAGTAGTAGAGATGTTACTATGTACGACGAACTTTTATGATCAGTAACATGCACTGTTGGTTTGAGATCTGCTGCTGCTCCTCCTCTCTCTCTTCTCCTTTCTCTCTACCTCCTCCTCTTCTCTCCTCCACTCCTCTCTCTCCCCCCCCTCTCTCTCTCCCCCCCTCTCTCTCTCCCCACCCCTCTCTCCCCCTCTCTTTCTCCCCCCCCCTCTCTTCTCTTCCCCCCCTCTCTCTTCTCTTCCTCCCCCTCTCTTCTCTTCCCCCCCCTCTCTCTTCTCTTCCCCCCCTCTCTCTTCTCTTCCCCCCCCTCTCTCTTCTCTTCCCCCCCTCACTCTCTTCTCCCCCCTCCCTCTCTCTCTCTTCTCCCCCCCCTCTCTCTCTCTCTTCTCCCCCCCTCTCTCTCTCCTCCCTCTCTTCTCCCTCTCCTCTCTCTCGTGATCCAAAATACCAGCACGGCACAGGAGTGTAATAAATAGAGTAGTTGTTTAGTTGAACAAACATTTAGCCCGACGTTGGAAGCGTTAAATGACCACGTGTTTGTACGTTTCTTTTTTCAGTGGTATGTGCAGGCAACGTGCGCTACTCAAGGGACTGGGCTGTATGAAGGACTCGACTGGCTTTCAAATGAACTCTCCAAGCGCTAAAAACAGACGTTCGCCCCCAACCAAGGACACAATGGATAGACGGGGTCTAGGCTTGTTACATCAAAACTAGTTTGCATCTTGGTTATTAAATGGTATACGGAACTGGTATGGGCAGCACACACTCTAAAGTTAAACATGATTATGTTGCCAGTTGTTTCCTGAGTTTTCCTGGTGTCCCCAGAGCAATATGGCTAGGTTTAAAAGAAAAAAAAAAAATTCTTCCTTATGTGAAAGTGTATTTTATGTATTACTTTACCCCATTTCCCCAAGCCTATATGCCTGGACATGGTTATTGTGATGCTATAGAATTGAATGCGTTTTTTTTTGTAATCTCCCCTAATAACACGTAGAATGTAATTTACAAATCACTTGCAGCTCTCAGCTGCAAAATTGGGTCATTCTTGTTTCCCACAATTTGCAGCTGGGGGATGCGCCTGTTTTTAAGAGTGTCCCTATGCTACTTTAGTTTATTGGTACCACGCATCATTCCTTGGACCAGGGGTAGCAAACTCCAGTCCTCAAGGGCTACCAATGGGTCAGGTTTTCAGGATGTCCCTGCCTCAGCACAGGTGGCCCAGGCTTCAGCTGAGTGTCTGACCTGCATGTGCTGAATCAGGGATATCCTGAAAACCTGACCCGTTGGTAGCCCTTGAGGACTGGAGTTGGCCGCCCCTGCCTTAGACATTCTGCTGATTTAAAGCACAGCTACATATTTATTTGTTGTCCTTGCCAAAAAGATTTTAATACTTGCTCGTGCCAGCTAGGCAATCAAAACACTATATTCAATTTGCCTACACAAATGAAAGGTTTGTTTTAACCATGGGATCAGCCAGATTAAGTTTCCATGCGAGTTTCTGTGCTGGCTGGAACGGGCACGCATTAAACCCTTTGCTGGTGGCATGCATCGTCTTGCCACACGAGCAGCAAAAGGTCTCTGCTTGCTTTATCGCTCAGAAGGTTGTCTTGCTTTAGAACATGGGTGCTCCACCAGTCCTCAAGTAGCCCCAACAGGTCAGGTTTTCAGGATACCCCTGCTTCAGCACAGGTGACTGTCAGTCCGTGCTTCAGCACGTGGCTGCTGATTGAGCCATCTGTGCTGAAGCTGGGATATCCTGAACCTGACCTGTTGAGGAGGCTTGGACTGGAGTTGAGCCCCCCTGGTTTTGAATTATTTTATGTTGCATGTTGCTTTTCAGTATCAGCGTGACTGTTTTTGCCCATTGTATCATAGTTCTGCTGATTGTTTTATTGTTTATTGGTGAACATATCTTCATAATGCAAGATTATTTTTTTTTTGGAATATTCCTCAAACTGAACAATGGAAGTTTTTTCTTCATAACCCACTAAGAATTATTCCTAATAAAACTATAAAAATTACTAGCTTTTGTATTTCTTTTACCACTTGCTAAAATTGTGTGTTTATTTAATAAATATTAAAATAAATGCAGAAAATGTGCTAATGCAGAGACAATAATCGTTGGTGCAAAACAGTTGCACAATCCCAAACCATTTTGTTTGGCAAGCTTTGACTGACAGACCTGCTGTAGAGAAATTAGATCAGTGTTTTCAAACCGGGGTTCCCTTGTACCCCTAAAAGGTTTTCAGCAATTTTCAGGTCATTTTGAAAATTGTACCAAATACAGAAGAATTTATAATGCATCTGATCTCAGACGCGCTATTAGGGAGGGTTGGGGTGCCTTACAATGTACAATGCATCTGATATCAGACGCGCTATTAGGGAGGGTTGGGGTGCCTTACAATGTACAATGCATCTGATCTCAGACGCGCTATTAGTGAGGGTTGGGGTGCCTTACAATGTACAATGCATCTGATATCAGACGTGCTATTAGGGAGGGTTGGGGCTCCTTACAAATTACAATGCATCTGATATCAGACGTGCTATTAGTGAGGGTTGGGGTGCCTTACAATGTACAATGCATCTGATATCAGACGTGCTATTAGTGAGGGTTAGGGTGCCTTACAATGTACAATGCATCTGATATCAGACGTGCTATTAGGGAGGGTTGGGGCTCCTTACAATGTACAATGCATCTGATATCAGACGTGCTATTAGTGAGGGTTGGGGCTCCTTACAATGTACAATGCATCTGATATCAGACGTGCTATTAGTGAGGGTTGGGGTGCCTTACAATGTACAATGCATCTGATCTCAGACGTGCTATTAGTGAGGGTTGGGGTGCCTTACAATGTACAATGCATCTGATATCGGACGTGCTATTAGGGAGGGTTGGGGCTCCTTACAATGTACAATGCATCTGATCTCAGACGTGCTATTAGTGAGGGTTGGGGTGCCTTACAATGTACAATGCATCTGATCTCAGACGTGCTATTAGTGAGGGTTGGGGTGCCTTACAATGTACAATGCATCTGATATCGGACGTGCTATTAGGGAGGGTTGGGGCTCCTTACAATGTACAATGCATCTGATCTCAGACGTGCTATTAGTGAGGGTTGGGGTGCCTTACAATGTACAATGCATCTGATCTCAGACGTGCTATTAGTGAGGGTTGGGGTGCCTTACAATGCCAACGCATCTGATATCAGACGCGCTATTAGTGAGTGTTGGGGTGCCTTACAATGTACAATGCATCTGATCTCAGACGCGCTATTAGTGAGGGTTGGGGTGCCTTACAATGTACAATGCATCTGATCTCAGACGTGCTATTAGTGAGGGTTGGGGCTCCTTACAATGCCAACGCATTGGATCTCAGACGCGCTATTAGAGAAGGTTTGGAGGAAGACAGAGCCTCTGATTGAGCCACCTGTGCTGAAGCAGGGAATGATTGAGCCACTTGTGCTGCAGCAGGGATATTCAGAGGGAGGGGGGCCTTGAGGACTGGAGTTGGGCTCCCCTGCTTTAAAGTACTGAGACCCTGAGGAAGTTGGTTTTAAACAACCTTGAATATGCGCAATCCTGGTTCTGTTCATGTCAAATTTCTGATGGGGTTGAAATTATACGTCTGAATATTTGTGCATCTTGATTGTTTTTTTGTTCTGTGTTGTTTTTTTTTTTAAGTGTCCACTATCAACGTATAAATTAGACGGCAAACACAATATATGGAATCGCTGACGGGTTTCTGATCGTTTTGAATCTTTGATACCCTGAGACTTCTGGCTGCTTCTACCCTTATGGATTGATCATTTGTTTTAAATGATTAGCAAGCATAATCTGAATATACAAAGATGTTATCACATCTCGTGCCACCCATTGTCTGCAACTCTTCTGTCTGACACTGCGTTCAATAAAAATGAAAGGCATGCGCCTGTATATCTGTATACATCCTTCTTTGTTTACCTCCCTTTTGTCTTCAATGATTGCCAAAGTAAACTACTTTCACGTGTAACATAACTGAAGGATGAGCCCTTTTCTGAAACTTTGATTGCACTGGTCTTATTGGACAGAGGTCATTCATGGCAACATACATTATTTGTGGCACCAAACATTTGACACTTGTTTGTGAAATGATTCCCCCTGCAAAAAAACAATGTCCTTGTATTTACCCTCCATTATATCTGTTTTTGAATTTGAATGTCTCATATTCCGGAGTATAAATGTTGAGTTAATCTTCATCATAATAGCTTTAGTAGACCATTCTTGCACTGACTTGGGTGATTTAGCGCAGGCGTGCACAAAGTGGGGGTGGGAGAATTTCCAGGGGGGGGCTACGGAGGTGTCGCACTCTCCCCGAGGCCTTTAAATACCAGGGGAACCGCGCTAGGCCTCCGCAGCTTCTATCTGGTCTTCGGTGATGCATCGCTATGGTAACCGGCGTCAAATGATTTTTCGCGTTTCCATGCCAGTGTGATGTCACATAGTCCCGCAAAGTTATTTGACGCCGGAGACTAGGGGCGCGAGTTAAAAACTTTGTGCACCCCTGCTTTAGCGGACACCATTTTGAATGGCTCTTGAAATACTAATGATGCAGCTATTAAGTTGTGGAAAACAGAAATTCCCGCGCTCCTACCAATTGGGCTAAAATATTCTAGTGACATGTTTACATTTAGAACCTAAGTCTGTGTAACAGTGGAGTCATTTACTTGCATCTTTTGATCAAAACATGATTCTAGTCTGGCAACCTCGTCAAGGTAAACTCCGTTTAGCAGCTACCTACACTGAATATATCACTTCTTATTGTCCTATGGGCTAAGCTTTAGGAAGTAAATTCTTATTTGTGATATGATGCGGGTAAAACCTGTCCAAAGCCAGTAACAAAGTTCCCTTATTATAAAGGTAAACTGTGGGTGCACAATTACCCTAGCGTGAAAAATGAATACTTATACATATCTCTTCTCTCTGTCAGCCATCAACACTCACCTGCTCTTCAGTGGCGGGTGATGTGCAGATTGACAATGGGGTGTATTATACCTTTATGGTAACTGGAGAATTGGTAGGGGCCCTGTCCTGAAGGGAGGAGCCATACACCTTCAAGGAACTGTTTAGTAAAGCAGAAACCAGGTGAGCCAAAACCTACCCCTATGACGGAATGGATAAGTAACTATAATTAAATGCCCTTATGGAGTATGCAGCATGGAAAAGGATTGGCCTATCATAAAGTTGTAACACCTCCATGTGTAGTGCAGGGATTTTCAACCGGCGTTTCACGGGCGCCCCTCAAGGGTTCCGCGGTCGATGGGAGAGCTGAGATAACGGTCCCTGGTGGTGGCAGTACTGCAGTGACTGCAATCCTCACCGTTCCCCTGCCGATGCCACAGTAGGGAGCTGCAAGCCAGCGCAGTACCGGTTAGAGGGAAGGGTGGGGGGGGGAGGAGGGGGCAGCTGATAGCCACTGCCTTGGTGTGTGTTTCTTAAGTTTAATCATTTTTTCTTATTGTGTGCTTTGGATACTTTGTCGATTTAAACATTTTTACACAAACAACCCATATTATCAAAGCAGCACTCCATTGTGTGCATATTTGTAAAGCAGCCACTGGGTAATATGCAACTATGTTTCGCTCTACATTTTGCAATATGTATATCAGGGATCTTCACCTGGCGCCCTGTGTCAGTGGCACGAGGACACAGATCCCGCTAACAGATCTTAACCTGGTGGCACAAGGACACGGATCCTGTTCATTTCCTGTTAGTTGCTTAGGCAGATAACTATTTTTTACAAACGTGTAAATTACTATTTTGACATTTGAAACCCCCTTTTAAATGAATCTAAAATTACATTACAAGTAGCTTGTGGCTCCTTTTCATTCTTAAATTCTTTTCATCTTTGGAGAACGAGTTGAAGACCCCTGAAAATATATATAATCCAAATGAGAACTAGATCTAAAAACAGTATTTATATTAAAAATCCCAAAGTAATATAAATGTTTCAAGCTTATAAGGATTGTAAGGACTGGTGTACTACTTTCTATATCTCTCACCCATAAGATGCCATTTTAAAAGGAGGGAAGGGGGTGGGGTGTTCTAATCGCATGTTCACAGGTGGAAATGTATTGAATTCAAGACTACAGTACATTATATCAAATGTATGTCACGGAATTCTATTAAACCCTGTTGCACCAGAAGGGTATAAAACTATAGTTAAAGAAGCAATCCATGCAGCACTTAAAAATATAAATTTGTTTTAATATATGCAGACTTGGATTAGTTTGCAATAAAACTAATTACCTAAGCTGCCGATCAATTCATTCTCCAGTGATAAATCAGCACAGATCCTGCTTCCCAGGGTTCACTAAATGGCTACCAATCAATCCTTCGGTCAGTGTAACTCAGCAGCTACAATGTATTCTTATATTACTACAGTAACACTATCTATTGTTACGGTTTGCAGCTCAAACTGCTGGGATTATTGGCAACACATGATCACAAACAGGTAAAAATTCCAAAGATTGGGTACTGCTGGAGAAGTGTGCTAAAAACCTGCTGCAGCAACCAATGGATGCTCACTATATTAAAATTAACTAAAAATGTCATTGAGTTAAAAAAAAATTTTTTAAAAACATGCAGTAACTATTATTTAAGACTACAGGACAGATTTTTTTTTTTTTTTAATGTAGGCTATTGTTTGGATTACCTTTAAGGGTTTTTAAAACTATAAATGGCTTATTTAAGGAAATACCTGTAAAACAATATTAACAAAATGTCAGCTTCCCAGTTTTATTTTTAGCTGCAACACTTCCATTGTGTTAACCCCTATTTCAGGGGACAAAAATGCCTAACGAGCATGTTGAAACCAGTTCAAAACAGCAGTTTTTCCAAGTACATAACAAGAATCCCAGCGGCATTTAAGCACTGCAAGCAGGTTTGCCAGCAACAAGGTGTGATGAATGCCTGTTGCATTGGTTCATGGCTTATGCATGGAAATGTTCGATGAATTACATTTTGAGCTAGCTTTCTGTTTATGGAAACACATTTATTCCCAAATATAAATCAACATTCACTGGATCAATAGAATACTTCATGATAGCCACAAACAATATTTTGATCATCTTAAAAGTGTGCCTGTTGGTCTCCTTAAGATTTTATTTTCTATATATGTCAGAAAAACATGAATGGAGAAAAATCATGCAAGTTACTCAAAATATAGAAACTAAATGAAAGATTTTTAAACATTTGGTGGACACTGAAATATTGTATGATAAATGTGTAACCTTCTGCATAAAGATGTTGCAT
The DNA here is from genome assembly GCF_040206685.1 of Ascaphus truei. Taxonomy (NCBI): domain Eukaryota; kingdom Metazoa; phylum Chordata; class Amphibia; order Anura; family Ascaphidae; genus Ascaphus; species Ascaphus truei. The sequence goes on from NC_134499.1 coordinate 36,886,182, forward strand.
GGGCTTTTCATGTTACATGTTTCAAGTAACATCATCACATCTAAAGATCAAATGCCTGTGTGAATGTTTCTACTTCCACTTCAAGTCACAGACTAGTGCTATATGGTCAGAGGGATGGGACACGCTGGGCAAAGCCTGGTGACTCGTGACTTCTTCGTGACTTGGCAAGGGAATTATTTGCTCCACCTCAAAATTATCAGAGTCAATGAAAATGTAGTCCAGGCAGCCATGAAACCCTCCCACGTAGTTGGTGTACGCGGGCTCCCCACAAGCACTTTTGAGTTTGATGGGGTGGGTTACGGACATGTTGCAGCGTTCTTCCTCCCCGTTGGAGGTCCAGTCTTCGTGGTCCTCGGAGATTGTGCCGTTCTTGACCAAACTGTACAAGCCACTGGAGGGCGTGCTGTTAAAATCTCCACCGAATATAACGGGTATGCCTGGGTAGAGTTCATGTGCTACGTATCTAACGTGAGATAGGGCCACAGCGATTTGAATAAGACGTATGTTGCCGCCTACGGAGAAAAATACAGATGTTGAACAGGCAGTTTTAATATCATTTTTTGTTATTTATGACCGCAAGCCATTTGCTGAATAAAAGTACTGCTGAGGGATACACCCACAATCATTACAGGTAAAATAAATAAAACCTTGCTTAATTTACAATTGCACTTTTGAATGACAAGAGCATGTATCTATCTCTGGGGGCCTCAACCGCACTGCTCCCATTTCCAGGGACCCCCTTCTCCTGGCTGCTGCTAAATTATCGTCTAAATCTCACAGACAAGAATTCTTCTCAGGGAGAACAAGGCAGTTGATTTATTTTTTTTTTGTAGTTTCCTGCAGAAAAATTGTTAAAAACTACAATTTTACCAATCAGGTGGTCCCTTCAGCTGGGAGCATCACCGTTGAGTTCGGCCAATTTCGGGGAAATTGCTGCTCTGAACAAGTGTTTGCACTCTACTCAGAGGGCCATTAAACCCTGTGCAGAGGATATAAGACAAGCAGATAAAACATGCAGGGCGTACCTTTTGGATGAAAATAGAGATGTGTGTTTGCTATGCATACTTTTCTTGAAGGGTCAGTTGTAGATTGTAGAACAGAGACCTAAAAATACAAAAGTTGGCGTTTTATATGTAGATAGGTAGGCGTGATGTGTGTTAAAGTAAGCAACAACAAAAAAGGTACCATTTGTCAATATAAAAACAGATTGAGGAAAGGGCTTGTTTACCCTACTAATATTTTAATAGATTATAAAATAATTCACCAATACACAAATTCTCTAATCGCCTGTGCAAAATTTTGAAACATCAAACCTGGCCTCATTTGCACCCTAGGAGTTCTTTATGTTAAAACTTAATTAATGCGCCTTTTCGGATGCTGTGCCTGTGGAAAATGTTTGCTTTCTCTTGTAATATAGTGCGGGCTGCCTCTTGGCAGCAATATCAACTTAGACACTCTTAAAAGATGCAAGTATTACTTTCTTAACCTTGCTGTTTTACCAGCAATTTACACAGGGGGCACGTCGCATCACCATACAAACACAAAAGATATATTAAAGGTAAACTACCTGGTGCAAGGGAGAACGCAAGGCAACAACACATAAATAATCAGATGATTACATAAAGCCCCCTATAATTGCACTCTGGATAGGTGACATTGATAGTACAACGTCATCTGTCAAGGGGCCACTGAATGGCCTATTCCCTTATTAGGGTAAGCCGCAAAGGTCACACTCAAATGAAAATAAAAAACTTTTAATCAGTAATGTTTAAAAACGACGAGACACCATAAAAATGCATACACAATGCATATTAAAATCCCCAAATGTGTGTGGGCACAGAAGCAGGCAAAGGACTCTCAATGTCCAGAGCCTAGGGATAGGCTGACACAATACTGCATAAATCCACACAGTAGGTATGTGTGGTTGCGTGACCAAAGTTAAATAAAGCAATGGTATGCTGCAGTAGGTAATGGAGTATCAAAAACTCCTCGGTTAGGTGAGATACAACCTGATTGTAAGCGTGTCAGCGGCTGCAGTTCCAGGAAGTAATCGGGACTGATCGTGCCTTCTCCACAAGCCGCGTGGACGTCACGCTTACAATCAGGTTGTATCTCACCTAACCGAGGAGTTTTTGATACTCCATTACCTACTGCAGCATACCATTGCTTTATTTAACTTTGGTCACGCAACCACACATACCTACTGTGTGGATTTATGCAGTATTGTGTCAGCCTATCCCTAGGCTCTGGACATTGAGAGTCCTTTGCCTGCTTCTGTGCCCACACACATTTGGGGATTTTAATATGCATTGTGTATGCATTTTTATGGTGTCTCGTCGTTTTTAAACATTACTGATTAAAAGTTTTTTATTTTCATTTGAGTGTGACCTTTGCGGCTTACCCTAATAAGGGAATAGGCCATTCAGTGGCCCCTTGACAGATGACGTTGTACTATCAATGTCACCTATCCAGAGTGCAATTATAGGGGGCTTTATGTAATCATCTGATTATTTATGTGTTGTTGTTTTACCAGCAGCAAAATGTTTTCTTTGACAAATGTGCGACTTACCCTACGATTAATTCAGAATGTGCACCTCCTGAGGTTCATCCAAAGTGCTAACATTTAGCCTGCTTGTGTCAGATATTACACGGCAAGCTTTTAGACATGGTTATCGTATCGGTCAATTTTACCAGGTTTTGTCATCATTACCAGAGTTTCCCTAAGAAATCTGTATACAACCCAATATGTAATTGCCTTTACATGTTAAGTGGCATTTATGCTACCGGTATATGGTGCTCAACTCCAGTCCTCAGGCCCCTCCCCAACATTGAGCCATCTGTGCTGAAGCAGGAATATCCTGAAAACCTGACCTGTTTGGGGTGGGGGAGGTGGCTTGAGGACTGGAGTTGAGCACCCGTCCTAATGTTTTTTCTTTTCTTTATTAAATGCACGTTTCCGTGGCCATTCATGTCCCATACCTCACACTACAATATAAAACCGAAAAAAAATAGTAGTAATTTTACACTCGGGTGGCAAAGATGTAATTTTGAACATACCAGATTTTTGTATCCTATTTTTCCTTGCTCACGTCTGATTTGGAGCAATACTGGTACGTAGGGATAAATCAATTAACGTGAACTAATACTGACCAGCAAGCTCACACACAAGCAGGTCAAAAACAGATGCAGGTATCAAGTACACGAAAAAGTGAGCACCTGGTAAGACTATGCTTTGTGAAGTACATAACTGTTAATATCTAGCACGTGTCTCGCCTAATGTGGAACATGTTCCTTACTCAAAAATAAAACACTTGGCTATCTCTGCAGCACTGATCAGCAAGCCAACTACATGTCACACAAGCAGGACATACAGGCGCAGGTATTCGAGACATACGTATTTGAATATAAGCAATTGTAAGCGCTTGGGACCACTTATGGGTCAACATTCAGTAGGTTACGTTCCCTGAGATTACTTCCAGCGGTCGCGACCAAGCCGTCGCTGCGTCGCACTTACTATAAGCGCACGCGACGGCGACAATGAATTTGTTTTGACGCGACGTCGCTGTAAGCGCAGCCGGCGACGGTCTCGTCAAAACAAATGCATTGTCACCGCCGTCGGCGCTTATAGTGCACGCGACTGCGATAAAGCGACAGACTGACAGCGCTACCAAAAATCTGGTAGTCACCGATATTTGATTGGCCGCAAGGGGAGACCGTTGCCGAAACAATCAGGGAGCTTCTCCGTCCCTCTGCCCCCCCTCTTTTCTGACATCCCTGGCCTTGTAGCCAGCGACGTCATCTAAATTTGAAATGCAACTTTCGCAATGGCGACGGCGCTATAAGCGCAGCCTACAAATAAAAGGTGGTTAAAACAACATGTCTGAAAAACAGAACTGTAAATAGCAGCCCCCTGCTTCACCTGCAGCACAGAGGAGCGCTGCAGCACCCCGTCCCCCTCCAGCTTCACCGGCAGCACAGAGAAGCACTGCAGCACCCCCCCCCCCGCTTCACATGCAGCACAGAGGAGCGCTGCAGCACCCCGTCCCCCTCCAGCTTCACCGGCAGCACAGAGAAGCACTGCAGCACCCCCCCCGCCCCCAATAACCCCCCAGCTTCACCTGCAGCACAGAGGAGCGCTACAGCACCCCCCCCCCCCCGTGGCCCCCCAGCTTCACCTGCAGCAGAGGAGCTCTGCAGCACCCTTCCCCTCCCCCCCCGTGGCCCCCCAGCTTCACCTGCAGCACAGAGGAGCGCTGCAGCACCCCGTCCCCCCCCACCCCGTGGCCCCCCAGCTTCACCTGCAGCACAGAGGAGCGCTGCAGCACCCTTCTCCTCCCTCCCTCCCCCCCCCCCCCCATGGTCCCCCAGCTTCACCTGCAGCACAGAGGAGCGCTGCAGCACCCTGTCCCTGGCCGCAGGGTACGCAGAGAGCTTCCCCAGCAGCTCTGCGTGCAGGGAGTCCCCCAGCAGCGCCTCGTGCAGCAGGACATCGTGCTGGCTCAGCAGCCCGAACCGGCTCCGCCGGTAGAAGGTGGCCAGGCCTTCCTGCTGCTTCTCCTTCACCCGGAACACCCCGTCCAACCCAAAGGCGTCCAGGGCCGGGCCCAGGCTGTCCCCGAACACCGCCTTGTCCACCTCCTGCAGGCAGACGATGTCGGCGTTGTAGCCGGCCAGCTCCTTCTTGACCAGGTTCTGCCGGTAGTCGGTGTCCAGGGCATAGGGGGCGCAGTACGGGAAGAGCACGGTGCGGGAGTGCTCGGTCTGGGCGTACGTGGCCGCCAGGATGTTGTAGGACACGGTGCGGGTCACCGGCTCCTCTGCCGTCTTCTTGGTATACAGGTGCCGGTGGTCAAAGGTGCAAGTCCCCGGGCCGGCCTCCACCGGGCTCTCCACCTCCAGCTCCCGGCTGAGGCCGTAACGTGTGCCGTTGCCCGGCGTGCACTTCAGTTTGAGCCGCAGGCCGATGTCCGACACGGCCGGGGTGAAGACCCGCAGGTGGCCGGCCTCCACCCACCCGTCGCCGGCCTCGTTGTTACGCGAGGCCCCGGCTTCGGCCTGCTGCTGCTTGTACCACACGAAGTCCGACTTGTCGGCCTCGCCGAACTCCAGCTGCAGCTTGGGGCAGACGGGGAAGCCGGCCATGATGTGGCGGGGCAGCTCCAGCTCCTGGAAGCTGGGCGGGTTCCTCTCCACCCGGTAGCGGGCCTCCCCGACCTCCAGCACGGCGCCGTCCTGCCAGGCCTCGGCGTTGGCCGCCTCCTCGCACACGGCCTCCCCGCGGTAGTAGAGGCAGACGTGCGGCTCGGAGGCGGCGGCCTGCTCGGCCTTGTTGCGCTTGGATTTCTTGGCCTGGCCCTTGGCCGCGTTGGTGGCGATGCGGGCCAGGGCCTTGCCCAGGGGCTCGCTCTGCTCCCGCTGCATGTGCTTGTGGCAGCCGGACAGCACCAGGGAGATGCTGAGCTTGGCCTCGGAGGGGACGCAGCGCACCACGGCCCTCTCCTCCATGCTGCGCGCCGCCGCCGGCTGGGTCAGCGCCGCTCTCAGCAGCAGCCGGGGGGACGGGCCGGTCAGCAGCAGCAGCTTCCCCCAGCTCCACATCAACCCGCCGGGCCCGGGCCGCAGGCTGCTCGCACGTTAACAGGGGACGGAGCCAGGCCGGTGAATGGAGGCGGGACCGGAAGTGACGGGGATGATGATGGATGGGGGGGGCATGATGATGGATGGGGGGGGCATGATGATGGATGGGGGGGCATGATGATGGATGGGGGGGGCATGATGATGGATGGGGGGGGCATGATGATGGATGGGGGGGATGATGATGGATGGGGGGGGGGGGGATGATGATGGATGGGGGGGGGGGATGATGGATGGGGGGGGTGATGATGGATGGGGGGGGGGTGATGATGGATGGGGGGGGGGGGTGATGATGGATGGGGGGGGGGGGGGTGATGATGGATGGGGGGGGGGTGATGATGGATGGGGGGGGTGATGATGGATGGGGGGGTGATGATGATGGATGGGGGGGTGATGATGATGGATGGGGGGGGATGATGATGGATGGGGGGGGGTGATGATGGATGGGGGGGGGGTGATGATGGATGGGGGGGGTGATGATGGATGGGGGGGGGTGATGATGGATGGGGGGGGGGGTGATGATGGATGGGGGGGGGTGATGATGGATGGGGGGGGTGATGATGGATGGGGGGGGGTGATGATGGATGGGGGGGGTGATGATGGATGGGGGGGGGGGTGATGATGGATAGGGGGGGTGATGATGGATGGGGGGGGGTGATGATGGATGGGGGGGTGATGATGGATGGGGGGGTGATGATGATGGATGGGGGGGGATGATGATGGATGGGGGGGGGGATGATGATGGATGGGGGGGGGATGATGATGGATGGGGGGGGAGGATGATGGATGGGGGGGGATGATGATGGATGGGGGGGATGATGATGGATGGGGGGGGATGATGATGGATGGGGGGGGAATGATGATGGATGGGGGGTGGGATGATGATGGATGGGGGGTGGGATGATGATGGATGGGGGGGGGTGGATGATGATGGATGGGGGGGGGATGATGATGGATGGGGGGGGGATGATGATGGATGGGGGGGGATGATGATGGATGGGGGGGATGATGATGGATGGGGGGGGAATGATGATGGATGGGGGGTGGGATGATGATGGATGGGGGGTGGGATGATGATGGATGGGGGGGGGTGGATGATGATGGATGGGGGGGGATGATGATGGATGGGGGGGGATGATGATGGATGGGGGGGGATGATGATGGATGGGGGGGTGATGATGGATGGGGGGGGTGATGATGGATGGGGGGTGGGATGATGATGGATGGGGGGTGGGATGATGATGGATAGGGGGGGGTGGATGATGATGGATGGGGGGGGGATGATGATGGATGGGGGGGATGATGATGGATGGGGGGGGATGATGATGGATGGGGGGGGATGATGATGGATGGGGGGGGTGATGATGGATGGGGGGGGATGATGATGGATGGGGGGGGATGATGATGGATGGGGGGGATGATGATGGATGGGGGGGGGGGGTGATGATGGATGGGGGGGATGATGATGGATGGGGGGGGGTGATGATGGATGGGGGGGATGATGATGGGGGTGATGATGGATGGGGGGGTGATGATGATGGGGGGCGGGGGATGGGGATGGATGGGGGGATGATGATGGATGGGGGGGTTGATGATGGATGGGGGGGATGATGATGGATGGGGGGGATGATGATGGATGGGGGGGATGATGGATGGGGGGATGATGATGGATGGGGGCTGATGATGATGGATGGGGGGGGTGATGATGGATGGGGGGGATGATGATGGATGGGGGTTGGATGATGGATGGGGGGGGATGATGATGGATGGGGGGATGATGATGAATGGGGGGGGGTGATGATGGATGGGGGGGATGATGATGGATGGGGGGGGTGATGATGGATGGGGGGGTGATGATGGATGGGGGGGATGATGATGAATGGGGGGGATGATGATGGATGGGGGGGGATGATGATGGATGGGGGGGATGATGATGAATGGGGGGGATGATGATGGATGGGGGGGGGATGATGATGGATGGGGGGGATGATGATGGATGGGGGGGATGATGATGGATGGGGGGGATGATGATGGATGGGGGGGATGATGATGGATGGGGGGGTGATGATGGATGGGGGGGGATGATGATGGATGGGGGGGGGGTGATGGATGGGGGGGATGATGATGGATGGGGGGGGATGATGATGGATGGGGGGGATGATGGATGGGGGGGGTGATGATGGATGGGGGGGGTGATGATGGATGGGGGGGATGATGATGATGGGGGGCGGGGGATGGGGATGGATGGGGGGGTGATGATGGATGGGGGGGATGATGATGGATGGGGGGGGATGATGATGGATGGGGGGGGGATGATGATGGATGGGGGGGATGATGATGGATGGGGGGGATGATGATGGATGGGGGGGATGATGGATGGGGGGGGGATGATGATGGATGGGGGGGGGGTGATGATGGATGGGGGGGGGGTGATGATGGATGGGGGGGATGATGATGGATGGGGGGGATGATGATGGATGGGGGGGGTCATGATGGATGGGGGGGATGATGATGGATGGGGGGGGATGATGATGGATGGGGGGGGTGATGATGGATGGGGGGATGATGATGGATGGTGGGGGGTGATGATGGATGGGGGGGGATGATGATGGATGGGGGGATGATGATGGATGGGGGGGATGAGATGGATGGGGGGGTGGATGATGATGGATGGGGGGGGATGATGATGGATGGGGGGATGATGATGGATGGGGGGATGATGATGGATGGGGGGGTGATGATGGATGGGGGGGATGATGATGGATGGGGGGGATGATGATGGATGGGGGGGATGATGATGGATGGGGGGGATGATGATGGATGGGGGGGATGATGATGGATGGGGGGGTGATAATGAATGGGGGGGATGATGGATGGGGGGGGATGATGATGGACGGGGGGGATGATGATGGACGGGGGGTGATGATGGACGGGGGGGGGGTGATGGTTTGGGGGGAGGATGATGGATGGGGATGTTGATGAACGGGGGGGATGATGAATGGGGGGGATCGGGGGGTGATTGAAGGGGGAGGGGGAGATGATGATGGATGGGGGGGATGATGATGGATGGGGGGATGATGATGGATGGGGGGGTGATGATGGATGGGGGGTGATGATGGATATGGGGGAGGATGATGATGGATGGGGGGGAATGATGATGATGGATGGGGGGGAGGATGATGATGGATGGGGGGATGATGATGGATGGGGGGGAGGATGATGGATGGGGGGGAGGATGATGGGAGGAGGGGCGGATGATGGATGGGGGGAGGATGATGGATGGGGGAGGGGATGATGATGGATAGGGAGGGAAGGAGGGGAGAAGATGATGGATGGGGGGGAAGATGATGGATGGGGGAGGATGATGGGATTGGAGGGGGAGAGGAGATGGGGAGGAGGAGGATGGGGGGGAGGATGATGGGATTGCAGGAGGGGGGGAGGATATGGTGGGGAATCGGAGGATGAGGGTGGGAATCGGAGGATGAGGGGGGAGGAGGATGGGGGGATCAGAGGCTGTGGGGAGAAGATATGTCCCCCTTTTCATGGCGGACGTGGTCCGTCTGGTCAGCCTTTATTACCCTGTGCCCTGCTAGAATATATTTTTTCCCTGAACACCTAATTAATCATTCTTATTGTTTACTAATCAGACTATCGCTAACATACCGGTGTGACCGCTCCCAGGGAGTATGGATCAGGGTTGCCACCTTTTTATTGAAGGCTAACTTTTTACAATAAATGTTTTTACATTTATTTATTTTATATATGTATTACTCTCTCTCCCTGCAAAGTGCAATCAGCCTGGCTCCGCGACTTCAAGTGCGTGTTACCATGACAATGTGGCATCACACGCGTCAAGTGGCCATGACAGCGGGGTGCCGAGGCGTGGAGCTTGACACTCCGTTGTCATGGCAACGCTATGCTGCGTGACATCACGTAGCGTCCCGTTGTCATGGCAACGTGGCACCATTTGACGTCGCACAGCAATGTTGACGGGATTTGCAGGGGGAGATGATGCCACCGCCCGAAATTACTCGGCTAAACCCGTAGCCCGGAGATACGTGGCAGCTCTGAATGGGGTCCCCAAAGTGCCCCTCGGTGTGTGCAGGCAGCATGTGGAGGAAAACACAATCACTGCGGGAGCTTCCAAAGTCACACCCCACAATGCCTTGCGACTGTGGATGCAAAGCATTGTGGGACACAACTTTGGAAACCCGTGCTGTAGTTGACATATTTCTTTATCTCTAAAATGTGTTACCAGGAAGTGACACATTGAGAGTTATCTCTCGTTTTCACGTATGTATATACTACCTATGCTGCCCACATGTGTTCCCAACCCAGACACGCTCAGAACACTATACTGCCTGGGATCCACCATTACATTTTTGGGGGTTGAACCTCTAGGACAGGGGTGCGCAAAATGGGGGGCATGAGATTTTTCTGGGGGGGTGGGGGGTTGCAGAGGTCCCGCGCTCTTCTCCAAGGCATTTAAGTTAAATGACGGGGGACCGCGCGAGGCCTCTGCAACTCAATTTGCCAAGATTCAGCCGGATACAGGACGCGTTGCTATGGCAATGCCGCGGGTCACGTGATGTCACATTTGACGCTGCACTAAGGTAAGGGGGGGGGGCGCAAACACTGCGGGAGAGCAGGCAGAGGGGCGCAGCAACAAAAGTTTGCGCACCCCTGCTCTAGGACAGGGGTGCGCAAACTGGGGGGGGGGGGCGTGGCTCATTTATCCAGCTTTAGTCCCCGCTTCAGTCCACACAGATCCATGGCAATGCGGTGCAAATGACGCTGCGGGGTCATATGACGTGATATCACATTACCCAGCGGCGTCATTTGATGCCGCATTAGAAGTAAGCGTGGGCACGACACGGGGAGAGCAGGCGGGGGGGGGGGGGGGCTGCAGCGCAGGAAGTGTACGCACCCCTGCTCTAGGAGACACCTCAGCTCTAGGAGACACCCCTGCTCTAGGAGACACCTCAGCCTGTCATTTATTTATATGGGGTAATCTGAGAGAGGAGCAGGGACCCCCTTCCTATTGTCTGTTTGTCTTAACATACATGTACTGTTTTTGTAATACAATGTTATTGTCCTCTCGGAATATGTGTATCCATACAAATAAAAGATAATATTTCCTATTATAATTCCCTGTCATCTGTATAGATGTCAGTCTGAGGTCCCAGATCTGTCAACCTCAGCACTATGCATGGCTTTTTTGAATGACAAATGCTGATATTTTAATGCACAGGATCTGCAAAGGAGAGGGGTTAACGATGGGCGTGGCCTTTCAAAGCTCCGCCCTCACGATGCGGAAATGTTACAGTGCCACCGCCCCGCCCCCGTATCCCATGGCAACCGACTTGTTTGATGGCAGAGAGAGATGTCCCAGAGCCTGAGAGCCCAGAGCCTGAGAGCCCAGAGCCTGAGAGCCCAGAGCCTGAGAGCCCAGGCACAGTAAGAGACAGCAAGGTTTGTATGGGAGTCTGTGTGACTTTAGGAGAGAGAGAGCTGCACACAAGGGCTCACTGGGCCTGGGGGGAGGGGAGGTAAGACATGCCCAGCACAGAAGCCAAACTGTGTGTACTATGCCTATATGGGAACCTATATACCAGGGAAGGCCAACTCCGGTCCTCAAGGGCCACCAACAGGTCAGGTTTTCAGGATATCCCTGCTTCAGCACAGGTGACTCAATCAGTGGCTCAGTCGAAGAACTCCTGCGCTGAACGGAGTTGACCAGTCAACGACTGAGCCACCTGTGCTGAAGCGGGGATATCCTGAAAACCTGACCTGTTGGTAGCTCTTGGCTACCGATTGATCCACCTGTGCAGGTATATCAAACCTGACCTGTTGGTGGTCCTATGGGACTGGAGTTGATTCCCCCCCCCCTTTGCTATAGACATTACATATACCAAGATCCTAAATCATTAGGTTTATCAAAAGAAGCCCCGACTCACAGCTGCTTTTAAAAGAGTGCTGATACTGCGGCTGGTTGCAGGAGAGGCCAATTTTGTTCTATACGAAAGGCAACTGCGCCCCCCCAACCCACACACTTTTTTTTTTAAATAATCGACGCAGGAAAGGGAGCGAAGATGATCGCTGTAACCCCTCGTTTTCTTTAAAATATAAGTGAAAATGAAGGTTGGGAAATTAAAAAAAAGAAACTTTCGAAGCGTCCAAGTTTCTTATAGTTGGCGATGCGCAAAAGTTTTACACTGAGTTGCGAGCCATGCGCAAATCGCCCTTTTTGACTCGCGAAATAAGCCACGGATGAGTCTTTAGTCTGCGAGCGACTCGCCAGGCATTAACCCCCTGCCCTGCGGGGAAACGGCGGAGGAGAAGGAGGGGGGATCCCTCCTCTTCCAGTTCCCGAAAAATGGATGCAGAGAACGCCTGACCGCTATTGAAAGAGATTGCACGACCGTTATTGAGAGAGGTCACGTGACCGCACTGTGTCGGCGCGGCCGTGGCACTTACGTACCACTACCCCTGCAGCACTCAAAGGGTTAAGAGGTTTTCTTGAGCAGAACGCAAGAGTCGGGCAGGTGCATAGCGAGAAATTGGTGTTGAGATGTAAGGAGGTGTAAATATAGCCAAATATAAACCAGTGGGACCAACTCTTCTTTTTTTTTTTTTTTTTTTAAACGAGGATGTGGTCTTGCATATTGTACATTCCTGCATATAAAGCACCAACATAGCTCCTCTTATTGCAGTGTTAACCCATTCTTTGCCATAGGGTCCAGCAATACTTTGCATGTTTTCCAATGCATTGTTAGCTGATTCCTTTTGGTCACGGGTAAACGTAGGCCCTATTCGGAGCCTAACACATTCATTTTTTTTGTAGGGAAACCATATTATAAATATGTCTGATTTAAATTTAAAAAAAAAAGCATACAGTATTATCTGAACTTTACATGACTTTACTTCAGTGGTCTACGTGTTGTAGTATGTAGGGAGTGTGGATCATTAGTGATATATCTATTTGTTTATTACACGTAGAGAGTACTGCTACTTCATTTGCAAGTCTGCAGTACCCCATTTTTCATGGAAAACAATATTTTAATAAGAATTTTCCCCCTTTTCTGATTTTAGATATTATGTACATTTATTTTGAGGTCTAAAGAGATTTATCCCAACGTTTTACAGGTGTAGATGTTCTTGAAAACAGGAATAAACCTTTTTAAAGGTTCTTTGACCACCATTGCTAAACAAACATACATTTAACCAATGTACAGTAGATTTATTTTGCATGGATTGCAGTCGCAGGTATGTGAGCTCCCACTGAGTCCCCGTCAGTCTCACTAAATTATAGCATTTCCGAGTTTTCCATTAAAACGCCAATTTCCGGGTCCAGAACCCCCAAATCTCACTCATTTCGGTCCTTGGCGCTTGATATCCCTGCAGTCATTATATGGTGTAAAATATAGATTTTATAGGTTGCCTTTTACTTTGAGTTCATCTATTGCAATATTTGTAGTTGCAATCACCATGTAACAATTTCTTTATTTAGATGGCTTCCAACAGGATCTCGCCTCTTCCAGTTAGGGATAGTTTAAACATTCGTTTACCTCCCCTAGTCCTTCCTGCTGCATCCATCAGTAGCGGGTCGTCTCCTAGTAAACTGATGCAATACAGAAGATGTAAGGAACAGCAGAAGACACTCAATGATATCATGTAAGTTTTATTTATATTTAAGTGTGAGTAGTAGAGATGTTTTACTCCATGGATGTGGACCAACTCACTGTAAGAGTTACTTGACTCACCGGGTGGTAGAGGACCAGCCTCACTGAAGATAAGTATGACTATGGTATATAACAAAAGACAGAAATGCCCAGTGCTACATCCAAAGTGACAACATTTATAGTACTGTACAATACATTTGGGGTTCTTGAGCTTGCTGGGGTTGTGTGTTTATTCATTTTGACTATGGTATGTGCCATACTTGAGCCCCAGTTTGGAGACACTCTCTCCCTTTTGGTCAGATGTACGATGCTTACATAGTTTGGGATCCTCTCCTTCATACTTTGTCAGAGAGAGTTTACCTCTATACCAGGGCTGGCTAGGAGTTTGACGGCACCGGTGCAGTGGGAGTATGGCGAGGCCTCTTACCTTATCTGGACATCGCGTTGTCATGTGTCACATGATTGCAGGAGGAGATGCCAGCACATATATATGCCCTGTGCTTTTCCCCCGGCAATCACATTTTAAATGTTGTGGGGAAGAGCGCTGGGCCTCTCTAAGCACGGGGCTAGGTGCAGTCGCACCGATGGCACCACCATCAAGCCAACCCTACACCATAACAAGAGTTGGGGAAAGCCAGCTTCAATTGTTTCCAGTCCTCTTGCCACTGTTACCTTGCAAGCCAGAACAATTCCTGGCCAGCAGTTGGGAATCCCTGCTTTAAACCATAAATGAGTTTACTAAGCCATTATTTATAAAGGACTGCAACAATATTTGAATAATTAAAGATATAAGTAGTAAGTAGTGATACAGTAATTTTATTTGTTGAAAAAACATGCAACATATAAGTAGTGATACAGTAATCCGCTGTAACGTAGTCTGCCTATTTATTATCTGCTCTTCAGTGTCAAAGAGGCTCTAAAAGCCTATGAAGAAACAGTGGAAGAAAAGAAAAAGAGGGTGCCCACACCTCCAGAACCCCAGTTACCATCAACTGTAAGTTGAGCACCTCTAATCCTTTCCAGCCTCCTCTTTCACCTTCCGTAACCTCCAATAACTCCATACCCTTCCAGAATTAGGAAATAGTCTGCCCACGCGTTGCACACTTTGCACAACTACGAACCGATTCTCACAATAAGTGTGAACATAATTCCGTTAACTGCACTGCCCCGTTTGAGGCACAGACAAAGCAAACACAAAACAGGATCCAAGGGTTTGTGTATGGTTATTTTTCTAAGGAAACAGATGACACGCATCCATTTCAAATGTTCAATTTGCGTCTTTTCAACACTTGTTCATATTACTGTTTTAGCAAAAAAGCTTCATCTTTTGTATCATAAACAAAATTGGGAGTTTTAAGCATGTGAAGCCCTTTAAAGAAATGAATAATTGTGATTGGTCAGAAATACTCAGAATGAATATAACATTTTCACGTGGCTTCTTCAGTTCCTATAACCAAGTTACTATTTTTTTATCCACCAGATGAACAGCGAACAAAGAAAACTCAGAGTGAGTATTACAGCATTTTTTTTTCAAAGTACCACTGTGGCCCGTCGCTAGTGCAGTGGCATTTCTTACTTTCCCCATTATTCAGAATACACCTGAGAGGGAGATATTCAGGAAATAAACCCCCTCTTTACCCCACTCACTTTCCTTTGTATACTTTCCAATATGCTGGTTTGTCACTAATCGTAGAGCCCAAAGGCAGAACATTTATAACACGTTAATGAGTAGTATAATTAGGGACAGGGCCGCCAACAGGGGGGGGTGTGCCGGGGTTGGCATCCCGGGCCTGGTGAGTCAAGGGGCCCGGCCGTCCGGGCCCCTGCGCGGCCGTGCCGTATCATAAAAAAACCGCTGCCGGGCACCCTGCGGCAGGTCTCTCTGACGTTAGCGCCGGAAGTCAGCTGGGCTAAACTTCCGGCGGGCGTCAGGGGGTTGAGGTGTATTTTTATATGTATTGGGGGGTTCGGGTATATTTTTATATGTATTGGGGGGTGGGGATGTATTTTTATATGTATTGGGGGGGTGCGGGTATAGTTTTATATGTATTGTGGGGGTGGGGATGTATTTTTATATGTATTGGGGGGTGCGGGTATAGTTTTATATGTATTAGGGGGTGGGGATGTATTTTTATATGTATTGGGGGGGTGCGGGTATAGTTTTATATGTATTGGGGGGTTCGGGTATATTTTTATATGTATTGGGGGGTGGGGATGTATTTTTATATGTATTGGGGGGTGCGGGTATAGTTTTATATGTATTGGGGGGGTGGGGATGTATTTTTATATGTATTGGGGGGGTGCGGGTATAGTTTTATATGTATTGGGGGGGTGGGGATGTATTTTTATATGTATTGGGGGTGTGTGGGTATATTTTTATATGTATTGGGGGGTGCGGGTATAGTTTTATCTGTATTGGGGGGGTGGGGATGTATTTTTATATGTATTGGGGGGGTGTGGGTATATTTTTATATGTATTGGGGGGGTGCGGGTATATTTTTATATGTATTGGGGGGGTGTAATAAACAGATTGGATTGTTATGTTTTTTTTCCGTATTACAATAAGAAGAAAACAGTTAAGTAAAAGTTGCGGTAAAAAAAAAAAAAAATTCCGTGGTAGGCGGCTCTTTTAATTTGTCCTGGGCACCAGGGTTTCTGTTGGCGGCCCTGATTAGGGATATTCTGTAATTGATTGTGGTCTATTTTGCACTGTATGACATTGGACTGCAAAATACAATGGTACAAAAGGGAAACATAGCTATAAATGGGACATAATAAACAGAGTGATCATTTGCATGCCTGATGAAGCACATTAGTGTGTGAAACGCATAGCGGAATTAGCCTAGTCTCAAACGGGCACTCTGTAAGCTGGCTGCTGGGAAAGCTCTGTATACTCAGTACACATAGTTAGCCTTGTTGGGAGGTATACGGAGGTGTGACAACGGGGAGGACTGCTAGATACAAGTGACGCGGCGAGACGCAACACCCGGAAGCGGTACAGGAACACTGTAGTGTCAGTGTGTCCCAGCGCGCGGGACGGACACATACTAACCCAGGACCCACCTCCAGACCTTGAAGCAGACCGGTGATGAAAACAGAGCCCTGACTGTTTATTTTCTACTGGACTACTAACTGATACTTATATGTAAGTTACAGCTTGCACTTTTATTGTATTTGTGAATACATGTTCTTCCACCTTGGTGCGCTTCTTTGCTTTTTTCCTAGTGATCTGATCAGCCCACAGTGGATGAAGCGTTGCTTGGCAATCATACAAATTCCCATATTTTTAAGAAAATCTGCGTTGTTGTTTCAGACGAACTATTTGTTTATGAAGAAGTGCGTAGAGAGCAGACCAGTGGTGCCAATCCAAAAGCACTGGTTAACCTCAATGCTCTCACTGATACCCCCGTCCTTGAAGGAGGGCAAGGCCCAAGAAGCTCTGATTAAAGATCTCTTTGAGGAAATCACTATAGACTTTGAAAAAAGCATGAAAAGATACATGGGTGAGTTTTATCACGCATTTCTAAACATGATGAGTGAATATTAAATCTGTCCACATTTTCCTCCCTATCCGCCACTTCAGAGGATATAGAATGACCCCCTCGGGCCCAGATCCACAAAAGGGTGCCACGCTTTAGCACGCCTTCACTCCCATTCATTTGAAAAGTGTGGCACCCTTTTGTAAGCAAAGAAGGGTGGGTAGCCATGTTGGTCCTTTCATGTTTTTCGCGTGTTGGTCCTGTTATGTGTTTCCCGTGTTGGTCCTGTCATGTATTTCCCGTGTTGGTCCTGTCATGTGTTTCACGTGTTGGTCCTGTCATGTGTTTCCCGTGTTGGTCCTGTCATGTGTTTCCCGTGTTGGTCCTGTCATGTGTTTCCCGTGTTGGTCCTGTCATGTGTTTCCCGTGTTGGTCCTGTCATGTGTTTCCCGTGTTGGTCCTGTCATGTGTTTCCCGTGTTGGTCCTGTCATGTGTTTCCCGTGTTGGTCCTGTCATGTGTTTCACGTGTTGGTCCTATCATGTGTTTCACGTGTTGGTCCTGTCATGTGTTTCACGTTTTGGTACTGTCGTGTTTCACGTGTTGGTCCTGTCATGTGTTTCATGTGTTTCACGTGTTGGTCCTGTCATGTGTTTCACGTGTTGGTCCTGTCATGTGTTTCACGTGTTGGTCCTTGCATCCCTCTTATATACACTGTATATCACATTGTGTTTCTGTATTTCTGCCACACCCGATGAGGGACCCGAGAGGTTGGAAAACTTGTGACATACTGTATCAACTACTTGTTGGTCCAATAGAAGGTATCATACCCGCTCCTCACACGCTTTTGCGGATTCGCTCCTCCGTGTGCTATATGCACAATAAAATCAATTGACAGAGGGCTCATTTTTTTTTTTGCCTTTTACTTTCTCACAGATGGCTTAAAAATGATACCACAGCCCCACTTATGGTGTGTTCTGTTGGGTCAGTTAAGGAGCCAGTGGGAACCTTTTGCAGCTCCTCTATGTGCTTCCTTTTTGGAATCTATTGTGAATAGACATAACGGGAGAAATAACTAAGCAGTGCTATACCATAACGCGCTTTACAGCGCCATAAAAACACATTGCCCGTTCCCATTATGGCATCACAAGTGTCTCTGGGATAGCACCGCTGAGTAAATATGGGCTCACTGTGTCTCCACGTATTATGTTTGAGGTGCTCCTGAGAGCCAGAAAATATGCAAGGCTGTGAAATGACCCCCAAAGCTTCCGCCGCATTTTCTGCACTCTGCCCATGCTGCTGAACATGCAGGACTGCGGCCGCAGCGCTGGCCCAAAGGGACAAATGGATTGTTTTCAGGAATTGATTACCGACGGGAACGTGCGCATTTGTTGCATGTCGTGTTTGTAATATGATTTGTCTTCGACTCTTCTTATGCGATGAATGGCTCCAGTGAGGAGTGCTCTGGGGAAACCGGAGGTCAGAGGACTAGCAGGAGAAGAATCTGCCCCGTTACCCGAGTCACCTCTGTGAGTATTTAAAGAACACCCTGTCTGTAAGGCCGCGTCCATGGGTTAGCGTGACCGCGCGGTCACAATGCATTAAGGCAATGATCACGGGCAATAGACTGCGTGTGTGATAGGGCGTGCAGCGCGCAAAAAATCAAATAAATTTGATTTTGCCTCACGACGGCCGGGTCACGCAACGTCACGGGAACACCTTCCAGTACGACATCGGCACACCCCCCATCGCGCAATCCAACAGGCCATGTAAACGCTCCAGCAACAGGCGAGTGTGACGCCACGCATTTGCTCGCGCAGCCCAAGTGTGAGACAGTAATTTCTTGTCCATAACAGCATTGTCACTACCATGTCGCTGTTTTTATTACCTCTCCGATACTATCTACGATGTCATCCTATCAGATGTCCCTCTGGCATTTGAGGAGTGAAAGCAGCCCATCCACCTTAGCAGGATTAACCATTATTCTGACATGTGCTGTCTCAGGGATATTAACATTAGGCTTGGGATGTGCCCATTGCAGTTCATTTGAGCCATTTCCCATGTTAACCTAGGAAAGGGAATGGTTAAGAGAATGAATGAAGTACTTTATATTAATTAAGGGAGAAAACAATAGAAAAGCATCTTTAGTACTCAGAAAGCAAGCAAGATTTAAAGAAGCTATATAATAATTACAAGTCACAAACATTTCCCAACAGAAATATTTCTATCAGTGGAATGCATGCAACTCAAGTGTCTTGCAATGCAGAACGCTGCACGCGTGCAGTTTGTTTATACTGTAGCTTGATGTTTTTTTTTAGGGGTCTGGATTTCTCCAAACCGTGGCATCAGAGTTTTGTCAAAGCACGGAACGAGATCCGTGGAAACCTGCACATCCTTCACCCCGCCCCCAACACCATGCTGGATCTGGGTTACGTTACCTTTTCCAAACTGCTAATTGTTGATCTCTCTGGATACAGGTAAAGTTGTTAGCTGTAATTCTAAGCAGTGGTCACGGGAACTATCAAGTTGTCCACATAATATGCTATATATTCAAGTTAAACTATTTGTTCCTGCAAATTGAGTCTTGGGACATATTTAATTGAACTTTTCAGCAGGAAAGGGTACAAATAATGGAACATATTCTTATGTGAAGTTTTAGTCAGCAAGACTATATATATATATATATATATATATATATATATATATATATATATATATATATAGCCTTTGATTACCGTTATTGAAAATTAATTAACTAAGCTGCCGATCAATACGTTCTCCTGTGATCGATCAGCAGTAAAGATCCTTCTTCCCAGGGTTCACTAAATGGCTGCCTTTCAGTTTCAATCAATCTTCCAGTCCTCCTGAAGCAGGTTAGATGTTAATTCCTCCGTTCACTAAGACTTGTTATCATATCCATAAATATAAGCTTTGTAGGGAGTAGGTCAGAGGTGGCAAACTCCAGTCCTCAAGGGCCACTAACAGGCCAGGATTTAAGGATATCCCTGCTTCAGCACAGGTGGCTCAGCCAATGATTGAGCCACTGATTGAGCCACCTGTTCTGAAGCAGGGATATCCTGAAAATCTGACCTGTTGGTGGCCCTTGAGGACTGGAGTTGCACACCCCTGGTTTACGGAGATTTCATGATTTGGGTATGTCGTGTTGATTTAAAAATGCATGAGTTTATTTATAGACAACTCTGTTGTTGTTGTGCGTCTGTGGGTTGTAATAAAAGTTGTTGTGCGTCTGTGGGTTGTAATAAAAGTTGTTGTGCGTCTGTGGGTTGTAATAAAAGACACGGATGTAGCAGGCTTTGTTGGAATAGGGTGGGGCATGTTGGGAAATTCTGCATCGACACCCCCAGTGAATCTTCAGGAAACGGAGTGATATTCTGCGTTATCTCGGTCTCTGTTTTTTCTGTGGGGGAACAATGAAGTCTGCCACATCTGTACAGATGTAGCAAGACTTACTGGCGCCGCTGACAAACAAGTGAAAGTATGCTGCGGCACTGTAGTGTCTGCCGCGATCGCTGGGGGTGTCCATGCTTCTGAATGTGATGTCCCCCTCATAGCTTTAATTGTTTGGTGCGGTGACCGCGGGTGGCAGGGGCATGGAAGACACATAGGCTTACTACATCTGTATGTGTTACATTCGTTTGGCTCCTTCTTTTGCAACCCAGAGCTCCTTTCTCCTATTTATTCACTATATTCCTTAAATAAGCCACATACTACATTTCATAACAATACTTTTTAAATCAGTACATGTGTTCTCTGTTCTATGTTGCTACAGATCTAAAGGTCCGATGGAATGTGAATCATTTAAGAACAGTGTCTCTTTGGCTTGCACAAAAATGGAAGAGAAGTTACTTAATACATGGTACCCAAAAGTTGTCAATCTTTTCACTAACAAGGCTGCCCTACAGTGCATAAAATCAGAGAAGATGGACGCCTTCTATAGTTGTGTATCAACACTCATGTCAAATCAGGTAAGAGCTTGTGTCTGGGAAAACCTAGCTTACTTTTCATTAGCAAAGTGACAGGTCAGAGTCCTGAAGCCTGAAAAATAAATATTAAAACATCTGTGAACCAAATTTGCAGAAGTCCAACGTCCCATGTATTCATGTGTCTCATATAATGTAATCAAGAAGCAGTGGAACACATTCAAACATTAAGCAGACCTATATAGCTTCAGAACAGCAGAGTATGAGCATATATTCTGTTCTTTTAATAAGTATGCCATTGACATCTGTAAAGAGTTACACTGGCCATTTCCTTGCATCCAGGAAACATATGTTGGCCAAAATAAAGTCACATTTGATATAAACATTTCCGTTGGCCTTCTTTGTTTCTAAACTTTACCAGCATTTTGAATGTCAAACCGGGATCTCCTGGCATTGTGAAAGTGTTAACACAAAATATAACAGAACCACTTTTTTTTTTCTCCTGCAAACTGAATTCTAAAAGCCAATAATACAAATACATCTTTATTTTTCTGTAAGTGTAAGTATGTATATCTGTATTTACATAGCACCAAAAGTGTACTCAGCGCCTCACAAAGAATATAGTACAGGGAATTATAATAATACAATAAGCGCAGCAAAATCAGACAATAGGAAAGGAAATCCCTGCCCCGAAGAGCTTACAATCTAAGTGGTATGATGGGAGACTTACAGAGATAGCAGGTGAGGGAATAAGTGCTGTAGATGGCAGTGCTTGGCCACAATGGTTGGTACAAGTGACTGTGGGACAGTAGCCATGGGTGCAGACTATTGGGATGTCTGATTTGTGAGGCGAGTTTTAAAGGTTAGTCAGTATTAACACAATTAGCAGGGGAAGAGGTGGCAGAGAGGCACGGGCGAGAGCAGGTATGTATATGGCTGGGTAAGTGTATGCCATGCGATGCATAGTACAGTCAAATATTACAAGGACAATACTGAACGAAGCCTTGAATGAAAGCGCTTACAATTGGCGCATGAGAAATAAAATGAGGTGCCCAATAAGACAAGGAGATATTACTGCTAACCCAGGGAACCGAACTTTAGTCTCAGACCTGCTCCTCCTCCATCCCATTATTCCCCTGCGTTCCTTCTTTCATGATGCTGAGCAGTTGAAAGAAGTGTTGAAGAGAACCGTGGAGGCTTTCGTGAAGCTCTTCGATGCCAGTAACACCCAGCAGCTGCCTTTGTTCAAGATGGAGCTGACTTTTGATGATGAGAAAATGGAATTTTATCCCACTTTTCAAGATCTAGAAGAAGTTGTTCTATTCATAGTGACCAGGATATCACAAACACTGCAGGTACCCATTACACCTCTCAAACCCACTGCCGGGACAGGGCCTTTGGGGAAATCCATTCACGGCCCTTTCAGGTTTTTTAAGGTTTAATGAAAGGCTTTAGTCGGGAAAAATCTCACACTTGTGAGATTATATATATATATTTATATATATATGTGTGTGTGTGTATATATATATATATAGGAATTTGGAGCATGTCTTTATGGATTCAAAGTATATACATATCTAATAATAATTACAGGAGGTGCTAAAAATGATGTACACCCCCATGTATAGTTTATGGGATTCTATGCAAGAACTATATATCCGCAGACATCTCCACAACACTAGACACTAGGCTATATTACATTTTTTTTTAAGATATTGAAAAGTTATGTTTTTTTTCCACCCAGAATGTTCAGACAGTACAGTCGTGGCTTTCTGGCAGCAATACAGTTCAAACTATCAACCCTAAACTGTCCGATCATATACTCCAGTGGGCCTTTTCGGCTCTCAGAGCTGCAGTCAAGCGTAATTTGGAAGAGCCACGGATGCATTATGAAACCTATGGTAAGCCGGAATGTACTAAATACAACGAATAGATTGTAAGCTCCTAGGAGAAGAGGCCTCCCTCCTATTGTTATACAATGTTATTGTCCTCTCCCTCATTGTACTGCACTGGGGAACAGGTGGGCGCCATGCCAATAAAATAGAATAATAATAGATGGCCCGGCTTGTTTTCTTGTACATAAGGGGTCATGTTATCATTATTTTGTAGTGGAAAGCTTCAGCTGGCTTGTGGACGGTACAGCCAACGCACAGGTGAAGAAGTTTCTTGCCGAAGAGCACAGCTTCGATGCATATACAGCAGTAAGTATAAATAACAAAGTGTTAAGGGGCAGTATATATATATACTCTGGAAGACAGGAAGGAGATGATAAGGATTGTAAATACCTTCATTGCACTAATATAGAGGGAGTCATATTCTAAAGTGAAAGGGATGTTGCAGCAGAGGGTAAAGCTATAATGGCAGGGGTGGGCAACTCCACTCCTCAAGGGCCACCAATAGGTTAGGTTTTTCAGGATATCCCTGCGTCAGCACAGGTGGCTCAATCAGTGGCTCAGTTGTTGACTGGTCAACTCCAGTCCTCAAGGGGCACTAACAGATCAGGGTTTACGGATATCCCTTCTTCAGCACAGGAAGCTCAATCAGTGGATCTGTCTTTGACTGAGCCACTGATTGAGCCACCTGTGCTGAAGCAGGGATATCCTGAAACCTGACCTGTTGATGCCCCTTGAGGACCGGAGTGGCCCACCCCTGTTAGAGGTAGTCTGTGTACCAAAAGCACAGTTGATACATGGAAAAGCAGTAAAGTATTGGTAAATGATGGGATAAACACCAGAGCTCACATTAACCGTAAGTAAAGAAAATCGTCAGCCTTCATTGTTCTGTATATTTCCAGAGGCCTCTTAATAAGATAGAGATGCAGCCAAACGTAACATCTTCGTTACCACGGTGGTCGCGGCACTGAAGGATTATCGCTGCGGTGGGTCCCATTCAGAAGCATGGACCGCCTCTGTAGCGCGATCACCGCAGACCCTCTCCCGGGCGCCGCAGACTTTTGCCTATTTGTCCGCGGCGCTGGGGACAGTAAGTCTGGATACATCTGTATTCTTTAAAGAGAGAAGACGTCTTGTGTGTATCTAATACATCTATTCGGAGCTCACACTTTGCACACAGTGCCACCTGTTTTCCAAAGCTACTTCCCACTACCTTTTCCATCTGTAATGTACCAGACAGTGAAAGGAAGATGTACGCATTGTACTGTACGTAATAAAAGACAGTTGGATTTGTAGGTCACCTTATCCTGTTGACGTTCTCTTGCAGTTTGTAGAACAGTTTCACAACCTCGCTAAGGACATCATGAGTTTACCATCGCAGGCCCACTTTTTAATGGTACAATTGGATTGCGATGATCTGAAGCAGGGTTTGGCTGATAAGGCGAAAAGCTTTGCAAATATATTATTGGACCGACTGGTCACAGATCACAGGCACGAGAACACAAAGTGAGTAGAGTTTGTAACCTCTCTTGTGTGGTATGGTCTATGTTTTCTTTACTTGTATGTCACAGGCTATAATTAAGTTAATTAGTGCTATAGCATCATTGGAAGACAGCTGTAAGATCTGCAAAGATCACACATCATGTCTGTGCGTGGCTGTCATGCTGTTCAGCAAAAGTATTCCTATCCAAAATATTATCTAGTTTCCTCCGGAATCAATGCATCTCCTGGAACTCAATGCGTTTATCCAGCAGTTACAGTTACATCCCGCACAGATGTGACGAATCACTCGGGTAGCCCTTTTCTAAAGTTATCTCTCCAGTACTGTAAGCAAGACGTCATCTTCTGCCATGCTGCACATGAAAGTGCCTCAATGTGTTGTAGGGTCTGCAATGAGTTTGAGATGATGAAAGAACGTGCATTAAAGGCCCCTGAAACCACAGAGGATATGATGGAGGTGATTGCCTACATTGAACAAGCTAAGACTAAACGTCTTGTGGAGCTTAAAGCACGGATCAAAGTAAGTAATCTGCGTCGTTTGCTTTAGCTGGCCCTTCCAGTTGTGCCGTTTTAGGATCAAACAAAACAGCTGGATAATTCGCTTTCCTATAGAGCAGGGGCAGCCAACTCCAGTCATCAAGAGCTACTAACAGGTCAGGTATTCAGGATATCCCTGGTCTGTTGGTGGCCCTTGAGAACTGGAGTTGGCTACCCCTACTATAGAGTCACATACATATAATGTGCATACAAATTCATACCACTTTGCATCATTTCGAGGTGGTCATTGTAAATCAAAGTGATAGCAGCTAATTAAAAGTCTCTGTTTATTTCTCCCAGTAGGACGTGGATGATCTGTTAAGTTAACTAATAATCACTTTTTACAGGAATCCCAGCGCAGAATGAACTATCTGTTAGATGTTTATATATTTGGCCCTGAAGATCTGGCCCTGAATTCAACGGTACTACTGTGGCCCCAAAGGATAAACCCGGTGTTTAATAAAAACGATGAGGTAAAGAAAAAAGGGTTTCGCATGCTTACCGTACACTGGAAGGCGGTATTACCACGCGCTTCTGTTTCATATTGGCTATTCTTTGTTACAGAAAATTGTGTTCATAAGATATTTTGCAATCTGCTACTGCAGAAAAGGAATTGAATAAAATGAATGATTAGCAGGGGTTTGCTAAATGGCATTTTAGATAGGCTGCACGAATAAATGTAGCTGCAGTTCATAAAGAAATGCTCACGAAGTGATCATTTGGCGTTTCTGTAATAACACGCGGCTTCTGTTCAATAACAGCTGATTGAAGAAGCCAAACGTAAAGGGGAAAGTGAGTTACTGGCGAAAAGGGAGAAGCTGATGCTGGAGTTGGAGAAACTTACTCGTCGGATGGAAGAGTTTGCTGAATGTTCTGAAATGGACATGATGCAGCAGGTGGGAAAAATATCCTCGGTACTTTCGGACTGTTTAGGGCCGTAGGCTTCAAGCGTTGTAGTTAATTGAGGTATCTTTCAATATTTACTTGCCACAAATGAGTTAAGCCACCAACCTGAATGGGGGGTGTCCCACGGAGATGTTCTATTGTCTACCCTGACCCCTGAGACCCCCTGATTCTTGAGTTATAACTTTTTTTTCTCCACCAGAACGGAATACTTGCCCTGAGGACACAATCGGGCAGCCTAGCTCTGGCAGACAGTACAAAGCGGCTACTTCATCAGTGGATGAAGTTGTGACTTTCTATTGGTGAAGTTGAGCCCATATTTGTACATATATATATATATATATATATATATATATATATATATGTGTATATATATATATATATACTAGCTGATATACCCGGCGTCGCCCGTGATGTAATGTTCTGCCTCTCCCATCCTCCCTCTCAACTCCCTTCCCCCCTCTTCACAGCTGTTCAGGCTTCCCCCCCTTCTCTCCTGACTCCCCCCCCCCCTCTCTCTCCTGACTCCCTCTCTCCCCCCCTCTCTCCTGACTCCCTCTCTCCCCCCCCCTCTCTCCTGACTCCCTCTCCCCCCCTCTCTCCTGACTCCCTCTCCCCCCATCTCTCCTGACTCCCCCCCCCCGCCCCTCTCTCCTGACTGAATACCACCCCCCGCCTGTCCGCTGTGCGCTGCCATCTTACCGGGGGCAGCTGCAGTAGGAAGGGGGTCCTTCTGGAGGCTGCCTGCCCACTGCCTGTCCCCCCGCCGGGGAGGGAGGGAAGTGAGTGATGGCGGCTGGGGCAGGAGGGCCGTGCTTCCCCTCCGTCCGGGAGCCGGTGGGTGGGAGGGAGAGGGGGAGAGAGAGTTGGGTGACGTCATAGAGCCGGGTGACGTCATAGAGCCACCAATCTGATTGGCCAGAGGCTGAGGACCAATCAGATTCACCGCAGCTAGTACCAACCATTCGATTTTATATATTAAGATATATATATATATATTTATATTTATTTATTTTTTGTCTCACACCGCCACAAAAACTACAAATACTGGATCTTGGGTACCTGGCGGTCGGGGGACCCCAGTTCAGCTCTTGGGGGACCCCAGTTCAAGTACATTTAAATAAAATGGAAAATTGGGCAGTACTGTTTTACAAGCCCACGCTGCGTTTATTGAGCATCACCACATCGTACCATATGAGAGACAATACAGCACAAAGGGCCTATTCCTACAGGTTTAACATGTACATTTAAATGGTATGGAAGTTTCTTATTGTGGTAAATATCAGCTAGTTCTGTGGTTTCTTCTGAAACCTGTACACAACATGAACGCATTTACACCTTCTGCATTGTGTTATTACTACGACAGTACATCTTTAAGTACAGTAAAGCATGGGAGAAAAAGACACCCCTAATGTTCCCGATACACATGTACTAAGCTGTGAGGTGGATATATTCATTTTTTTTGTTTTGGCGTGACCAGAAACAGAACAGAGACAGAGAAACACGTTTAAATACTTGCAGTCAGTTAGACTAACTTCCAGTGACCGCTATCAGATTCTGAGCTGTCTCAGCCCCAGTTCCTTCTAGTGAATGGACTCTAATATATTTAGGTTCTTTAGGTTTCAGATTTGTCTC
The DNA here is from genome assembly GCF_040206685.1 of Ascaphus truei. Taxonomy (NCBI): domain Eukaryota; kingdom Metazoa; phylum Chordata; class Amphibia; order Anura; family Ascaphidae; genus Ascaphus; species Ascaphus truei. The sequence goes on from NC_134499.1 coordinate 36,913,384, forward strand.
TGAAATTTATTTATTTATTTATAAAATGTTTTACCAGGAAGTACTGTAATACATTGAGAGTTACCTCTCGTTTTCACGTATTTCCTGGGTGTAGAGTTATCATGACAAGTACATGGTTACAAATACATAGTTACATTAAGTGAGCAGGGTTATACATTATATACAAGACATTGCATGCACATTAAGAGGTAGTATATGTTATAGGCGTATGTAACAGTTACAAACCAGGTTAAAATTTGAGACAGCTTTAGTTTTGAAAGAACTTAGACTGGTGGCAGCTGTGAGAGTCTCCGGTAGACTGTTCCAGTTTTGGGGTGCACGGTAAGAGAAGGAGGAGTGGCCGGATACTTTGCTGAACCTTGGGACCATGAACAGCCTCTTCGAGTCAGATCTCAGGTGATAGGTGCTGCATGTGGTAGGGGTGAGGAGCTTGTTCAGATAGGCAGGTAGCTTGCCCAGAAAGTAATTGAAGGCAAGACAGGAAAGATGAACTTTGCGCCTACACTCGAGTGACGACCAATCTAGTTCTTTGAGCATTTCGCAGTGATATGTGTTGTAGTTGCACTGGAGGACAAAACTGCATATTGAATGGTAGAGGGTATCAATCCCACTGTCACAGGGAGTAGATGTGGAACTTTGTAGGTGTTAAGGTTGGAATATGGCCTGAAACGCAAATCCGCGGTGAACCTCGGGGGGATTTGCCCAGTATAGTACTAATAGATCATCATAAAGCACCTTTAAAAGTGGAAACCGTACTGCTTCTTACAAAGATATATATATATATATATATATATATATATATATATATCATGGTCCCTCCACAACACAATGCGGTGTCAGCTCCTTGTGACTTTGGGTAAGTCTCTTTATCTCCCTGTGCTTCAGGAACCAAAAACTAGATTGTAAGCTCTACGGGGCAGGGAGCCGTGTCTGCAAAAATGCTATGTACACGGTCAGCACTATACAATAAAACATTTTTGGGGGGGGAAATAATATTTCAGAAAGTGGCAAGATCAAATGTACAATTTTTAATCAGCAATAAAGCATGTGCCAAATGTTTTTTCACTGTAATGCAGGGGTTCTCAACTCCAGTCTTCAAATCCCCCCCAAAAGGTCAGGATTTCAGTATATTGCTGCTTCAGCACAGGTGGCTCAATCAGTCCCGGGATATCCTTAAAACCTGACCTGTTCGGGGGCTTGAGGACTGGAGTTGAGACCCCCTTAACTGACAAAGTTGGTATTCATAATATATATATTTTCAGTATGTGTCAGACGTGAGGACAGTACAGAAGCGTATAACGGATGCAGAGGAGTCGATGACTTATATTAATAATGAAGAAGCTCTATATAAATGGGACCTGACCATATACCCAGAGCTGGATTATCTGAAAGTCAACATTGAACCGTATCAGAAAATCTTTGCTCTTATTTATAAGTGGCAACGGACTGAGAAGAGGTACGGGATGTTGTTGTTGGGACTCAATGTCTTGTTGCTCAGCAGCCAATGGGTTAACCTAAACCAGTATTGGCTGTGCTGTGTACTCTGGGTATTTATTGTATGTTCAGCTCAGTCACATGTTTGCAATGTTGTGTGATTATGTCATTGTGTATCGTTAGTCCTTATTATAAGCAGCCTCCATAAAGTGCCTGTTCATAATGAAAACTGCACCTGGCTTCTGTTTCTCCTTCCATGCATGGCTTGTAATTATTATTAGTACCAGTCTAATTCCTTCATCGCCAAAGGAGCCTACAACCCATTGGTTTGCAATGTCTTACCTTCCCCTCTGGCAGCAGAGGGGTTAATTATATTCTAATTCTATTCTCTGCTGTCCCTTCACTTTAGCTGCTTGGTTTGCACTTGCTATGATGTCTCTTAGTACCAAAGGGAACTAATGTGAGTAGCATGTTTAATAGGTTAAATGTAGGTAACTGATACAATTTGTTTAAATCAGACAAGTATATACATATTTAATATCTTTAGAGAAATACAATGCTTCGGATTTTTACCTAATCTGTTGTGATAAAACTGTTTGTAAAATGTTGTATGTTCAGGCAAATTGTTATTCTACATGTGTTTCCGTGTGTTGATTTGTTATCATGCTGCCTTCTTTAGGCAAAAGCATAAAGGGAGTGAACGAGGTGTACCAGATATGGTTGGAATTATACAGACCCCAAGAAAAGGGAAATGCACAACTTTTACTTTAACTCTTTGAGGGTCCTGGAAGACGGGCTGCACCCACGTACCACCAGTCTTCTAGCACTCAAGCATGTGAACGCTTGTATTGATTACGTGGTCGTGGGCAAGGCCCCCTCCCCCCAGGACGTGAACAAAAGTGAAGGTTCCGTTCCAAACGCATTCCGCGGTGAACACGATTTCCCTCTAGAAAACGAGCATTTCTCACAAGGCGTACCCTGTAAACCCCAGGGCCGGCCCTTTTTGACGTGTTGGGGGCACTCAAAGGGTTAAAGGTAATTGAATCTTGCTAAGAAAACCATCTACCCTGATAAGTTGGTTAAAAAACAAACAACAAAAAAACACGTTTGCTGCAGTGTGGTACTACCCCTTCACTTATTTAAAGTTTTATAGAAGATATATATGGCAGTCTCCCACCGGTGCTCTATGCTTTCACTTCCAGGTGGATGGATGGAGCCTTCCTCGACCTGAATGGAGAAAGCATGGAAGCGGATGTAGATGACTTCTTCCGAGAGGTGTACAAGATGGGGAAATTATTCGAGCAGAAGCAGAAGAAGGTAGCACAAGAAAAGAAGAAGGCATCACAGCACAGCACCCTCACAGAAGAGAAGTTGGAAGATGAGGAGAAAGAAAACCGTACGGCTCAAATGTCCTCATCCATCATGGAGCAGATCAAAGTGTTTAAGGTATTGCAAAAAGTTGACATTTTTGGTGACATAGTCAACGTGGCTTTTTGGCTTTGAACGCAGTAGGCAAGCAAATTGGATAATTGTAGCCCTGTCTTTATTCCCCTTTAGGCTATTATACAACGTAGGTTCTTATTCAAGGTGCTGTGAAACTGCTTCCCCGTGCTGGAAAATAATTTTTATTTATAAAATGTTTTACCAGGAAGTAATACATTGAGAGTTACCTCTCGTTTTCATGTATGTCCTGGGCACAGAGTTAAGATGACAGATACATGGTTACAAATACATAGTTACATTAAGTGAGCAGGGTTATGAATTATATACAAGACAGTGCACGCACAGTAAGAGATAATATATGTTATATGCATATGTAACAGTTACAAATCAGAATAAAATGTGAGACGGCTTTAGTTTTGAAAGAACTTAGACGTGAGAGTCTCCGGTAGGTTGTTCCAGTTTTGGGGTGCACGGTAAGAAAAGGAGGAGCAGCCGGATACTTTGCTGAACCGTGGGACCATGAACAGTCTTTTGGAGTCAGATCTCAGATGATAAGTGCTGCATGTGGGAGGGGTGACCAATATGTTGGTCACATTCATTTCGGAGGAGCTGCACTGTTCTCCATCACTGGGAAGCAGCGTCACAGCATACTGAATAAGAAGGCCCCATGCTGGTGAAAAGTTCAGTTTGATTCAAGTGAATAGGATTCAAATCTTCCGCAGCAGGGGGGAGAGGCTTCACAGCATATTGAAGATGAGCTATAGATTATAATATTTTTAGGTTAAAACATGTCAATCCGAGAGCCACTTGATTGTGAAGGTCGTACGAAAGGGAAACCAAATACTATGTGGCAGTCGCATGTGTGTCTCCTGCAGGAAAATATCCCGCTGGTGAGCATTCTGTGTAACCCAGGAATTCGGACCCGGCATTGGCATCAAATGTCGGAAATTGTAAGCTACGACCTGACCCCCAACTCCGGGACCACTCTGAGGAAGGTTTTGAAGCAGAATTTGACTCCCTACCTAGACAACTTTGAACAAATAAGTGCTGCAGCTAGCAAGGTAAGAGGGAAGCGGCTGAAGGATTCGGTGAGACCATGTGCTACTATCATTATCCCCCGGTCAGTATTTACAAACGCACATATCTTTGCAAACTCGTGTAACCAGATATCTGGAAGTGTCTGTCATCCAATAAATGTGTGTACTCACTGGGATGATTTATTTGTGGTGCAGACACACGCTGATGTAGGGATCACTTCTACAACTAGTCATGTGTCACAACAACATGTGTGTCCCCTTTTTTCCAGTTGACCCCCTAAACATTGTGTTTCTGCTGAATAAAAATAAGTCATATTATGCTTACGGTGGAGTAGCGATGTTTATATAGAGTTCGACGGACACAATTTTGTTACATAGACTCATAACCTAATTGATGCTCTGTTATGTCGCAGGCCAAAATAATTAACTCAAATTCTGCTTTTCGTAACAACGATAAAAACAAAAGGATTTTGCTAGGGTCCACTGCAGTGCGCAGTCTGGATTAATAAATGTTTCACTTTAATTAACCAACATGAAAAGAAAAAAAAAGACTTATTTTATTACAACAGATGCCTGTCAGAGAACTGTGGGGAAAGCAACACTAGAATTAGCTCAGAGTTGTCATGGATATGTTCATCCTGTCTTCCCACTCACCCCCGTCAAGATCGCTCTTTCAGTATTGTCTCATTTAGCAAAACATTAATGCAAGAGTTTGATTTCAATGTATTCCAATCTGTTATAGCTCGTTACTTTGTGAACAGATCCCCTGATTTTAAAGAATGTTACCTTTTTTGTACCTATCAGACTCCTGGATGTCAGAGCAGTCAAGCTTTTTTTTTTTAAATAATAGACTAATGCTACAAATAATATTATTAGAAATTATATTTATGAATACTTACAGTTATATAAATATCTGACATTGGAGGTCAACTTCTAAACGATAGCATGGAAAGACCTTTTATTGTACAAGACTGGAATGAAAACCATGAAATGAATGCCCATGACATCAGCAGACGGCAGCCAAGAAAAGGGTGTTTAGACACACAGCTGGTTTTTTTTTGGAGCAGAGCTGTGTCATATGCTAGTACAATTTGATATATCTGATTTTTGGGGCATATAGAAGGCAAAGAGAGACGCAGAATGTGATGCATCTCATTATAATCTGTGCACCATGTAACTCCCCCCAACTCCTACTGACTCTCCCCAAGGTGCAAGCTGGGGAAGAGACGCAGAATGTGATATATCTCATTATAATCTGTGCACCATGAGGTTCCTCCTAATGGCTCTCCCCAAGGTGCAAGCTCGGGCAGACGGGGCAAAATTGGAGCAAAATACTTTGATACATAGGTGTAGGGTGAAAATGCCCCAGTTTTGCGTCAAAATTGCCTTGATACATAGATCCCGACCCCATTGTGTGTAATGTAAGTGTTGTATTGGGTACATGTCTTCCTAACCCCCCAAACAGGAATTCTCACTTGAGAAGGCGATGCAGAGCATGTTGGAAATCTGGGATTCCATTTCCTTCAGTACAAGCGCATATAGAGAGTCTGGCGTCTCTATTCTGTCAGCGGTGGATGAAATCCAGACCACTCTCGATGACCAAATTGTAAAGACTCAGACGATGCGGGGATCCCCTTTCATTAAACCATTTGAGAAAGAAATTAAGGTACATACAATATCCGTTACACATATCAAGTTCCCTTCAATGGAAAGAGAAGATCGCCTTCTCGGCGACACCGTGACAACCACGGGTTTAAACAATGTATCAATGTATATTAACAGATGTCAACTATATTGTGTAACGGGTTTGGCGAAAACATCAGGTCTTATTTTATAAAGGTGCCTCTGTAATCTACGGCCTTACTCCGCACAGTGGGATGAGAGCAGGTGACGTGATATCGCAGGAAAAGCCCCATAAACGTCATGTGATAACAGGTCGCTTGTGCTTATCACACCTTACAGAATAAGCCCCTATGTCTGAATAAAAAAAAAGAAGAATATGACTTTGTTAGTACTAAAAATAAAGGTCCGTTTTCCACATGTGAAATAGATATTTTTAGCGCCTTTGCTATGCATATTCCTAATTATAATTCCCTCTATGTGTTATATTATTACGTCCCGTGTATTACTGCTGTGAGGCGCTATGTACCTGGGTGGCATTATATAAATAAAGATATACATACTTACATACATAATAGATTGTTAGGAATTTATTTGTATGAAAAAGGAATATGTTCTCGCTCAGCTCCCACTCTGCTCCCGCTCTGCTGCTTCTTATTCGCGTTGAGCAGAGTCATTTTTACAAAGAGTACATAGAAATAAACTGTGTTTAGAACGGCAGAGCAGGGGTGGCCAACTCCAGTCCTCATGGGCTACCAACAGGTCGGGTTTTCAGGGTATTCCTGATTCAGCACAGGTGGTTCAATCAGTCCCTTCTTCGACTGTGCCACTGATTGAGCCACCTGTGCTGAAGCATGGATATCCTGAAAACCTGACCTGTTGGTGGCCTTTGAGCACTGGAGTTGGCCTCTCCTGCTGAAGTACTAAATATATATTTTTTAAAACAGGGGCATTGGAACAATGTGTTACAGTGAGGGGTGAGCTCCGGCACCTGACGATGTCGATGTTTTATGCTCCGAAACGCCCAGGGTATTACTTACAATATGTCGCGGTGATGTATCTGGAAAATGTTGAGCGCTGTCGCATTTGCGTTCAATTTAAAAAAAAGCATTTTTCCTGTCGAAAGCATGACATATTTATGAAGTGTTGTAGAATTTGGTGCATGCTGGGCAAAAAAAATGACTTACGGGACGAAGAAAACCAACGCAGAAAGCTGCCATGAAAAGTAACGCAAGCCGTCCATTTCTTAATACATAGACTTGCGCCGATATGCAAATATAACTCCCCCCTAACTCCTCCCACTCGCTCCAGCAATCCCTAGTTTTGTGACAAACGGACGCAGACATACACGCCAATAGGATGAACACAGAGATGCTGCCTGGTGCAGGTATATACAATGAGGTGGAAAAGTACCCGGGCGCCATCTCTATGTGGTGTAGGTGTGAGTCAGTAAATGAATAAAGGTGTAATACAGCCTTGTTGGAATGCGTGTCTTCTTGTGATGCCCTCCTGGGACTCGGACCCCAGCAGGATCTATCCAGGACCCTTAGTAGCAATGGAACACAGACAAAATGGGGGAGCACAGTAAGAGAGAAAGTGTGTTTAAAGAAGGCAAATCTTAATTTCTTAGCTGGTGACCAGTGGGGTGAAGTCACCCCAGTTGATTCACCAGCTAGAGGATGGACTCAGTGAAAGGGAAAATACATAAATGTATAGAAATATAAATCGCTTACACGGCCTTGTGTAAGTGCTATTACATCAAGGTATCTTTTGCTTCCGGCTCGTCCTTACGATGTGATTATCTTCTTGATTGTCGTCGTCTCGCACTGGTTTGTGGATGTTTCTCTACTTCTCACTGCAAACTTGGCTTCTTCCTACTCGAGGTCTCCCTCTCACAGAAAGAAAGCAGTTAAATCGATGTAAATAATATACAAGCATAGGCTGAGGTAAGGGGAGGTAATGGGAGAATTATAGGTTAATATCTATCACTCACACGGGCTAATGTGAGTGTCCTCCCGTACAGATATCTTGATATTACCTCTTCCAAGTCTCTGGTGATAAATCACTAGGAGACTCCCAAAATGGAGTCTAAAGATGCTTTGCATCAGATCTGTCTATTTGAGGCAATTGCAAAGCATCTTTAGACTTTTTGATCTCAAGATATCTGTACGTGAGGACCCTCACATTAGCCCGTGTGAGTGATAGATATTAACCTATAATTCTCCCATTACCTCCCCTTACCTCAGCCTATGCTTGTATATTATTTACATCGATTTAACTGCTTTCTTTCTGTGAGAGGGAGACCTCGAGTAGGAAGAAGCCAAGTTTGCAGTGAGAAGTAGAGAAACATCCACGAACCAGTGCGAGACGACGACAATCAAGAAGATAATCACATCGTAAGGACGAGCCGGAAGCAAAAGATACCTTGATGTAATAGCACTTGCACAAGGCCGTGTAAGCGATTTATATTTCTATACATTTATGTATTTTCCTTTTCACTGAGTCCATCCTCTAGCAGGTGAATCAACTGGGGTGACTTCACCACACTGGCCACCAGCTAAGAAATTAAGATTTGCCTTCCTTAAACACACTTTCTCTCTTACTGTGCTCCCCCATTTGTCTGGTGCAGGTGTGTATCAGTGTGAGTTGTGGCAGAATTGTGCTAGGTTGAGCCTGTGCGTAGAATGTCCATTGCTGTAGGTTCTTACAGAGGCCGCCCGGCCTTCCTTCCAGAGCCAACGGTTTCTTCAATGTCCTGCTCATAAGACCAAAGACATTTGTGCCTTGCACTGCATGACATTTAGGAAACTGGATCAAACGAAACACTCTCTGTATTAAGCGTCTGAATGAGAACCGTGGTGTTATTTTACAAGCACTATGCATTCATTTACACGCTCTAACTTTAAAGGCCTGAAATAGTACGATCCATTTTTTGGTCAGATACTGGCCTTTTTTTGCATTCTGAAGCTATATGTTCCAAGTAAACCGCTGTGACTAACGTGTGTACCTAACTACCTGCTGTTTAGTGATATTCACAAAGGTCTGTTATTCGGCATTGAATTGAAATCGTGACTACTCTTTCCTTAAGCAACGGGAGGAACAGCTGATTCACATTCAAGAAACTATTGATGAATGGCTGAAGGTACAAGCTCAGTGGCTTTACCTAGAGCCCATCTTTTCCTCCGAGGACATCATGCAGCAAATGCCTGAAGAAGGACGTCTTTTCCAGACGGTAGATAGAAACTGGAGGGAAATCATGAAACATTGTGCCAAGGACCCAAAGGTAATCAATGTGGCATCGAGCACCACAAATTATTCCATGTTCATATTGATATGTGCATATAAAATTAGCTTCCAGCAGCGCTTGGTGGTGTCTTGGACTAAAAGGACACCTTTATATCACTGTTCAAATATTTACAGTATGTCTTATTTGCACCATGCTTTACATCTTCCTAGATGATTGTACATTAGTCTTGCCCTTAACTAGCATTTCAGGCACACTTTAGCTATGCAATACAGTCTTCCCCATTCAGAAAGACTTCTGGATAGCATACAGTGTGCACTTTCTGTTGAGAACTGAGATGGCAAAGTGTTGGTTCTGTACCACAGAAAGATGGGAAAGAGGCGCACAGTGTCACGGGGATTTGTTCACGACAATGTGTTATTAGGACACTGTTTGCTTGCAATCTGAACTAAAGTGCGGCTTCGGAAAGTTCAAGCAAAGGGAATAGCTACGCATGAAAATGAAGAAGTCCTCTGGAGTTTGCTGCAGCGCCTACAATGACTGACGCTCTGCTTATTTGGAACACTCACTGCATTGATAGACTCTCGCGTTTCTCTTCTCCCTTGAGAAACATATCCATCACATGGTCACAAGCAGGGCTGCTAATGGTAGTACACCCTTAGCTGGCATAAGGGTATCAATACATTAAAAGTGACGACCCTCCGATTGTAGTTCCCCCTGCGATTTTAAGGTTCTATGCCTTAATTGTTCTTATGACCCATGATTTCTTAACTATCTGCCAGATTCCTTTCTCTACAAAATACTTTGTAAAAAGGTGCTTTCTTTCTCTGTTTTTGGTCTACACTGCATGTGTTAAATATTGTTCACTTTTCTACATTCCAGGTACTCAATGCAACATCCTTAACAGGGCTTTTGGTGAAGCTCCAGGACGGCAACGTGCTCCTGGATAAAATCATGAAGGGTTTGAATGCTTATCTAGAGAAGAAGAGGCTTTTCTTTCCGCGGTAGGGTTTCTGCTTTTTCTTCCTATGGGTCTCAATACTTCTAATCATAGCGCTGCCAGAGTGTGTGTGTGTGTGTGTGTGTGTACCAGGACCTTATTAATAATAATAATTAGAAAACACTGTGACATTAATACATAGAAAACATCCAAAATTGTCTTGTAACATTTAAATAATACCGGAAAAGCTGAATTTCCTGAACTTCACCATACGCTCTAGTAGCAGCCCTGCTCTCTCCCTGCTCTCTCCCTGCTCAGGGAAATCTCCTGGGGCCCCGAAGCCGGCCAGGTCATTATATCCAGAGAGATAATACCGGTATACACATACATGTCCAGAGAGATAATACTGTATACACATACACGCCCAGAGAGGTAATACCGGTATACACATACACGCCCAGAGAGGTAATACTGGTATACACATACATGTCCAGAGAGGTAATACCGGTATACACATACACGCCCAGAGAGGTAATACCGGTATACACATACACGCCCAGAGAGGTAATACCGGTATACACATACACGCCCAGAGAGGTAATACCGGTATACACATACACGCCCAGAGAGGTAATACTGGTATACACATACATGTCCAGAGAGGTAATACCGGTATACACATACACGCCCAGAGAGGTAATACTGGTATACACATACACGCCCAGAGAGGTAATACCGGTATACACATACATATCCAGAGAGATAATACTGTATACACATACACGCCCAGAGAGATAATACTGGTATACACATACACGCCCAGAGAGGTAATACCGGTATACACATACACACCCAGAGAGGTAATACTGGTATACACATACACACCCAGAGAGGTAATACCGGTATACACATACACGCCCAGAGAGGTAATACCGGTATACACATACACACACAGAGAGGTAATACCGGTATACACATACACGCCCAGAGAGGTAATACCGGTATACACATACACGCCCAGAGAGGTAATACCGGTATACACACACACGCCCAGAGAGGTAATACCGGTATACACATACATGTCCAGAGAGATAATACTGTATACACATACATGTCCAGAGAGATAATACCGGTATACACATACACGCCCAGAGACATAATACTGTATACACATACATGTCCAGAGAGATAATACCGGTATACACATACACGCCCAGAGACATAATACTGGTATACACATTCATGTCCAGAGAGGTAATACCAGACACATACACAGCCATAATTACCTCTAATTTTACTGATCAGTGTGTCCAAATACAGGACAGTCCTGTTCAATAATGGATACCTGGGAACCCTACGATGGGTATATGTACAATTATTAAGCTGCAGTAACATTCAAACAAGAACCTGTAGAATATTATATTGTAAAACGTTGATGTATATAGAAATGCTATTGATCTTTTATTTGTAGTTTTTTCTTCCTGTCCAATGACGAAATGCTCGAGATCTTGTCAGAGACCAAGGATCCCCAGCGAGTTCAGCCACATTTAAAGAAGTGCTTTGAAGGCATTGCTAAACTGGAGTTCCTTCCCAATCTGGATATCAAAGCAATGTATAGCACGGAAGCGGAAAGGGTGGAGCTAATTCAAACCATTTCAACGTCAGAAGCTCGAGGTGCCGTGGAAAAGTGGCTCATCCAAGTGGAAGACATCATGTTGAGGAGCGTACATGATGTTATAGCTCAGTCAAGAATGGTATGATTTTATTTATTTAAACCAATGATTCCTCCTAAATGAATAGTTTTTCCCACCCAGAATCTGTTCAGGGGAACCCCGCAGAGCTGAACGGTGCTATTCTAATCCCCAGCTACTCCCTGGTTCTCAAGATAATGACCATGTCCCTTTTGGAAAACCAATACGACGGTTATCCAAGCCTCACTCCGATGGGCCAATAGAAAGCCGCACTGTCATCAGAGCATGACATGGCAGCTTGCTATTGGATGACCACGGTTTCATTTTGCTGGCACATAAAAAGGTAAATATTTTTTCCCAGCGCTAGGAATAGTGTTTCAAAAATGTAAATGCAAAACGGGGGGATTGCTGCTATAAAACAGCATTTGGTGTTGGGTGTAGAACATGCCTCCTGTGTACTCAATGTAGAAGATGTACTTTTTAATGATGCTGGGGAATGTTTTTCACTTCTCCTTGGAGAAAATGGCACTCAAAGTAGCACAACCATTCCCAGATAGCCACCCGCTTTTTGTCTTCACGTAGTGCGGTACTTTCCCATGTGGGCTTTTTATCCACAATACTAACAAACATGACTGTCCTTCCTCAGAGCAGTATTTTTGTCTCTATACGGAGAGAGGGATTGGGAGGTATGTCGGCTGAGAGTAGGGATCAGCATTTTAAGTTATTGCAGATCTCAAGGAAAAGGGGAGAAACAGAAGTGCACTGAGGTAAGTAAACAATAAGTTTGTGTAGCATAGAAGGATAACATCGACACTTACAAGTGAGTAAAATAACTTTAGCGCCGATAATCGGGAATTTCCAAAAGTCGCACAATCGCTGGTAGCTGGCGAAATGGGCCGCATATCCACCTCGCCACAGTAGTCTCTACCGGATCCAGAAGCCGAGCATTCCTACGTAATCCGCGTTTTGTACCACAGTACTTCATTCGCTGACAAACTTATGGCAAAATGCTTTGGGCCCTCCTTCTTTAAGTAATAGGAGGTTTTGCATTGTTAAATGTAAACCATTATGGTATCTTTTGTTCTCCTCTCACATTAGGCCTATCCTGAAACTTCAAGGAAAGACTGGGTGAGGGAATGGCCAGGCCAGGTGGTGCTCTGCGTCTCCCAGATGTATTGGACCAGTGAAGTGCATGAGGCTTTACATAGTGGGCCAGAGGTACGACCCACTTCTTTCATACAGTGCTTAAACTGAACAACCATACAGGTATACCCCGCTTTAAGGACACTCACTTTAAGTACACTCGCGAGTAAGTACATATCGCCCAATAGTCAAACGGCAGCTCACGCATGCGCCTGTCAGCACGTTCTGAACAGCAAAGTTGAACTCCCTACCTGCACCGAAGCTGTGCACAAGCGGGGAGACTATAGGGCCTGTTACACATGCGTTATTTACATCAGTTATGCACTTATATGATGATTGCAGTACAGTACATACATCGATAAGTGGAAAAAAGGTAGTGCTTCACTTTAAGTACATTTTCACTTTACATACATGCTCCGGTCCCATTGCTTACGTTAATGCGGGGTATGCCTGTATCCTCCTGCAGCCCCATACCATACAAATCCCATACTCTTTATGGTTTTAGCACATGTAACCACGTTAAAATGGATTTGAAGCAAAAAGGTGACACTGTGTGTTTATTTGCATGTCATTTCCCAGAATCCCTGGCTGCAGCGGAAGCACTGCATGCTAAGAGATAATGGGGAAAAGCAGGGTTGCAGACCTGTCTGAGACATGTGAATGTGCTCACAATTTATACTTTTATCACATATAACAAAAGACAGGGCTATATACTACTAATTAAATGAAATCGCATTACTATTCAGAGCGCTCTTGTGCATGTTTTTGGTTAATTGTGTCACAATTCATTTCATCTAGGGCTTAAAGAATTACTCCGAGAAACTGCAGCGTCAGCTTAACGACATTGTTGAACTTGTAAGAGGCAAATTGTCTAAACAAACACGAACCACGCTGGGTGCGTTAGTCACCATTGATGTACACGCCCGAGATGTTGTCATGGAAATGATTGAAAAAGGCATGTTTTGGTTTGTTTTTCTCCTTATATTATCAGAAAAAACACACATGGGTAAGATGGAAATACCTGGAATTTTTTCAGATTTTCTTTTGCGATCTACTAACATTGCTTTGCAGTAGCAGAGCTGTGTGAGAGTAATAGTTTATATATCTCTGTCCTTTACAGGTGATTTTTAGCGTACATTTAATATCTTGCAGAGCGGCCTGCTCGGGGTTCGGAGTTTCACATCATGCCTTTGCTTCCCTAGGAGTTTCACATGAGACGGACTTTCAGTGGCTGGCCCAGCTGAGATATTACTGGGAGAATGAGAACGCTCGTGTGCGCATCATCAACTGCGATGTGAAATACGCCTATGAGTATCTGGGCAATTCCCCACGGCTCGTCATTACTCCCCTCACAGACAGATGTTACCGCACTTTGGTACGTTGCTCATCTGCTTCTCCCTTTTAAGAGTTCCAGTTTGGTCAAACCGAAAGAAACGCTGGTTCCCCGGAGTAGTTTTGGGTGGTTTTGTGAAGCGATACAAATAGCTTTGGTTCATCGCAACCTCAATGAAAGTCTAAGCTGAGAAGTCAGCAATTAACACCTCGGTGCTGGAGAAGCGAACAACACGTTGCAGAGTGACACATTGCAGCCACCATTAGAATGGCAAAGAAGGGTGGGGGGCCGTGTTGATAATTTCTTCCACGCAATAACACAGGAGGGAGAGGGAGTAGCGGGTATGATGCCTTTTACTGGACCAACAAGTAGTTGATATGTTACAAGGTTGGAACCTCCCAGGTTGGGGATAGGACCTGATGAAGGACCCTGAGCGGTTCGGAATCTTGTAAAATATGAACTAGTTGTTGGTCCAATAAAGTGTATCATACCCCCTTACTCACCGCTCCCTGTCCCTCCGTTGTTACTCCATTAGAGCTGACATAATTAACACTACACTTGGCATTACCTTAGGTCTCATCTGAGCAGGGCGGCAGCACGCTGGTGGAACCTGGAGAACCTGTATTCATGTCTTTAAAACACAATCTCCACAAATGAATTGCACATCTTCTGACAGCAGCGAGATGTACAATAGGACTTCAATGGAAGCAGACAATATACCAGATCTTTTAGGGAAAAGCTCAGCATGTTCTAGAAATGGGGAAACTCGCGGCATTTATAAACAACTCTGCGAAAAGATCTGGAATCCATGGATAAGGGCTTTCCCAGAAGATACATTGAGAATTGAAGATATAAAAATGTAAAGATATAAAAAATTTAGAGCAGGTTTTTATAGAACATTCCAAGGTTACAAATCAAAGTCCAATGTGAGGTCCAGAAAAATTACTAGGACTACTACCACTAGTGTCTCTTGCCACCCCCCCCCCCATATCCCATATATATATATATATATATATATATATATATACAGTATATATTTTTTTATTATTATTACTGTTAAGTATTATTTCTACTGTTATTTTGTATTATTGCTGTTGTATATGTTAGAAAAACTTCGACAATGTAATATTCAGGAATCAGGTTTGCAGTTCAAATCAGCTGTCTTTATTTTTTTAATTAGCTCGGTAATTTAGCTAGGACACCACATACAAAATAGTAGCAAGTATCTAAGAAGGCAGGGGCTTATGCCTACTTTTTATACCCTTAGATCAAAGAGATATAAATCACTGTCTCAGCTAACTCGCTTTGGCCAACTAAATGATGTACTTGTTTTTCTGTTATTGTACCTTATTTTAAGAACATTAGGAATTTACAAAAACAAGTCTTATCATTACAATGTGTGTCATACTGCTTGATTTCAAGTTGTCCCTGATACCAGTAACATTGTGTACTATTAGTTTCAAACTACCCACAAGATTCCTTATGAGAAAACTAATTGAAAACATCTTAACCTATTGAGTGCTGAATATATACAAAAACTTGTGATCAAACTTACCAGAGTGCTGTCTCCTGATCTCGTGCTTCAAACGGTATCGCATGGTTTATTATTGCTTTATGGGACAAGCACCCAATTTTTTCTACTTGCAAGTGGAGTGCCGGCTGCTTCTGTGGATTATATATATATATATATATATATATATATATATATATATATATATTGCTATCCTACTAAATATAGATACTATATAGGTATATAATAATAATATATCAGTGTACTGTCGATTTAATTATGTTGGTTCTATTATCCCCCTCTCACCCTTTTTTTTTGTTCTGTATCCACCCCCTGCCCTGAATATAACTGAAACACAAATACAAATTGTTTGGGGGAAAGAACACACACAATTTCCATGGATGCTCCTCGGGTCTCTCTAGCCCTGCAGTGATTAGCTCTGTAAAAAAAAAAAATAAGACTGAGATTGATCAGTTCTTCATGCAAAGCATCTATCTGTGTATTCAGTAGCTACCTGAGCGTGTGTGCTGTTTCCATGTATGTTGTTCATATTAAAGCCCTCTGTATTTCTTTGTTAGATTGGAGCCTTTTTTCTAAGTCTCGGGGGAGCCCCTGAGGGTCCTGCGGGCACAGGAAAAACAGAGACCACCAAGGACTTGGCCAAAGCTCTCGCTGTGCAGTGTGTGGTTTTCAACTGCTCTGACGGTCTTGATTACATAGCCATGTCAAAGGTACTGCACGAGTAACTCACGTATCTACCCCTGAGCGTGCTGACAGAGCACCTCCGCGTATCTACCCCTGAGCGTGCTGACAGAGCACCTCCGCGTATCTACCCCTGAGCGTGCTGACAGAGCACCTCCGCGTATCTACCCCTGAGCGTGCTGACAGAGCACCTCCGCGTATCTACCCCTGAGCGTGCTGACAGAGCACCTCCGCGAGAAAGCAAACTGTCCAGAAATGAAAGTAAAGATACGGAAAAGTAACAATTAAAGTAACTTTGTTTTCTTTTGAAGATTTTAAAGCTCTTTAAATCTACCATTTCTTCTAATTGTAAGTCTCATGTTGTAGTCACAGTACCCATTTCTGGCTTATCCCGTGTGTTACTATTTAAAAGCAGACCGTACATATTGGTTTACAATATGCTATGTATTTTTACAAGGCCTCCGATATTTAATCCAGTTAGCTTTGTAGAAAATATTCTCTTCTCTAGATCCTTTCCTTATCATTACTGAATTAACGTTTTATGGAATCCATAAGGTAAATTGAGCATTAAAGATCTAAACAAGCACTGCAAATTGTATTATTGTATTGTATGTCTTTATTTATATAGCGCCACTAATGTACATAGCGCTTCACAGCAGTAATACATGTGGTAATCATATAAATAACAAATAATATAAATAACAGATCATGGGAATAAGTGCTTCAGACATAAAAGTAACATTAAGGAAGAGGAGTCCCTGCCCCGAGGAGCTTACAATCTAATTGGTAGGTAGGGAGAACGTACAGAGACAGTAGGAGGGAGTTCTGGTAAGTGTATTATATACGCCCTATTTTAGATTTCTTTATGGATTATACCCAACAGAGAACCATTAATGACAAGGAATATAATAGAATTAACATTACACAATGAAATCACTCCCTATGTGGTTTTTTTTTTTTGTTTTTGTTTCCTGTAGTTTTTCAAAGGCTTGGCATCCTCGGGGGCTTGGGCCTGTTTTGATGAGTTTAACCGTATCGAATTGGAGGTGCTGTCTGTAGTGGCCCAGCAGATCCTCTGCATCCAGAGAGCCATCCAGATGAAGATGGACGTATTCAACTTTGAAGGGACTGAGCTGAAGCTCAACCCAAACTGCTTTGTAGCCATCACCATGAATCCCGGTTATGCCGGCCGTTCTGAACTGCCAGATAACCTCAAGGTAATATGTTTGAGGTAATAGCTCGCATACGGTAACACATACTCTGTTTCAAAATAAGTGTTTTTTTTTTTTTTTTATATAACTTGTATTTTTATTTTTGTGAAAATACAGCATATATACATCTTATTTCCAGTACTGTGACATGCATTATTCATATCTCTTATGTATGGTAGCTGAACATAAACATTGTCATCAAAACAAAATAAGTGTTTTTAACTGAATTAAGGTATCATACAATAGTAGCTAATATCATATAGTAATGGTTACTGTGCTATATTGCAGAGGGTCTCATCCCTAGTCCTCAATGACCACTAACAGTGCAGGTTTTAAGCATTTCGCGGCTTGAGCACAGGGGGTCAGTCGAAATTATTGGGCCCCCTGTACTACGGAGAGGTCAGCCTTAAAGCTGCAGACCAAGCAATATCTTACATGTTTCTTTTTTTAATAAATCAGTTCTGTACTATGAGAAAATACTTGTAACATTTTTTTTAAACAACTGAATGACATTTTTAATGTATTATAATGTAACAAGCATTTTATATTTCTATAGCAAACATTTACAAAGTCACATCCCCTTCCTCTTCTGAAACAGGCTCTCGCACACCCCTTTTTGAGCCCTGCCCCCTCTCTAGCAGTGCGCCAATTGTATCTAGTGACTGCCTGGTCACATGATCTTCCCCACAGAACTTTGCATCTTTGGTCCTCTTCTGCTGCACTGACAGCCATTTAGGGAAGCCCGAGCCGAATCTTCGCTGATCGATCACAGGAGAACGAATCGATCTACAACTTAAATAATTAATTATCACTGTGTGGATTGTATTAATGCACATATTCAAGGGGGGGGGGGGAAGGGAAACGGCAGCTTGGACTGCTGCTTTAGAACCTGCTCTGTTAGTGGTCCCAGGGGACGGGCGCTGGGAACGTGTTAGTGGTCCCAGGGGACGGGCGCTGGGAACGTGTTAGTGGTCCCAGGGGACGGGCGCTGGGAACGTGTTAGTGGTCCCAGGGGACGGGCGCTGGGAACGTGTTAGTTGTCCCAGGGGACGGGCGCTGGGAACGTGTTAGTTGTCCCAGGGGACGGGCGCTGGGAACGTGTTAGTGGTCCCAGGGGACGGGCGCTGGGAACGTGTTAGTGGTCCCAGGGAACGGGCGCTGGGAACGTGTTAGTGGTCCCAGGGGACGGGCGCTGGGAACGTGTTAGTGGTCGCAGGGGACGGGCGCTGGGAACGTGTTAGTGGTCCCAGGGGACGGGCGCTGGGAACGTCGGCTCTAGAGATTTACCTCATATATTTTTCATTGACATAAAATGTTTGTTTTTACAATTTATATAGCACACAATTGTCAGGTAAGACATTTGCAGCTATAAATGAAAGAGATTGTTTTCTTTTAAAGAGGGGATGTGTAATGTCTCTGTGACTCTGTAATGTCTCTCTGTAAGTAAGTATAGATATAGGATAAAGTATCTGCTGTCTAAATTTAGCATAGGTTGAACTTGATGGGCGTACGTCTTTTTTCAACCTCATCTACTATGTAACTATGTAACTATGTAACTATGTGACTCAAGTGTGCTCCATAAATAGATTGAATCCCAAAAAAGCTAATTCCCTCAGTTTTGCAACTTCCCCTGTTCTGTCACTCTCATATTCTGCAACCTTCTAGTGTCTTTGCAATCAGTATATTGTGTTTGTTTTATCCCAGCACGCTGATAAAAACAAGATGCACATTCCCTTAGTACCGAATTGAAATAAATAAATAACTGCCACGACTATGTCTGTTTTCTCAAGTATTATGTGGAATATACATCCATTATAATGTGTCACATTCTCTGTTGGTTTTGCGCTTGGCTCAGTGTTTCCTGTAATTTTGCGTTTCAGGTTCTTTTTCGCACTGTGGCCATGATGGTTCCCAACTATGCCCTTATAGCTGAGATCTCCCTCTACTCTTACGGGTTCCTTCATGCTAAGCCGCTCTCCGTGAAGATTGTGATGACCTACAGACTATGTTCAGAGCAGCTTTCTTCTCAGTTCCATTATGACTACGGCATGCGGGCAGTCAAGGCGGTGTTAGTGGCAGCTGGCAACTTGAAATTGAAATTCCCAAAGGAAAATGAAGATATACTTGTGAGTTTTCCACTAATATTTTTCTTTAATTAGTCATATGCAAAAACGAGATACATATGTTACTGAGTAA
Source organism: Ascaphus truei (assembly GCF_040206685.1). Taxonomy (NCBI): domain Eukaryota; kingdom Metazoa; phylum Chordata; class Amphibia; order Anura; family Ascaphidae; genus Ascaphus; species Ascaphus truei. The sequence continues at coordinate 36,932,888 of NC_134499.1, forward strand.
ATTCTTTCGTTTCCTGGTACTTAGACTTTCTGTTTGACATCTATATGCCTTATTTTATATTACATGTCTTATATCTCTACCTTTTGCCATCATTTAGCTTCTTCGCTCCATTAAGGATGTAAATGAGCCCAAGTTTTTGTCGCATGATATTCCCCTGTTTAATGGGATCACCAGTGACCTGTTTCCGGGTGTTCATCTTCCAGAAGCAGACTACAAGGTAACAGGCTTCCTCAGCAGCATTGTGGCTTCCCACGCTGTCTTGCTAATAATTTTTGTGTGTGTTTTATGTTGACAAAAAGAGATATACCTGATTATTTATACAAAATCCCGGATGCACAGGTAAGGTAAAGAAACGTAAACGTGTAAATAATGTGTTAATTGATTTGCTACTAGAGTGATCCATACTGCACTGCAGGGCAATACATTCAAGGCTTCTTTAGCAATAAGTGGTTTAGTACTGGTTAATAAATAAATGGTTTAGTATTGGTTAATAAATAAATGGTTTAGAATGAGTTAATAAATAAATGGTTTAGAATTAGTTAATAAATTAATGGTTTAGTATTAGTTAATAAATAAATGGCTTAATATTGCAGCAAAATAAACCAATGAGAGCTTTAATTGTTGGGAATACCTTTTTAATTCGGACTAACAGAGTTAAGTAATAATCCCAGCAGGGCGGCATTAGCACTGCAGGCCTGAGGCAAAGGCTCAAAATTGGTCCAAATCTTGCACGTTAACCCTTTGTGTGCCCTGGGTCATGGCTACTATGTCACGGGGTCTGGCACCCTGGGCGCACTTTAAGTAGAAACCACGTCCCACAAAAATGCTGTGTTTTTAGGGAGCTCAGGACGCAGGATCTGAAGTGATGGTGGACGGAAGGAGGATGACTCCTCCCCTTCCATTTTGTTGTCCGTGACGGCGTGATCACGTGACCCCTTTGAAGAGCCGTCACGTGATCGCGAGTGCCGGAGGGGCCGCGGCACTCGGGGGGTTAATAGTCATAATGCCAGGAATTTTCGACTGCAAAATTTCAATTCTGTCCTTCTGGGGCCTTTACTATTGCCCTCCTGGCCTACTGTAATATCTCTCCCTTCCCCCCCAACCCACTCCGTTCCTCCCCCAACCCACTCCGTCCCCCCACCCCCCATCGGAGAGAATAGAGGGGGGGAGGGGAGAGATATTACGGTAGGCCAGGAGGGCAATAGTAAAATGCTGCAGCTGATTGGCGAGATGGCAAAAATTCCGGGCATTACGGACTACTAATGCCCCAAATTTTGAGCAATCAGAGTGCAGCATTTCAATATTATCCTCCTGTTTACCCTCTAATATAATTTAAAGACAGACTTTCCAGAGTAAAGCTCTCTTCTTCATGTCAAGCAGCATTTCTCTTGAAAGCTCGTCTTTAAAATATATTCTGTTAGTTCCAATAAAAAAATGGTTTCGCCTACTATCACAATATTGGCACATGCATGTTGCACATGTATATTCTCTTGTTGTTTACACTTGTATAGGTTTTCTTGGAATGCGCTCATGAATGTTGCGGCAAACATAATGTCCAGCCAGTGACGGCATTTCTAGAGAAGATGATACAGACCTATGAAATGATGATCGTGAGACACGGGTGAGGTTACACCAAGTTTCTTACCCTAATAGATTTTTTTACATTCCATTTAGGATAAAGGAGGGGATTTTTGCAAGTGTGCCCTACCCTTTTCGCTGTCTTTTTTTTTGGCCTTATCTGTTTCTTGATCCTATGGCTACCCTTAAGCATGAACGCTTGTATATTGCTCACAGCTGATGAGATTGTCAATGAACCGTAAACTTTAAAAAAATAGCGTGCATCTATGTATACTACAATAAGCAAAGAAGCCCCACTGTACATCCAATATCTCAAATTACAGCTGAACCCCGTTATAACGCGGTACTCGGGGTCCACATAATGAGAACACGTTATAACTGGGATCGGTTTACAATTTTTTATTTTTGGGGGGGGCAAACTTTAATAACAAATCACAAGGCTCTGTCAGGCAGCCAGCATTCTGGGAGATGTAGACTTTGGGTGTCAAAAGTCATAGGGGAAAGGCCAGGCAACAAGAGCCCTATTTAAACAAAACACACACATACTCGCCCGAAGCTGATGAAGCAGGGAGAGAGCTGCAGATGCAGGTAAATCCTCGCGGAACCCCTGATCGCGGCGGCCATTTTGTTTTAAAAATATTTTTTTTTTAATGGGAGCCACGCTGAGACCGCGTTATAAGCGGATCTGTATTGTAGCGGATCGCACTATAACGGGGTTGAGCTGTATTTAGTATGTTACTATGTTTTTTCTATAATTTTCCTTCTCATAAGTGTGGGTCACTTAGCTGAATGCTTTGGCCAAAAAATTACAAGCCGGCACCCATGTCAAGGCGACACTACCAGCAGGTCCTACACCAGCAACTTTATTCTATGTCTTGCAGGCTTGAACCGTTTATTGTAGTACACCTGAGGTCATTTTCCCAGCAGCACTCCGGTTGACACAAATAAATACATAATATTATGGGTCTGGGTTTTGAGCTTGCTAAGAATGTGTGCAGCAGCAGATTTCCCATTAGGCCCAATAGACCCAGTCCTAAGGTAGCAGAATTTTGGGGGCGGCAGAATGCGGAGGCGGCATGCCGGCTTGCCTCCAGAAGCGAATGCGCGAGCGGCGCTGGCCGCTTCCGCGTGTGTGTGAGCGGAGCTGGCTGCCTCTGCGCATGGGCGAGCCGAGCTGCCCGCTTCTGCGCATGCGCATTTGGCAAGCACGTGATGTCACGTTGCCTTCGGAACAGCGGCATCAGGTAAGTGCCTAAGGGCGCCATTTTTTTTCCATCCGCTACTGACTGTGTGTGTGTGTGTTTGTGTCTGTATGAATGTAACAAAAAATTGGTCGATCAACTACTTTTGACCTAATTCACATATCACAGTTACTAGCTCAGCCCGATGTGGAATGGAGCCTCTATATGCCTCTTGTAGATTTTGCTTTACTTTACGCCAGTGCTTTAAGATATTTTGCACCAGTTGTGATTACTGTAGTGCCATTGACTTGTGTAAACCAGACCTGGAATGGTCACACGGTGTAATAGAAGCAACTAGCAAAGCAGAATCCCTGTTATCTGCCTAGTTCAGGGAAGGTGAGGATATATATCTGCAATGGGAGTTTTGAGAAACAGGATATTCAGTTATATGTTTAATTAATATCTGGCGTGAATGTTGGGATTTTTAAAAGGCAGTAATTTTTGGTATGTTGTGATCGTACAGTTCCTTTATATAGCTGCGTATTCTTTTTGTTGCATAGGTTTATGTTGGTGGGAGAGCCGTTTTCTGGCAAAACAAAGGTCCTCCATGTCCTGGCCGATACACTTTCTCTCATGCATGAACGAGGGTGTGAGGAAGACAAAGTTATCTTTAGGACGGTGAATCCTAAATCCATCACCATGGGACAGCTTTTTGGACAATTTGATGCGGTATCACATGAGGTATTAATGTTTGTTTCATCAAATCCAATCATATTATATTTATGAATCGAAACCAACCAGTGTTCCAACAACAGGCATGGATGAAAACATTCCCATCATTTTGATTGTATGACATAATGATATTTTGTAACATCATCTAAGTTCAATGTTTTATCCAAGGCAATGGCTCAACATGGAGGCTAAGTAACTTCTACCTGTGTTTCTTATTGCAGTGGACTGATGGTATCGTTGCGAACACTTTTCGTGAGTTTGCATTATCTGAGACGGCTGAACATAAATGGGTCATGTTTGATGGACCTATTGATACATTATGGATAGAAAGCATGAATACAGTGCTAGATGACAACAAAAAGGTGAAGTACTCATCATTATAAATAGTGTCATGGGTAAAATGAGATAAAATCCAGATATTAGTGAGCCATCTTTCGTTAGACGTCATGCCATTTATTTAATGATTTGTTCTATGTTTTTCTTCTTACATAATTGTGCCACTTTTAACTTCTTGACCCCTTGATATGTGGTCAAATGTGCCTCATTCTACACCCTGTACAGCGTATCTGGTAAAGTACATGCAAAGTGTATGGCTACATCCATCAAGAGGGGTTCTCCCCATAGGCAACAGAAGTTTGTCTCATGGTCTATAGTTGTGCGCTTGGAAAATGGCACTGGGTTTGACTGCAGACACAACAAGGGCACAGTAGGTAAACACATGACAAAACCCCTACACTTGCAGCACACATTAAAACACCCTAAATATAGATCCAGGCCTAATACAGATTTGTACTTCACAATATTTGTTTAAATAACAATCCTCATAATAGAGACGGCAAAAATTAGTTTCTGACATCTTTGCCATGTCTTTCCAGCTTTGCTTGATGAGCGGAGAGATCATTCAGATGTCTCCTCAGATGAGCCTTATCTTTGAAACAATGGACCTTTCCCAAGCTTCCGTAAGTGTAATATTTCCCCGTAATAAACCGTGTGGGTATGTCATTGCTTCATATGGAAATCTGATGCGAAGTATCTTTACTCTTCAGCCTGCGACTGTAAGCCGATGTGGTATGATCTACCTGGAACCCTTACAGTTGGGCTGGATGCCTCTTGTAAAATCTTGGCTGAATACACTACCAGAAGCCCTGAAAGTAAAAGATAACCTGGCGCTTCTTGAAGAGCTATTTCAGTGGCTGATCGAACCTGCCTTAAGGTTTCTACGAAAACAGTGCAAGGTGCGAACGTATTTTGAACATTTTGAATGTTATAATTTTCCTCCGAATTGTATTTTTAGATATGGAAAGTACAGTAGATTCTACTCACTGTCAATGAGAAAGTAAAATCTGCCTCAGCTTTCATGATTCATCGTAATCTTGTATTAATCGGCGTATTGTGTAGGGATGGTGATAATATCTTATTCATGTTTGTCACTTAATATAAGCATTAAATGAATAATAAGCGTTTCAATTCTGATTTTCCCATGCTCCCCAAAGGATCTCTGCTCATAACATTTCACTTTGACAACAAGCTTTAGAAAAATCCACTGAGACTGCGTAATATTTTGAAATGACTAAGCAAGCCTTAATGCCAGAGGTTCTATATAAGTTTAAAGATACACTGAATTTCAAGTCTCATTGAGAATGGAGTGCAACAGATTTACAGATGTACTGTAGTAGGGAGCTATTGCCCCCGTTACCGCATAAAATAACGCGTAAGAACGCGGGTGACCATTTTTTTTCCAATGGAGACGCGTTATTTCTTGTATTAAATATCACAGTAGCGTTACCGCATCTCGTTGCATTATTTGATGCAATAACGTCTGTTTCATTTGCAATTGCTTCCTGCTTTAAATCTGCAGTTCAATCAATATTAAATCAGTTCTGTACTATGAGAAAATACTTGAAGCATTTAAAAAAAAAAAATTTAAGACATTTTTTGTAATGTAGGAAGCTATTTTGTTTCTATAGAAACCATTTTCAAAGTCCCAGCCCCTTCCCCTTCTGAAACTGTCTCTAGCTCTTGAGCCCCGCCCTCTCTCTAGCAGTGCACCAATTGTATCTAGTAACTGCCCAGTCACATGATGATATTGCTGGACTACATTGCCCACAATGCTGTGCAAGAAAAACTAGATTAAATAACCCTGAGCAAGCGATCGATCACAGGAGAACGGATCGATCTGCAGCTTAGCTAATCACTTGTCAGTGTGCAGATTGTATTGATGCACATATTGAATGGGAATTTTTTTATTTTATTATTATTTATTTTTTTATAAATTGAATGGGACAGAAATCGTAAGAGGAGTCAGTGGTTCAAACAACCTTTCTCCCGATCTGAATTTAAATGAGCAATTAAAGCATGCTACTTCCACTTTACAATGCTGCAATTGCTCTATTCCTGCTGCTTTCGCTACAGATCCTGTGATATAACATGGTCTATAATAACTGATAGTTTGATGACCTGACGCGGTAATAACACGGCCGGTAAAGCATGTAAACCTGGCTCAAATCCCACTTTCAGCTCTCCATGTGACCACGGGCAAGTCAATTTACAGTATGTCCCCAAAACGTACATTGCCACCTCTGTGGGACAGGGACTCCAAGTCCTGCATGATTCTGTGGGGCAGATTCATCAAGCACTGGTAAGGATTAGCACACGCGGTGCAACGGGAACTCCCATTGACTTGAATGGGAGTTCAAGTCGGATCATGTTCGCTAACATGGCCTGGAGCTTGATGACTCTGCCTCTTTCAGAGTTGGCCAGCTCCAGTCCTCAAGGGCCACCAACGGGTCAGGTTTTCAGGATATCCCTGCTTCAGCACAGGTGGCTCAATCAGTGGCTCAGTCAAAGACTGAACCACTGACTGAGCCACCTGTGCTGAAGCAGGGATATCCTGAAAACCTGACTTTGAGGAATGGAGTTAGCCCTCCTGCACTATGTACATCAACAGTGCTATGTAAGAAAAATAATCTTAAACTACTGCCCGCTGTCTGCGCTGGACGCCCGCCTGCCAGGCTGGCGGCGCGTGCAGCCGAATTCCCGGGCCTGCAGAGAGCTGCAGGGGGAAAGACAGGGGGGGCGTGATGGGGGCGCGGCCATGATGTTACCCGGCAGGTTTGCCCTCATTGGCTGAAACGCTGGAGGGGCGTGGCCTAGCGCTCCATCGCCAGTGTTAATCTCAATTTTCGGGTCTGCGAGAAAACGTCACCACGCAGCGCGGCGGCCACCCCTTGCAGTGGGCCTGGCCCCAATGAGAGGCGGCTCTTGCCCCCGCAGGCGCTGCAGCAGCCAGTGGGGACCAAGCCTAATAATCCTTATTATATATGTAATTGAGGATGTGACAGGGGAGCATTTTATACAACAGTGGATTGTAAATGTATTTTCTACGTACAGTTGCTAAATAGACAGTAGCAAGTTGCATACAGTGCTTTGATCGAACTTCCAGTGCTTCTGCTCTGCAGTGAACAGTAACCCTACACATTTGTACAAGCTCTGGGGGTGTTAGCAGCTACTAAAGAAATGTGTATACAAATAATGCCTGTTGTTGTTTCTTTTTGGTTAGGAATTGGTTCCCTCCAGCAATAGCAATGTAGTAATATCGCTCACGCGACTCTTTGAAATGCTTCTTTTTGATAACGTACAAGATGAGCCATCCAATAAAAACCTCCGCACATGGATAATGGTAAGCGGAGAAAATATCCACACACAGTCTGATCTTACAGCTCCCCTGTTAGTGTGAGATTATGCAGGGAAGCGTACTACATCAGTAAGTCAGGAGATCTCAACTCCAGTCCTCAACCCCCTCCCCCCAAAAAACAGGTCAGGTTTTCAGGATATCCCTGCTTCAGCACAGGTGGCTCAATCTTTGAATGAGCCACCTGTCCTGAAGCAGGGATATTCTGTAAACCTGACCTGTTGGGGGTGGGGGGGGGGGAGGGAGGGGTCTTGAGGACTGGAGTTGAGAACCTTTGGCTTAAGTAAATCAGATAAGAGCAAAACACTCACAGTGACCCACATACTCAAACAAAGAACAGAAACACATCAGCTACAGGGTGTTTTAACCCCTGGGGTGTCTCTGCTTCTGTAGACAATATCCATATCTAGTGATGGATACACAATGCACATTTATACATTGTATTTTTCACACGTTACAAATAAGAAGATAGAGCTTGCTACATTGTATAAGGATATGGAACGCGAGTTTCTAATAGTTCAATACTTGTTCCCATATTTACTAAGCAGTGCTATATGACCCCGGAAGACACCTTGTGGCCCTTTCATTTGAGTAGTGCCTTGATGTCCAAAGTCTGACACATCTTTTCTTTCCCAGGCCTGCTTTGCTTTTTCCATGGTGTGGTCCATTGGTGGCTGCTGTGACACCGACAGTCGAGCCAAGTTTGATGCTTTTCTAAAAGAACTTGTAGTAGGGAAATCTGGAAACCACACAATACCATCATCCGTAGGGAAATGGGAATGTCCGTTTGATGATAAAGGCTTGGTGTATGACTATATGTATGAGGTAACAAATGCAAGCTAAAATAGGTATCTAATCATGGCTTGCATGCCTACAGAAGCCAACAATTGTCTAGTCATTGTTCTGTTGTATCTAATCATTATTAAATGTTCTGATACGTTTGATTTTTTCTTGGGGCGTGATACATTCGAACAGACTGAAAAGAGAGTTCTTCATAGGTGTAGCAAAGCTTTCAAAACCTCACAGGTATCTCTGAATATACTATTACACCTAAGAAGAATTCTCTTGTTGCTGCTCCAGGTGGTATCACAACTTTTATAGCAAGTCTACACTACTCTAGGACTAAAGCAAATACTAGCACTTTACTCAACAGCTTTAAGACTAAATATTGATATGCAAGATTCTCACATATGTAGAGATTGGGGCTATTTTGCTATAAAAATAAATGGCAAGCACTGCATAATTAATAGCTGTGTGCCCCTATTGCTAATAGGAAGAAAGTCCTAGACAACAAATAATATGGTTGGAAACATTAGTTTTAGCATGGGTTTCCATTCAACATTTTCTGCAGTTTTGCCCTCACTTAATGTGGTCTATTGCCTCGAGTTTATGCACCACTTGGTATTTTGTGGGGTCAGAAGAAGGGTTCGGAATACTTACACTCTTTTTTTTAAACCACATTTTATTAAGCGGAATACGTTTTGAAAAGAATTGTCTTATTTGCTTCCAGCTGAAAGGCCGGGGACGATGGGTGCATTGGAATGAGTCCATTAAAAGCACCGCTGTTGGAGGGAAGAATACAAAAATTCAAGATATTATTGTTCCAACAATGGACACTGTCCGATACACCTTTCTCATGGATTTGTGTATTAAATACGCAAAGTGAGTGACTTGTTTACCTATGGAGAAACAGTTGAACATGATGTGATTTAATTTAAGCTTTATGACAATAGAAACGATATAAGCATTGCTGATTACCTACCTCTTAGTTGTTACAATGGGTATCTCATTAGTTTTCACTACAATTATTGTCTACAATGTGCTGTTAGTAAAAGCAGATTCATCTTTTGGGTGCCTGATTCATAGGGAGAAATAGAACACAGAACAAAAGATGACACTGCAAGGCCTCGTGGTAAAATGGATGGGTGCACTAGGGGGAGGAGTATAAATTAAGAGACACAATGTACGCTAGCCCCCAATTGTCTGCACACTAAACACCTATAAGTGATGGTATAGATCCATAAGTAATACACAGATAGGGGTGGAGCAAAGATGCCTCAATACAATACCTAAAAATGAGAACCCCCTAAGACTGAAATGTGTGTTATTCTAAAGATAAAAACTATTTTATTGTTTCTTAACAAGATAAAATAAAAGGGGTATAGTAAATAAAGAAAAAGCGTTCACAATGATGAGCAACAGCAAATGGCTGTTCCATCTGACCAGTGGGTTGCACTGACATCTGCAGAGGAAAACCTAAAAAACTGGTACAGGGTGATATAGAAAGTATCTAGTCCAAAACCAGTAACTGTTAGTGGATTGGCATAAAACAGTAGGAGGCTCAGTGAGAAATAATCATGGGTCAATAGTAGATCAAATGCCTCAAACTTTAGCTAACAGTGGCAGTAAGCTAATGAATAAATATTCATGTGGCAGAGATAGACATATAAGTGGCAACATGTGGAGATGTTCTCTGACTCAGAACTAGTAGCACATGCTCTAATTGTCAATGAGTCGCTACTAGTTTGTTTGTTAGTTGCAGAGAAACTAAGGCCAAGAATATACCCATTACATTGCTCTTTGGAGTCGCTACATACGTTTTGTTTTTCAGTAGGGAGAAACTACCAATACTTGGGTAGTGGTCTCATATTTATCTGCCAAAAGGTACTGCTAGTGCATCTTGAAACATCAAATTATTCATCTTGAAGTTACTCTTCCTGCAGGATGTCACATCTGGAACATCTTTGTCACTTTCTGTATTGTTTAATATGTTTGATAACAGTGTTTGTAGTTAGGCAACACTACTTCATGAGCAAAGGTATTGGTTTACTGAACAGATACATGATAAGATGGTCTTTTGATTATCTTTTTTTAGATTGTTCTAGGTTTGCATTCATGTATGTTCTTTATTTTGTATCTAACACGGAACCTTCCTTTATCTTAGGCCTTTGTTATTTGTGGGGCCGACTGGCACTGGAAAATCTGTTTATGTTAAGGACAAGTTAATGAACAACTTGGACAAAGATAAATTCTTTCCTTTCTTTGTTATTTTTTCTGCTCGGACCAGTGCAAATCAGATCCAGGTTAGTAATAACCTAATACAGTACTTTAATATTTGTTCATAATACTTAATTTGGCACCAAGATTTCATTTAAACCAGCCGTTGAGTTAATCGGGGATGAGGATTTGTAAATGAACATGTAGTGATACTGAGGACTGCCTTATACTACTGGCCCACAACTCAACAAAAACATGCAGTCTATACTCCACTGTAATGACCCCAGTCCCTCTATGTGTGGGAGCAGAATGGATTGGAACAATTCAAGCAAAGGGTCTACAAGAATAGCCAATTTCAGACCTTTGCAAGTGCTCTATCGTTTGTAAGGAGAAGTGTGGTGGAGGTGAGAGGGGAGAAGGTTGAAAGTATTTCCATGTAATAGAAAGGAGCTCTAATTACTGTATGCCTATTTCAGAACATTATTATGGCCAGACTGGATAAAAGGCGCAAAGGAATATACGGGCCTCCAATGGGAAAGAAATGTGTTATTTTTGTGGACGATATGAACATGCCTGCTTTAGAAAAATATGGCGCACAGCCACCTATTGAACTGTTGCGGCAACTTTTTGACCATGGAAATTGGTAATTATGCTGCGTAATTAACTTAAACCTGACATTATAATTTGCTATCGCAGTTTTATATTTTTAGTGGAATTATATTTTCAAATACATATTTATGATTATCTTCACCATCACTTGCTAAGAACAGGTAAAGCTGCCGCCCCCTTTTTTTCCAGGTATGATTTGAAGGACACCACAAAGATCTCCCTAGTGGACGTGCAGGTTATTGCAGCGATGGGTCCTCCTGGCGGGGGGAGGAATGCAGTCAGCCCTCGCTTCCTGCGTCACTTCAACATTTGTACCATCAATGCCTTTAGCGATGAGACCATGGTCCGCATCTTCACTGCTGTTGTTGCTTTCTACTTTAGAGCCAATGATTTTCCTCCCGACTTCTTCACAGTTGGGAATCAGATTGTTAATGGCACGATGGAGGTGAGAGGATGTTTTTCAGATCGATTGTTGCCACTGTGTCAACAGACTGCATTTTTTTGTTTTAAGTCTGTCCGGTGAAAGAAAACGTGTATATGATCTATACTTAGAACGTGTGTGTCTTGTGGGGGACCGTGACTTTTCAAATGTTATTCTGCACGTGGGAGTTTAGGCTCCTACAGTCTTAAGCTTTATAACCTCAGAAATACCCAACCAGCATCAAGAGTTTTAAACTAGAAATATCTCATACAAGACACAGGCTTGTATAGACAATCTTCATTATACTGTCTTTTTAAATAATATGCAAGGCCGAGTTTCCATTTGCACACGGCACAGCCAAATTCCCCACAATATTGCTTTGGAAAAGTTACGTTTTTATGTATTCTGTATTTTCGGAAAATTAACATGTTCATTGCATTGTACTATGTACTAAAATGTAGTCTCCATGGTGATCATTCCACCAGCCCATTCAATCCTACCCATAATGATTGTGTTGTGACGTGACCTCTTATTTGTGTATATCTCTCCACATTGTAGGTGTATAAGAAAGCCGTGGATAACCTATTACCCACACCAGCCAAGTCCCATTACACATTCAATCTGCGGGATTTCTCGCGTGTCATCCAAGGGTGCTTACTTGTCAAGAAAGAATCTATTGAAAATAAGCGTATAATGGTGCGGCTTTTTGTGCACGAAGCGCTTCGGGTGTTTTATGACCGCTTAGTCGATGACAAGGACAGATCCTGGCTGTTTAATCTAATCAAAGACATCGTGAAAGAACATTTCAAGGAAAGTTTTGAAGCCGTCTTTGAGCACTTAAAAACAGAAACTGGACCTGTGAGTATTAAAATGTTCTTTGAAAATGAAAGAAATGAATGAGCATTTTTCTATTCCGTGTGGGATATCTTCTAGTAAAGGGCAGATTTCAAATATCTCAGACCTTGCTTATGTGTCATGTAACCTGGTATATCATGTCCAGTAACCGGAATCTCATAATATACAACAGATCGCTATAGTGTGTGGGAAGGAAAGCTCGCTGTGCGCGTAAGTACATGTAGCAGTCACTTTTCCCGTTATGATTCATTTTCTAGAAGTTCTTGAACGAGTCAGCATGCTGCATTCCACCGTTTGTACATTAAACATAACTCACTGGTGCTGCGGTGGTAAATACGGCTATTCTTTTTTTACCATATGCCGTGGTAGAGACCTTATTGTAAAAAGTAGAATACTCCAACTGAATCAGAGTTGAATGCAGAGGGAAATCCCTGGAACTTTGTGACTTTGTACATCTCAAAACCTCTTAAGATTATATGTTGAAATGTGAGCGAGGCCATTGGAATAAGATATTTATTGTATATGTATTGAATGCTGGGATCTTGGTTAGTAGATGGAGCTGTGAGGCAAGATGCACTTCCATGAGTCTATTTCAGTTTGTCTTTACTATGCAATGATCTACACTTGTGTTCAGGTGATCCTTTATTGTTTTAAAGGCATATTAAAGTCCTTAGTCATTAACCTAACAAAAAGTGCAGTGTTACAGACAGCACTCCCAAAGCAAAGTTTAAAGTATATAATGTCTGGTCCCGAAACGTTGCCCCCCTTTGCTTCATCACGTCTACTCCGTCTTTTGCCGTTAGGCAGTTTATTGTCACCACCTTACCTTCCCATTTTTTCCCCCTTGTTTTTTTCCCTCCCCTCCCACCTCCCTCCCCTTCCATCACGCCATTTCGGCATTTGTTTGGACACATAGATTTCCCTTAGGAGAGTTGTTGCATCTTTCAAATTATATACTGTGTATTTCTATTTCAATACAATTTATATATTTTTGGCATATTCCAGTGTTCTTTCAATTTATTCACATTGAGTGCTGGGAACATCACCCTTTTTTGCTCTATAGTCATTAACCTGTCTCAGATGTATAATGTTACGTAGTTTAAATTCTGACATGTAGGATGTTATCCAAAACGTCAAGTAGTTCAGGCTTGGATTCTTTACTGTAGCTTTCTGAAGAAGATATCAGAAACCTGCTGTTTGGTGACTACATGACCCCAGATCTTGAAGGAGATGAAAGACTTTATGCAGAAGTACCAAGTGTGCAGCAGTTCAGTGATATT